>NC_069505.1:226688288-227018288 GCF_027579735.1 Bombina bombina | reverse complement strand
GCTCGCCAGAAACACGGGCCCTCAATCTCCATCTGGAGCTTGATAAATGGGCCCCCATATATTGATTTCATTTAGATTTTTCTTCTGCTCACTCACTTTGCATTTTGGTAACTGAGAAAAATAAATTACTAACATTTCTATTTTTGAAAGTATTCTGTACAGCATTTTTTCACATCTGCCCAAAACTTCTGCACAGTTGTTTGTGTGTATTTATTTATATATTGCTGTTGAACATTTCAATATGCCGGCTTTAAAATTCATCTATATATAGAAATGTTCAAAATGGCAAATACTCTTGTTTTTTACAAATATAAGTTATTTAGATGTTGCTTGCATGTGCCAAATGCTTAGCATCTCCCCGAAGCAGAGGTCGCCATTCTTCCACACACATGTGGTACAGCTTTAGTGGGTTTTGTTACAACAAAAGATAAATCTCTTATTTTCTTACAATTTTAGGTAACTGGAAGGGAGACGCTAAAGGATCGTGCGTCAAAGCCTGTCAGAGTCGCAGAAAGTGATGTTGATGTAAGTAAATGGGAACTATACAAAGAACTTTTTTTTTCTTTAAATTGAAACACAAACAAATGTGCATCCCCTTTAAGCACTTATGTTTATGGTAAGATGTATTAAAGGGATATCAAACCCAAATGTTTTCTTTCATGATGCAGATAGAGCAGAAATTTTAAGCAATTTTCTAATTTGCTCCTATTATAAATTTGTCTTTGTTCTCTTTGTATATTTATTTAGATAAACAGGAATGTGAGCTTTTGCCAGCCCATTTTTGGTTCAGCACCCTGGGTAGCTCTTGCTGATTGGTGGTTACAATTAGCCACCTCCTAAGCTTACATTCCTGCTTCTCAAATAAAGTTAGCAAGAGATCAAAGATAAACTGATATTAGGAGTAATTTAAAAAGTTGCTTAAAGGGACAGTCATGTCCAAAAAAACTTTCATATTTCAAATACGGCATGTCGCCACCAATTTTGCTTTGTTCTGTTGGTATTCTTAGTTGAAAGCTAAACCTAGGAAAGATCATATAATTATTTCTATGCCCTTGAAGGCCACCTCTTTTCACATACTTTTTTATTTGCTTTTAACAACAGGGGAGAGCTAGTTCATGTCAGCCATATAGAACACATTGTGATCACGTCAGTGGCTTGTGGCAGACACTGCACTAATTGGCTAAAATGAAAGTCAATAGATAATAAATAAAATGCCATGTGATCAGGGGGCTGTCAGAAGAGGGTTAGATACAAGGTAATCACAGAGGTAACGAGTGTTGGTTATGCAAAACTTGGGGAATGGGTAATAAAGGGATTATCTATCTTTATAAACAACAACAAATCTGGTATTGACTGTGCCTTTAAAATTGCTGATCTATCTAAATCGTGAAAGAAAAATGGGGTTAATATCCCTTTAAGTGTTTTTGCAAGCTGATTTAAAGGGACATTTAAATTCCTGGGTACTACTATGGCAGAATAGCTACTACTCAACAAGCTTTTGATTTTCCTTCTGTACTTGCAGCTTTGTTTAAATCTTTTCTCTTAGTTAACCCATTACAGAAGCTCTGCATCTTTGCACTAAATGCCGCCATCTTGTAGCAAGCGTGTTGTTACATTCTGTGATAGAAGCAGTGCCCTTACATGGCTTTTTAATAGCTGAAGCTTGGTGCAAAAATATATAGCTTCTGCTCTGTATTGTGCACTCTAAACTGAAGTGCGCAGAAATACTTGTCAAGCAGGCAACAATATCACAGATCTGTTTTTGTCTAATCCAAGATGGCGGCGCCCCGTGTGAAGATGCAGAGTTTCATTAACCAGCACTTGTAAAGATGTTAAAAAAGAGAACAGCTCTGAAGAGAGCTGTAGGCACAAGATGAAAAATAATGGTGTCTGAAATGTAACCAAAGTAAAGTAGTTGTATCCAGTTGTTTAATGTTCCTTTAAAATGCCTTTTATAGAAAACAAGCCAAAAAATGTAATTTGCTTTATATACAGTGTAGGACAAGTAAATGTTGTATCTGCCTAGGGGCGTGTTCACTCATAGAGCATCTGTCAGTCTCATAAAGAGGTGCAATATTATAGTCCTCTCCTTATTACCTCAATATCGGGGACAGTAATAATGTGTGGGGTGTCATGAATGCACAGAATAAAAGCATGTTAATGAGCAAATATAATCTGTCCCAAGGTAATCCAGAGGTGACCTATTTTATATACTGGATCCCAGCTTTCCCACTATAGCTTTAGGACTGCTTTCATTTGCACAAAATAAAAATTGTCATTAAGTTATTAGATTTCTTAGTAAAGCATATATGTGAAAAGAGTAAGATATTTGTCTGGGAATATTCTTTTTGAACCTTCCGGTATGTTCGTGTTCATTAGGAAAAAGAAAAGAAATGTTTTTAGCGGTAAAGTTTATTTGCAAGCTCAGTACACAAGTTAATAAAAGTTCTAATGAACTGAAACTCTCAAATGCATGATTTCTCTGCAACCCGATCTCTTAAAGTTTACATCATTTTGGAATCTTCCCAATTTCATTGGTATTAAACCTTAGAAGACAACAAAAAAGGAGATAAAATCTGCCTTTAAACCAACATTTCTTGACAATTGATAAACTCGCCCTATTGTTCAAGAAACAATTGTATTTCTTTCTAATGACACAGTGAGTCCACAGATCATCAATTTTCAAGCTTGATGATTTTTGTGGAACAAATTTGCAAGACTGCAACTTGGTCTTCTCTGCTTTTTTTCCGAATTTTTCAAAGTTGTATACTTTTGCCTCGGCTGAGTTTTTTCTTTTGAAGAAAGGATTTGCAAGCAGTGGTGCCTTCTGTTTAGGTTACCTGTCTTGCCCTCCCTTATCATTTGTGTCCTCTAGCTTGGGTATTGATTCCCAACAGTAATTGATGATCCGTGGACTCACTGTGTCATTAGAAAGAAAACAAAATTTATGCTTACCTGATACATTTCTTTCTTTCTTGACACGGTGAGTCCACGGCCCTCCCTGTTTTTCAAACAGTTTTTTTATATAAACCTCAGGCACCTCTGCACCTTGTGTTATTTCCTTTCTCTCCTTTTCCTTCGGTCGAATGACTGGGGGTTGTGGGAAGGGAAGTGATACTTAACAGCTTTGCTGTGGTGCTCTTTGCCTCCTCCTGCTGGCCAGGAGTGATATTCCCAACAGTAATTGATGATCCGTTGACTCACTGTGTCAAGAAAGAAAGAAATGTATCAGATAAGCATAAATTTTGTTTTTTCAAAATTAATTTTAACATCATGCTGTTAATAGTATCTTGAGGTCTAACAATTTACTAGAGATTTGAAATAGTGTTTGTTTTTTTATTTCCAACCTTTTATAATCAGACTTTGGCCTACTAATATCACCAAATTAATACATTTTTGACTCCCGTTCTTTAGAACTCTGAGCTGAATCAGGAAATAAGAAAAATTGTTTGGCCCAGAATGTTCTAACCTTCGAACACACATAAAAACAATGCAACAAATCAACTTCCAAAGCACTCCTAGAGCAGAATCCCATTTGACAGACGGTTTATTAAGACACTTAAGATATTGAGAGCATAAGTTTATAGGAGAAATAAACTGAATGTTTACCCATCTTATAGAATTATGTGAAACATGTAGGTCTTGATTCTGAAGAAGAAACCAGCAATAATGCCTTGCTTGAAAATAGACCTATGTATATTTGGAATGTGAAATGGATTTTGTAATTCAGAAAAAGATTTAATTTATTGAACTTAATTAAATGAGACGTAGTTATGTCCTTTAGCACCCATATTTTAAAAACGTCTGATTCTATTCCAGGAATAAAGTTATGGTTAACTTGTAGTGGAAGAGAAGACAAGATCTTAAATGTCAAATTTAAATATTTGAGTAATTTAAACCAGACTAACATAGTATCCCTGAAAATGTGTTTTTCTTTCCAGTGGCAGGGAGAGTCCACAAATCCATGCAATTACTAGTGGGAATTCAACTTCTGGCCACAAGGTGGAGGCAAAGAACACCCCAGCAAAAGCTTCATGTATCCTCCCACTACTCACAATCCCCAGTCATTCTTTGCCTGTATAACATTATAGGTGATGTGCGTAGAAGGTGTCTGAAGAAATCAAGTTGTTAATCCTTTAATGGGTACTTTTCCCTGCAAGCAAGGATTGGGGTTATGCTGTGTCTATGTAATTGTCTTTAGTAAGAGTAATGGTGGCTTTTAGCAATTGGAAGATGGCAATGTAGTCTTTGCTTACCTTCCAACATTTTTGCTACCCCTATATAGAAAACCAGGGTTGGTTTACTCTGTTTTTTCTTTATCTACTGGTCTATGTCAGTGAGGATTCTGTCACACCTGTTTGCTGTACCTGCCCTACAGTGGATCCACAGGTTAGTGTTTTTACCTTCTAGATGAGAAGGATGCAGCACTTAGGAGTTCCTTGTTTTGAAGGGGAAAAAGGGATACTTAGAGAACAAGGTGGATCCTTATTGGACTGAAAATCTCTTTTAAAGGTTGGGGATTTATTGGGCAGCAGACTTCAGGGCACTGTTCTGTCATTTTAAGGCTTGTTTGATTTTGTCTGTGGGGATTTGTTTGCACAAGTTTACCTTTTATTTAGTTTGGGTAATATCTCTTTAAGAAAGTTGTTGGACCGCACCTTACTTTTGAATTTGCGATCATGTGACCGCTCTGTTACTTCCTGAGTGCTGAACAGTTTGTTTCTAGCCGGCTGTTTGGAAGCCGGATTTTCAAGGAGACAGACCGGATTTTCTAGCATTAGATCGTTTTTCCTTCCTGTCGCTTCTTTCTGATGTTTGCAGCCTTTTAGGATCTGCAGTTTGAACCGGATTTATCTGTTGGTGTGGATTGGATTCCTGGTTACCGGTTGGGTGAGTCTCTCAGGCATGGCTGGGGTGTAGAGGTGCCGGTTTTAATAATTATTTATCTAGCTTAGAATTTTATTCTAATTTTTTATATTGAAATTAGAGTATAAGGGAAATAAAGGGCTATTTTATTTTTACTATGGATGCCGATCTGAAGCTTTCTCTGCCATTTGATAAATGTCTTTATTGTGCAGATGCCCACCTCCTGTGAAATTTTCTTCACCTTACCTTAATAAGTTTTTATTATCTAAGGAGAAATATTCCTTATCTGAGCCTTCTTTTTCTCAGAATAATGCTGTTCAGGGGTTGTTTTAGCCTTCCTTTAACATGTCCCAGTCTTTGACATATTCACATGCAGTGCCCTGTGGTTCCTCTCAGTCAGTCTCTGGGAGTGTTTGTTTGCCTAAAGAATTTTGCTTTGCAGTTGACTTCTGCAGTTTCTGCAGCCCTAAGTGCTTTACCTAGTTCTGGTAAAAGGAAGAGGAAATCTAAGAACATTTCTTTGGGTTTTGATTCCGCCAAGTCTTTCTCAGTTATCTAACGAGGATCACTCCTCTGCAGCATCTGAGGGCGAGATCTCTGATTCAGAATCTGCAGTTCCTAGTACAAAAGATTCTGAGGAGGTTAATTTTAGATTTAAACTGGAGCATCTCCATTTACTTTTGAAGGAGGTTTTAGCTACTTTGTATGATTCTGAAACTGTTGCAGAGGCTCCTAAAATGGCTAGTAAACTGAATAGAGTTTTTAATGTCAAACCTAAATCTGTGAAGGTTTTTACTTTCCAGATCGCATGTCTGACATTAAATATCAGGAGTAGGAGAAGCCGGGTGTTCCTTTTAACCCATTTCCTCTGTTTAAAAAGATGTTTCCTGTGGCTGATGCAATACAAGATCTGTGGCTCACTGTTCCTAGAGTATAGGGTGCTATATCTACCTTAGCCAGGAGAACTCTCCTCTTGATTTCACGATTACCCACATCATAATTCCTCTCTGCAGGAGTTTAGAAAAAAGGCTACAGGGTGCAACTTGGAAGTTGAAGGATCCCTTTGGGTTAAGACTTCTCCAGCTCCAATCTCAGAGGTGTTAACCTCTAAAGTGAACTGTAGGTCACGATCAGGATGGCAGAGCACAGGAGCAGAACAAAAGGCTTTTTTTCAGAAGACAGAAGGCATTCATGGCTTCAGTAGGCCAATTTTTGCAGTCTTTGTTCCGTTTAGTCAACTCAGTGAGTGGAGCAACTATCTAAGAAAAGTTCTTTATAAATCTGCGGTAATAATTGGAGAACCCCAAGAATCTCTGTAGTTCCTTTAATGAAGTTGGTTGAGGTCATTCCAGAACTTCTGTGAGTTTAGAAGGATCTATGGCAAAACCCTCCTATGTGATGACATAACAAAGGAACTGAATCTGGACTTGATTGGACTCACATTTCTCCAGTTTGGCTACCTGAGAATTGACTCTGAGGCGGAGAAGTACTTGTCTCACGTGTTCATGATGCTCCTCTAGGGTAGAAGAGAAAATAAGGATATCATCCAGGTAGACGATGACAGTGCGATTGAGGAGGTCACGGAAGACATCGTTGACTGCAGGGGCATTATACAGCTCAAAGGGCATTACAAGGTATTCGTAATGCCCTGATCTCGTGTTGAAGCCAGTCTTCCATTCATGCCCTGGGAAGATCCGAATAAGATTGTACACCTCACGTAGGTCCAGCTTGGTGAAGTAGCGAGCATTCTGAAGTGAATCGTAGAGTTCAGTAATCGAAGGAATGGGATAGCAAATCTTGATAGTGATGTTGTTTAGGGCTCTGTAGTCAATACAGGGTCTGAGCCCACCATCCTTCTTACTGACAAAAAAAGAAGCCAGCCCTGGCAGGAGAAGAGGAAGGGTGAATAAAACCTTCAGCTAGGTTTTCTTGAATATAGTCCTCCATGGACTTGGTTTCAGCTTTGGAGAGTGCATAAATCCTCCCTATAGGAAGTGGGGCTCCAGGAAAGTGGTCAATTTTACAGTCATAAGGATGGTGGGGTGGCAGCACATCAGCTGCTTTCTTTTCAAACATATCTGAGAAATCTGCATATACTGAGGGAAGGCTTGAAGGGGTCTGTAGACTGACTATGGGGATGCGGATCAGAGGAGTAACCTTAGCACGGCAGGAGTAGAAGCTGGATGTACCCCAGGAGCACAACTGTCCCTCAGCCCAGTCGAACTGTGGATTGTGTATACGAAGCCAAGGAAGACCAAGGATGACAGGTTGTGCTGGAGAATGAATGACATCGAACTGCAACTGTTCGGTATGAAGGACTCCCACAGTTAAGGTTAGGGGTGTTGATTCAAAATGGATTAAACCTGATCCAAGGTGAGTGCCATCCAGAGTAGTTATCTTGAGACATTGTTTTTTCTGCAAAAGAGGCAAGCCTGCCTGAATCATAAAACCATGATCAAGAAAATTTCCAGCTGCCTGAATCAATAAAGGCTTGAGTGTGGACAGAATTCTAGAGGAAGGTCAGGGTAATGGGTACCAGGATCCGAGAGGAGTGAGGGAATTTAGTAGTGACCATGCTTAGAGGTACCCCAATATTATCCTCTAAGCATTGGCTTTTCACAGCAGAATATCACAGTTCTTAAGCTGGTGTGAGTTAGAACCACAATAGAAACAAAATCTCAATCTCCTTCTCTGTCTTTCTGATTCAGAGGGCTTGAGGGAGGAGAGATCCATGGGTTCCTCTACAGAGGATCTAGAGACCGGACGAGTAAGAGGACGAGAGGGAAGGATTCTACGAGTCCTGTCTCTCTCAGCTTGTCTCTCCTGGAAGTGAGAATCTAGACTGATACAAAGTGATATAAATCCATCCAGGGAAGAAGGAACATCATAAGTAAGTTTGTCCTTGATGCGTTCATGCAAACCTCTCCTAAAGGCCGCCTTGAGTGCACTGCTGTCCCAACTGAAGTGCCAAGGTTCGAAACTCGATGGCATATTGTGCCACAATCCTATTGCTCTGGCTGATATCTGAGAGAGTATTCTGCAGCAGAAGCGCTACCAGAAGTCCCAAACACAGAAGATAATGCAGTAATGAAAGCATCAGCATCGTTCAGGAGTTGAGCGCTCTGTTCCAAATGGGGGGAGACCCAGGCCAGGGCCTTATCTTTCAATAAAGAAATGATAAAGGTAACATTTGACTGATGAGGCTGGAAGGTGTGAGGATCATTGCGAAAGTGCAGCCTGCACTGGTTAAGAAAACAGTCAGTAGTTCCATCGTACTTGTGAGGCAAAGGTATCCGGGGTATGTTTCAAGAAGCAGGGGAAGAGGATGCAGAACTGGCTGCTGGGATTGGCTGCGCAACAACAGGAGTAGCGTTCTTTGGGTTCCCAGCATCTGTCCCTGAAGATAGACTGCTCTTGCAACCTCATTTGGATCCATGGCCCAAGTATAATGTAATGCTCGTGGGATATTCCTCTATCAAACCAAACTTGGTCAGTAGTCTTCTTATCCCGGCGTCAAGTGGAGTGATGGGAAATATCCCAGAGCAGAGAAAGTTAATAAAATGAGGTAAGCAGTACTCACAGAAGTCAGGGCAGTCCTTAGCGGCAATAGGAAGGAAATCCGGCAGTATAGCAGTTCAGGGGTAAACCAATAGAATGGTTAGACAAGCAGGGTTCAGAAATGGTATATCAATCCAGCAGTTTAGGGTTAACAGGCAGAGTGGTCAGACAAGCAGAGTTCAGCAACATTATATCAATCCAGCAGTTAGGGGTTAACAGGCAGAGTGGTCAGACAAGCAGAGTTCAGCAACAGAATATCAAGCCAGCATACAGTAGCAATACCACCCAGGAGCAAGTAACACCTATACTTGGGCATAGGTGAGAGGAACTGAGGCACATACATAGGGACTCTTTGCACAACAGGAGAATCCGGAACCAGCATTACAAGAGGGGCCAGCAGATGATGATGATGATACTAATGTTTCTTCATCAGGGTTTGCAATGGAAACCAATTGCTAGTATTGCGACACTTGCTAGTGCAGCCTCTTATTGGTGTGACTCATTGTCTGATCTAATTTCAGAGGAGACTACTATAGAGGAAATCAAGTATAGGATCAAGGCTCTAAAGCTGGCTAATACTTTTATCTGTGATGCCAGTATGCAAGTTGTTATGCTGGGAGCCAAGATTTCTAGTTTTGCGATACTAGCCCGCAGAGCCCTTTGGTTAAAGTCTTGGTCTTCCAAATCCAAGCTTCTGTCTCTTTTTTTGGTCCTGGTCTGGCAGAGATCATTTCCACGGCTACTGGTGGAAAGGGAGTCTTTTTACCACAGGATAAGAAGAATAGACCCAAGGGTTGTCAGACTTCTAATTTTCATTCCTTTCATAACTTCAAGGGGCAGAGATATTCCTCATATTCTAAGCTGAGCAAGCCAAGACTTCTTGGAGAGCTAGCCATCCCTGGAACAAGGGTAAGCAATCCAGAAAGCCTTCCGCTGATGCTAAGTCAGTATGAAGGGGCTTCCCCCGATACAGTTCTAATTCAGGTAGGGGCAGGCTTTTCTTCTTTCAGCATGCTTGGATTCACAATGTTCCAGATCCTTGGGCAGTGGATGTAGTCTCCCAGGGATACAGGATAGGATTCAAATCTTGTCCCCCAGGACCAGATTCCTCTTATCAAGCTTATCTGCTAACCAGGTAAAAAGAGAGACCTTCTTAGGTTGCGTAAGGGATTTGTCCTCTCTGGGAGTGATTATCCCAGTTCCTCTAGCAGAACAGGGTCAGGGATTTTATTCAAATCTTTTTGTGGTTCCCAAGGATTAAGGGAACTTTTCGACCCATTCTAGACCAAGTCTCTCAACAAGTTTCTCAAAGTCCCGTCCATCAAAATGGAGACTATTCGTTCTATTCTCCCTCTAATTCAGGAGAGTCAGTTTATGACCACCATAGACCTAAAGGATGCATATATTCATGTGCCTATTCACAGGGAACATTTAAAATTCCTGAGGTTCGCTTTTTTGTATCAACATTTTCAATTTGTAGCCCTGCCTTTCGGCCTTGCGACTGCTCCTCAAATCTTTACAAAGGTTCTAGGTGCTCTTTTTTGACTGTGCCCAGATCTCTAGGGATTGCAGTGGCTCCTTACCTGGATGATATATTGGTCCAGGCTCCATCTTTTCATTTAGCAAGATCCCATACAGATTCCCTGTTAGCTATTCTCCCCTCTCACGGGTGGAAGGTAAATCTAGGGAAAAGTTCCTTGGTGCCAAGTACCAGGGTATGTTTCCTGGGGACAATCATAGACTCAGTATCTAAGAAGATTTTTTTGACGGAGGTCAGAAAACTCAAGCTTCTGGAGGCCTGTCGTTCTCTTCAGTCCTCTGTTGGTCAATCAGTGGCTGTATGCATGGAAGTAATTGGTGTCATGGTGGCATCCATGGACATTATTCCGTTTGCTCACTTCTATCTGAGAGCTCTACAGTTATGTATGCTCAATCTATGTAACGGAGACCTCTCGGATCTCTCTCAGAGGATAGCTTTAGATTCTCAGACAAGGATTTCTCTGTCTTGGTGGATCTCCCAAGACCATTTGTCTCAGGGGACTTGTTTCCTGAGACCTTCTTGGGAGATTGTGACAATGGATGCTAGCCTGTTAGGCTTAGGAGCAGTTTGGGGGTCCCTAAGAGCTCTGGTGATTTGGACTTAGGAGTCGTCTGCCCTCCCTATAAATAACCTAGAATTGAGAGCAATTCTCAATGCTCTAACAGCTTGGCCTCAACTGAGTTTGGTCCAGTTTATCAGATTTCAATCCGACAACATCACTTCTGTGGCGTATATCAACCACCAAGGAGGAACTCGGAGTTTCACAATTGTCATCTCTTTGCCATTTATATCCCAGGGGTGGACAACTGGGAAGTAGATTATCTAAGCAGGCAGGTGTTTCATCCAGGGGAATGGGCTCTCCATCCGGAAGTTTTCTCGATGTTAACCCTCAAATGGGGAGCTGGATCTGATGGTATCTCATCTAAACGCCAAGCTTCCAAAATACAGAACATGATCAAGAGCTCCTCAAGCAGCTCTGGTAGATGCCCTGGCAGTGCCATTGGCTTTCGGTCTAGTTTATCTGTTTCCTCCAGTTGCCCTCCTTCCTCTAGTGATAGCTCATTTCAAACAGGAGCAGGCTTCAGTGATTTTAATAGCTCCAGCATGGCCTCGCAGAACTTGGTTTGCGGACCTAGTGAAGATGTCATTTCCCCTGTGGAGATTGCCTCTGAGGAAGGATCTTCTTCTCCAGGGTCCCTTCCCCCATCCGAACTTAGTCTCTCTGAAGCTGACTGCTTGGAGATTGAACACATACGCCTAGATTTAGAGTTTGGCGGTAGCCGTCAAAACCAGCGTTAGAGGCTCCTAACACTGGTTTTTACCGCCCGCTGGTATTTGGAGTCAGTCATTAACCCTTTAAGGACACAGCCTTCAGTTTGCTCAATTGTTTTATGACGGAAAAATTCCGTCATATGTTCTTAAGAGGTTAAAGGGTCTAACGCTCACTTTGCAGCCGCGACTTTTCCATACCACAGATCCCCCTACGCCAATTGCGTATCCCATCTTTTCAATGGGATCTTTCTAACGCTGGTATTTAGAGTCTTGGCTGAAGTGAGCGTTAGAAATCTAACGACAAGACTCCAGCCGCAGAAAAAAGTCAGGAGTTAAGAGCTTTCTGGGCTAACGCCGGTTCATAAAGCTCTTAACTACTGTGCTCTAAAGTATACTAAACCCATAAACTACCTATGCACCCCTAAACCGAGGCTCCCCCACATCGCCGCCACTCGATTAAATTTTTTTAACCCCTAATCTGCCGACCGCACACCGCCGCCAGCTACGTTATACTTATGTACCCCTAATCTGCTGCCCCTAACACCGCCGACACCTACATAATATTTATTAGCCCCTAATCTGCCTCCCCCAATGTCGCCGCCACCTACCTACACTTATTAACCCCTAATCTGCCGACCGGACCTCACCGATACTATAATAAAGTTATTAACCCCTAATCCGCCTCACTCCCGCCTCAATAACCCTATAATAAATAGTATTAACCCCTAATCTGCCCTCCCTAACATCACCAACACCTAACTTCAAGTATTAACCCCTAATCTGCCGACCAGACCTCGCCGCTACTATAATAAATTTATTAACCCCTAAAGCTAAGTCTAACCCTAACACTAACAACCCCCTAAGTTAAATATAATTATTATCTAACTAAATAAATTAACTCTTATTAAATAAATTAATCCTATTTAAAGCTAAATACTTACCTCTAAAATAAACCGTAATATAGCTACAATATAAATTATAATTATATTGTAGCTATTTTAGGATTAATATTTATTTTACAGGCAACTTTGTATTTATTTTAACCAGGTACAATAGCTATTAAATAGTTAATAACTATTTAATAGTTACCTAGTTAAAATAATTACAAAATTACCTGTAAAATAAATCCTAACCTAAGTTACAATTAAACCTAACACTACACTATCAATAAATTAATTAAATAAAATACCTACAAGCAAATACAATTAAATAAACTAACTAAAGTACAAAAAATAAAAAAAGAACTAAGTTACAAAAAATAAAAAAATATTTACAAACATTAGAAAAATATTACAACAATTTTAAACTAATTACACCTACTCTAAGCCCCCTAATAAAATAACAAAGCCCCCCAAAATAAAAAAATGCCCTACCCTATTCTAAAATTAAAATAGAAAAGCTCTTTTACCTTACCAGCCCTTAAAAGGGCCCTTTGCGGGGCATGCCCCAAAGAATTCAGCTCTTTTGCCTGTAAAAAAAAAACCATACAATACCCCCCCCAACATTACAACCCACATACCCCTAATCTAACCCAAACCCCCCCTTAAATAAACCTAACACTAAGCCCCTGAAGATCTTCCTTCCTTATCTTCACCACACCGGGTATCAGCGATCCGTCCAGGCTCCGATGTCTTGATCCAAGCCCAAGCGGGGGGCTGAAGACATCCATCCTCCGGCTGAAGTCTTGATCCAAGCGGACAGAAGAGGACATCCGGACCGGCAAACATCTTCATCCAGGAGGCATCTTCTATGTTCTTCCATCCGATGACGACCGGCTCCATCTTGAAGACCTCCAGCGCGGATCCATCCTGTTCTTCCGACGACTAGACAACGAATGAAGGTTCCTTTAAGGGACATCATCCAAGATGGCGTCCCTCGAATTCCGATTGGCTGATAGGATTCTATCAGCCAATCGGAATTAAGGTAGGAAAATTCTGATTGGCTGATGGAATCAGCCAATCAGAATCAAGTTCAATCCGATTGGCTGATCCGATCAGCCAATCAGATTGAGCTCGCATTCTATTGGCTGATCGGAACAGCCAATAGAATGTGAGCTCAATCTGATTGGCTGATTGGATCAGCCAATCGGATTGAACTTGAATCTGATTGGCCGATTCCATCAGCCAATTAGAATTTTCCTACCTTAATTCCGATTGGCTGATAGAATCCTATCAGCCAATTGGAATTCGAGGGACGCCATCTTGGATGACGTCCCTTAAAGGAACCTTCATTCGTCGTCTAGTCGTCGGAAGAAGAGGATGGATCCGCGCTGGAGGTCTTCAAGATGGAGCCGGTCGTCATCGGATGGAAGAACATAGAAGATGCCTCCTGGATGAAGATGTTTGCTGGTCCGGATGTCCTCTTCTGCCCGCTTGGATCAAGACTTCAGCCGGAGGATGGATGTCTTCAGCCGCCCGCTTGGGCTTGGATCAAGACATCGGAGCCTGGACGGATCGCTGATACCCGGTGTGGTGAAGATAAGGTAGGAAGATCTTCAGGGGCTTAGTGTTAGGTTTATTTAAGGGGGGTTTGGGTTAGATTAGGGGTATGTGGGTGGTGGGTTGTAATGTTGGGGGGGTATTGTATGTTTTTTTTCCAGGCAAAAGAGCTGAATTCTTTGGGGCATGCCCCGCAAATGGCCCTTTTAAGGGCTGGTAAGGTAAAAGAGCTTTTCTATTTTAATTTTAGAATAGGGTAGGGCATTTTTTTTATTTTGGGGGGCTTTGTTATTTTATTAGGGGGCTTAGAGTAGGTGTAATTAGTTTAAAATTGTTGTAATATTTTTCTAATGTTTGTAAATATTTTTTTATTTTTTGTAACTTAGTTCTTTTTTATTTTTTGTACTTTAGTTTTAATTGTAGGTATTTTATTTAATTAATTTATTGATAGTGTAGTGTTAGGTTTAATTGTAGATAATTGTAGGTATTTTATTTAATTAATTTATTGCTAGTGTAGTGTTAGGTTTAATTGTAACTTAGGTTAGGATTTATTTTACAGGTAATTTTGTAATTATTTTAACTAGGTAGCTATTAAATAGTTATTAACTATTTAATAGCTATTGTACCTGGTTAAAATAAATACAAAGTTACCTGTAAAGTAAATATAAATCCTAAAATAGCTACTATATAATTATAATTTATATTGTAGCTATATTAGGGTTTATTTTACAGGTAAGTATTTAGCTTTAAATAGGAATAATTTATTTAATAAGAGTTAATTTATTTCGTTAGAATAAAATTATATTTAACTTAGGGGAGTGTTAGGGTTATGGTTAGACTTAGCTTTAGGGGTTAATACATTTATTATAGTAGCGGTGAGGTCCGGTCGGCAGATTAGGGGTTAATAATTGTAGGTAGGTGGAGGCGACGTTGTGGGGGGCAGATTAGGGGTTAATAAATATAATATAGGGGTCGGCGGTGTTATAGGCAGCAGATTAGGGATACATAGGGATAATGTAGGTTGCGGCGGTGTACGGAGTCGCAGATTAGGGGTTAATAATAATATGCAGGGGTCAGCAATAGCGGGGGCGGCAGATTAGAGGTTAATAAGTGTAAGGTTAGGGGTGTTTAGACTCGGGGTACATGTTAGAGTGTTAGGTGCAGACTTAGGAAGTGTTTCCCCCATAGGAAACAATGGGGCTGCGTTTTTTTTTTTTCATTTTTGGAAACATCAGGCACCTCTATAACCTCTATAACCCTTTGTGTAGCCTGGGTGCAAATATAGAAAGCATATATAACAGATGACAAATGCACTCTCAGGACTTACACAAACTTCTTTATTGGAACGTTTTCGGGGTTCACAACCCCTTCATCAGCATGCTATATATATATATGTGTGTGTGTGTGTGTGTGTGTGTCTGTGTATATATATTGACATGTGAGTGTGTATATATGTATATATATATATGTATATATATATATACACATATATGTGTGTTTTGATATATATATAATTGAAATGGTGGCTGAATAAATTGATTGGAATTACTTTTAAAAATTGAAACTTGGCTAAACCTATCCCACGCTAGTATACAATGTTACGCATTCCAATCTACTACTACATGAAAATAGTCTTTGCAATCCAAATAATTGAGTGTATGTAAATATGTGATGAATATATTCAGAAAAATAATGGTGTGTGCTCAAAGCCAAATTACTGATGGTTTATTAACTTTAGAAAATGTCTGTTACTAGTTTGAAAGATCCATTTAGCAAATAAATTGAAAGTAGAGCCATCCATTTGCTACGTACAAGAACTAGATGTACAGTTCCATTCAATATTATGTCCAGCAAATAAACTTCATTTCTTGGCTCTTTAGAGTAGGAAAGCTGTCTCACCCACCAATACTGCTATTTTACCAGTCACTTGTTAAGTAATTCTCATTTTACTGTTTTTGCTAATTTACCTGTAGGTTAAACTAAGCACTCTATGTGAGCAGGACCGAATTCTTCAAGACTTAGAAGACAAAATAAGAGCCCTCAAGGACAATAAAGTATGTTAATCCTTGTGGTAAAGTATTCCCTTTTATATGTGAGTTACTATACTGTAAGCAACAAGGGAATCAATATAAATATATACTTATGCATGTGCTTGTGGGGAACTGGGTACCATTAGACATACACTTAATACTAAATGTATAAATTATTGGTGTTAGGAATCCCATCTTTATAGCAAACAGCAGTAAATTATGTGACTGATCTGAATAATGTCCCTCTTTGGCCACTTAGTCTGATGCTGCATAGCAATCCTATAAATGTAGTTTATGTAAACAGAATATGAATATAAATAATATATACAGATATACCTTGCTCATATACAGTGTGTTTGGGACCGGAACCCCGCATTAAAGTGAAACAAGCTGTCTTTTCACTGTCAGTTTGTATAAAAACGTAAAAACATGTTTGAACTAACATACCGTATATTAAATGTGCAATAGCGCTACATTTAGTTTAACACTAGTACAGTATTCAATTGGTATTCAATAAAAACTGTACAGTCTCGTAAAATAGTGATAATTACTATAGCAAAATTTGCCAGACTACGACAGACACGGAGTGCACTGCAAAGCTGTAAACAGACCGAAATTTGAATGTGTATATTCAAACTATTATGAACATTCGAATTTGAAAGCTAGAAGTCAAATTTGAAAATAACATTCAAAAATTTAAAATAACATCCGCTTTTTGAATTTTAAGGAATTTTTGTTCTTATCGATATTCGATTGTGTAAAACAAATATACAAATAAATATCTGTTCTACCATTTGAATTTCGATTTAGCCACATTCGCCCATCCATAAGCATCCTTAATCTGGGATTGCATCTGTCTTGTTAGCTGTGTTGGTGACATTAATTATCTTGCACTAATGTAATGCTAAATGTATTATTATTTCAACGACCTTTATATCGTTAAATTTTGTTTAGGGTGATCCTATTGTATT
This sequence comes from Bombina bombina, assembly GCF_027579735.1. Lineage (NCBI taxonomy): Eukaryota > Metazoa > Chordata > Amphibia > Anura > Bombinatoridae > Bombina > Bombina bombina. Next base: position 227,001,613 of record NC_069505.1, on the reverse strand, counting down.
ACTTGATACCTATGATAGGCATATATTCCTGCTTATGTTTTTTTTATTTTGCTGCTAATTGTTAGTCACCTTGTCATATTATTTATATTTGTATTGATTTTTATATTTTGGATAGTGTCACAGTGTTTATATTTGTACCCTTCCCCTGTTCCCTCACCATTCTTTTTTTGTTCTGTATCCATTGCCTTCGTATCTCCAGTTTCAATAATAAAACATTTTTTCCAAAAACAAAAAACACCTCTTTTGTAGGACAAGTTAGAAACAGTTCTAGAGGTTTTGCACAGACAAATGGATCAATACAAAGACCAGCCACAACACACAGAAAAGATTTCCTACCAGCAACGTCTGCTACAAGAAGACTTGGTCCAAATTCGAGCTGAAATGTCCAAAGTATCGACTGTAAGTAACTGACGTTGGTTTCTTCTTTCATTTTTACAGTTGATATGAAAACTAAAATGGTTTTCTTAAACTTTAAAGGGACATGAAACCCAAACATTTTCTTTCATGATTCAGATACAGCAAGCCATTTTAAACAACGTTCTAATTTACTTCTATTATTAATTATTTTTTTTTATGTTATCTTGGTATCTTTTGTTGAAAAGCAGGGACTTAGGCTTAGTAACCAGCACATTTCAAAAGCACTATATGGCAGCAGCTTTTCAAGAATGATATCCATTTGCAAGTGCACTAGATGGCAGCACATGTAGTGCTTCAGATGCCTACTTAGGTAGCTCTTGAACACAGAATATCATGGAAACAAAGCAAATTTGATAATAAAAGTATTTTTATTTATTTTTTTAAATGGGATGCTCTGTCTGAATCACAAAATATATTTTTTTTGTTTCATATCCCTTTAATATGTATAGCTCAGAGAAGAAAAAAAAAGAGATGTGATAAAGCTGCATCGCCACACCAATAGCACCACCCCTTTAAATTGTAGCTGACCAGCCCCAGCAGCCCACCGGGAAATCTCCTCGTTTCCTGGTCGGCCAATCCAGCCTTGGCATAGGTTGTTTTTTCCCTTCTATTGATGTAATAAAGAATATAAATTAAATAAGTTAATGTAGAAATTGTAATACATTATTTCATTTGTTATAGCTTTGCAAGGGTTAAACAAAAGTATCTTGCTGTATTGAATAAGTGAATATTTGCCTTAGAATCTCACTTTAAGATGATAAAAGGAATTGAGAGTATTTTATCATTTTTATATTTTATTTATTTTAATAAAGTTCCAAACACAGACTTTACTTAGATACATTATATTCAAATGTATTCCCGTAAGAATAGATTCAAATTTATCTTACAACAAAGAAAGGTCATTTCTATTTGTCTGTAATTAACAAGAAACACAACTAATCTAGGGAACAAAGAAGGGAGAGGTGCAGTATATGACCAGAAGGGAACAAGGAAGGGAGAGGGTGCAGTATAGGACCAGAAGGGAAAAGGAAGGGAGAGGGTGCAGTATATGACCAGAAGGGAACAAGGAAGGGAGAGGGTGCAGTATACGACCAGAAGGGAACAAGGAAGGGAGAGGGTGCAGTATAGGACCAGAAGGGAACAAGGGAGAGGGTGCAGTATATGACCAGAAGGGAACAAGGAAGGGAGAGGGTGCAGTATAGGACCAGAAGGGAACAAGGAAGGGAGAGGGTGCAGTATATGACCAGAAGGTAACAAGGAAGGGAGAGGGTGCAGTATATGACCAGAAGGGAACAAGGAAGGGAGAGGGTGCAGTATATGACCAGAAGGGAACAAGGAAGGGAGAGGGTGCAGTATATGACCAGAAGGTAACAAGGAAGGGAGAGGGTGCAGTATAGGACCAGAAGGGAACAAGGAAGGGAGAGGGTGCAGTATAGGACCAGAAGGGAACAAGGGAGAGGGTGCAGTATATGACCAGAAGGGAACAAGGAAGTGAGAGGGTGCAGTATATGACCAGAAGGGAACAAGGAAGTGAGAGGGTGCAGTATATGACCAGAAGGTAACAAGGAAGGGAGAGGGTGCAGTATAGGACCAGAAGGGAACAAGGAAGGGAGAGGGTACAGTATATGACCAGAAGGTAACAAGGAAGGGAGAGGGTGCAGTATAGGACCAGAAGGGAACAAGGAAGGGAGAGGGTGCAGTATAGGACCAGAAGGGAACAAGGAAGGGAGAGGGTGCAGTATATGACCAGAAGGTAACAAGGAAGGGAGAGGGTGCAGTATAGGACCAGAAGGGAACAAGGAAGGGAGAGGGTGCAGTATATGACCAGAAGGGAACAAGGAAGGGAGAGGGTGCAGTATATGACCAGAAGGTAACAAGGAAGGGAGAGGGTGCAGTATAGGACCAGAAGGGAACAAGGAAGGGAGAGGGTGCAGTATAGGACCAGAAGGGAACAAGGGAGAGGGTGCAGTATATGACCAGAAGGTAACAAGGAAGGGAGAGGGTGCAGTATAGGACCAGAAGGGAACAAGGAAGGGAGAGGGTGCAGTATATGACCAGAAGGGAACAAGGAAGGGAGAGGGTGCAGTATATGACCAGAAGGTAACAAGGAAGGGAGAGGGTGCAGTATAGGACCAGAAGGGAACAAGGAAGGGAGAGGGTGCAGTATAGGACCAGAAGGGAACAAGGGAGAGGGTGCAGTATATGACCAGAAGGGAACAAGGAAGGGAGAGGGTGCAGTATATGACCAGAAGGTAACAAGGAAGGGAGAGGGTGCAGTATAGGACCAGAAGGGAACAAGGAAGGGAGAGGGTGCAGTATATGACCAGAAGGTAACAAGGAAGGGAGAGGGTGCAGTATACGACCAGAAGGGAACAAGGAAGGGAGAGGGTGCAGTATAGGACCAGAAGGGAACAAGGAAGGGAGAGGGTGCAGTATATGACCAGAAGGTAACAAGGAAGGGAGAGGGTGCAGTATAGGACCAGAAGGGAACAAGGAAGAGAGAGGGTGCAGTATAGGACCAGAAGGGAACAAGGAAGGGAGAGGGTGCAGTATATGACCAGAAGGGAAAAGGAAGGGAGAGGGTGCAGTATACGACCAGAAGGGAACAAGGAAGGGAGAGGGTGCAGTATATGACCAGAAGGGAACAAGGAAGGGAGAGGGTGCAATATATGACCAGAAGGGAACAAGGAAGGGAGAGGGTGCAGTATACGACCAGAAGGGAACAAGGAAGGGAGAGGGTGCAGTATATGACCAGAAGGGAACAAGGAAGGGAGAGGGTGCAGTATACGACCAGAAGGGAACAAGGAAGGGAGAGGGTGCAGTATATGACCAGAAGGGAACAAGGAAGGGAGAGGGTGCAATATATGACCAGAAGGGAACAAGGAAGGGAGAGGGTGCAGTATAGGACCAGAAGGGAAAAGGAAGGGAGAGGGTGCAGTATAGGACCAGAAGGGAACAAGGAAGGGAGAGGGTGCAGTATACGACCAGAAGGGAACAAGGAAGGGAGAGGGTGCAGTATATGACCAGAAGGGAACAAGGAAGGGAGAGGGTGCAGTATATGACCAGAAGGTAACAAGGAAGGGAGAGGGTGCAGTATAGGACCAGAAGGGAACAAGGAAGGGAGAGGGTGCAGTATAGGACCAGAAGGGAACAAGGGAGAGGGTGCAGTATATGACCAGAAGGGAACAAGGAAGGGAGAGGGTGCAGTATATGACCAGAAGGTAACAAGGAAGGGAGAGGGTGCAGTATAGGACCAGAAGGGAACAAGGAAGGGAGAGGGTGCAGTATATGACCAGAAGGGAACAAGGAAGGGAGAGGGTGCAGTATATGACCAGAAGGTAACAAGGAAGGGAGAGGGTGCAGTATAGGACCAGAAGGGAACAAGGAAGGGAGAGGGTGCAGTATAGGACCAGAAGGGAACAAGGGAGAGGGTGCAGTATATGACCAGAAGGGAACAAGGAAGGGAGAGGGTGCAGTATATGACCAGAAGGTAACAAGGAAGGGAGAGGGTGCAGTATAGGACCAGAAGGGAACAAGGAAGGGAGAGGGTGCAGTATATGACCAGAAGGTAACAAGGAAGGGAGAGGGTGCAGTATAGGACCAGAAGGGAACAAGGAAGGGAGAGGGTGCAGTATAGGACCAGAAGGGAACAAGGAAGGGAGAGGGTGCAGTATATGACCAGAAGGTAACAAGGAAGGGAGAGGGTGCAGTATAGGACCAGAAGGGAACAAGGAAGGGAGAGGGTGCAGTATAGGACCAGAAGGGAACAAGGAAGGGAGAGGGTGCAGTATATGACCAGAAGGGAAAAGGAAGGGAGAGGGTGCAGTATACGACCAGAAGGGAACAAGGAAGGGAGAGGGTGCAGTATATGACCAGAAGGGAACAAGGAAGGGAGAGGGTGCAATATATGACCAGAAGGGAACAAGGAAGGGAGAGGGTGCAGTATACGACCAGAAGGGAACAAGGAAGGGAGAGGGTGCAGTATATGACCAGAAGGGAACAAGGAAGGGAGAGGGTGCAGTATACGACCAGAAGGGAACAAGGAAGGGAGAGGGTGCAGTATATGACCAGAAGGGAACAAGGAAGGGAGAGGGTGCAATATATGACCAGAAGGGAACAAGGAAGGGAGAGGGTGCAGTATAGGACCAGAAGGGAACAAGGGAGAGGGTGCAGTATATGAACAGAAGGGAACAAGGGAGAGGGTGCAGTATATGACCAGAAGGTAACAAGGGAGAGGGTGCAGTATATGACCAGAAGGGAACAAGGGAGAGGGTGCCGTATATTACCAGAAGGGAACAAGGAAGGGAGAGGGTGTAGTATAGGACCAGAAGGGAACAAGGAAGGGAGAGGGTGCAGTATATGACCAGAAGGGAACAAGGAAGGGAGAGGGTGCAGTATAGGACCAGACAGGAACAAGGAAGGGAGAGGGTAGAGTATATGACCAGAAGGGAGAGGGTGTAGTATATGTCCAGAAGGGAACAAGGAAGGGAGAGGGTGCAGTATATGCCCAGAAGGGAACAAGGAAGGGAGAGGGTGCAGTATAGGACCAGAAGGGTACAAGGAAGGGAGAGGGTGCAGTATATGACAAGAAGGGTACAAGGAAGGGAGAGGGTGCAGTATATGACCAGAAAGGAACAAGGAAGGGAGAGGGTGCAGTATATGACCAGAAGGGAACAAGGAAGGGAGAGGGTGCAGTATAGGACCAGACGGGAACAAGGAAGGGAGAGGGTAGAGTATATGACCGGAAGGGAGAGGGTGCAGTATATGTCCAGAAGGGTACAAGGAAGGGAGAGGGTACAGTATATGACCAGAAGGGAACAGGGAAGGGAGAGGGTGCAGTATATGACCAGAAGGGTACAAGGAAGGGAGAGGGTGCAGTATATGACCAGAAAGGAACAAGGAAGGGAGAGGGTGCAGTATATGACAAGAAGGGAACAAGGAAGGGAGAGGGTGCAGTATATGACCAGAAGGGAACAAGGAAGGGAGAGGGTGCAGTATATGACCAGAAGGGAACAAGGAAGGGAGAGGGTGCAGTATATAGCCAGAAGGGAAAAGGAAGGGAGACGGTGCAGTATAGAACCAGAAGGGAACAAGGAAGGGAGAGAGTACAGTATATGACCAGAAGGGAACAAGGAAGGGAGCGGGTGCAGTATAGGACCGGATGTGAACAAGGAAGGGAGAGGGTGCAGTATATGACCAGAAGGGAACAAGGAAAGGAGAGGGTGCAGTATATGACCAGAAGGGAACAAGGAAGGGAGAGGGTTCAGTATAGGACCAGAAGGGAACAAAGAAGGCAGATGGTGCAGTATAGGACCAGAAGGGAACAAGGAAGGGAGAGGGTGCAGTATATGACCAGAAGGTAAGAAGGAAGGGAGAGGGTGCAGTATATGACCAGAAGGGAACCAGGAAGGGAGAGGGTGCAGTATATGACCAGAAGTTAACAAGGAATGGAGAGGGTGATGTTTATGACCAGAAGGGAACAAGGAAGGGAGAGGGTTCAGTATAGGACCAGAAGGGAACAAGGAAGGGAGAGGGTGCAGTATATGACCAGAAGGGAACAAGGAAGGGAGAGGGTGCAGTATATGACCAGAAGGGAACAAGGAAGGGAGAGGGTGCAGTATAGGACCAGAAGGGAACAAGGAAGGGAGAGGATGCTGTATTAGACCAGAAGGGAACAAGTAAGGGAGAGGGTCCAGTTTATGACCAGAAGGGAAAAGGAAGGGAGAGGATGCAGAATATGACCAGAAGGGAAAAGGAAGGGAGAGGGTGCAGTATATGACCAGAAGGGAACAAGGAAGGGAGAGGGTGCAGTATAGGACCAGAAGGGAACAAGGAAGGGAGAGGGTGCAGTATTGGACCAGAAGGGAACAAGGAAGGGAGAGGGTGCAGTATATGACCAGAAGGGAACAAGGAAGGGAGAGAGTACAGTATATGACCAGAAGGGAACATGGAAGGGAGATGGTGCAGTATAGGACCAGAAGGGAACAAGGAAGGGAGAGGGTGCAGTATATGACCGGAAGGGAACAAGGAAGGGAGAGGGTGCAGTATATGACCAGAAGGGAAAAGGAAGGGAGAGGGTGCAGTATAGGACCAGAAAGGGAACAAGTAAGGGAGAGGGTGCAGTATATGACCAGAAGGGAAAAGGAAGGGAGAGGGTGCAGTATATGACCAGAAGGGAACAAGGAAGGGAGAGGGTGCAGTATACGACCAGAAGGGAACAAGGAAGGGAGAGGGTGCAGTTTATGACCAGAAGGGAACAAGGAAGGGAGAGGGTGCAGTTTATGACCAGAAGGGAACAAGGATGGGAGAGGGTGCAGTATATGACCAGAAGGGAGAGGGTGCATTATTAGGACCAGAAGGGAACAAGGAAGGGAGAGGGTGCCGTATATGACCAGAAGGGAGAGGGTGCAGTATATGACCAGAAGGGAACAAGGAAGAGAGACGGTGCAGTATAGGACCAGAAGGGAACAAGGAAGGGAGAGGGTGCAGTATAGGACCAGAAGGGAACAAGGAAGAGAGAGGGTGCAGTATAGGACCAGAAGGGAATAAGGAAGGGAAAGGGTGCAGTATATGACCAGAAGGGAACAAGGAAGGGAAAGGGTGCAGTATATGACCAGAAGGGAACAAGGAAGGGAGAGGGTGCAGTATATGACCAGAAGGGAACAAGGAAGGGAGAGGGTGCAATATAGGACCAGAAGGGAACAAGGAAGGGATAGGGTGCAATATATGACCAGAAGGGAACAAGGAAGGGAGAGGGTGCAGTATAGGACCAGAAGGGAACAAGGAAGAGAGAGGGTGCAGTATAGGACCAGAAGGGAACAAGGAAGGGAGAGGGTGCAGTATATGACCAGAAGGGAACAAGGAAGGGAGAGGGTGCAGTATACGACCAGAAGGGAACAAGGAAGGGAGAGGGTGCAGTTTATGACCAGAAGGGAACAAGGAAGGGAGAGGGTGCAGTTTATGACCAGAAGGGAACAAGGATGGGAGAGGGTGCAGTATATGACCAGAAGGGAGAGGGTGCATTATTAGGACCAGAAGGGAACAAGGAAGGGAGAGGGTGCCGTATATGACCAGAAGGGAGAGGGTGCAGTATATGACCAGAAGGGAACAAGGAAGGGAGAGGGTGCCGTATATGACCAGAAGGGAACAAGGAAGGGAGAGGGTGCAGTATAGGACCAGAAGGGAACAAGGAAGGGAGAGGGTGCCGTATATGACCAGAAGGGAGAGGGTGCAGTATATGACCAGAAGGGAACAAGGAAGGGAGAGGGTGCCGTATATGACCAGAAGGGAACAAGGAAGGGAGAGGGTGCAGTATATGACCAGAAGGGAACAAGGAAGGGAGAGGATGTAGTATTGGCCCAGTAGGGAAAAGGTATGGAAGAGAAGAAATAAATGATCCAAGTGATAAAATTAAAAAAGTGAGAAATATATCACCATTAGCTTAAAACAAGTAAATCATTATAGTGAAAGAGGAAATACCAAAATTCTTGACATCTGTGTCCTGAAAAAAGTAATCTAAGCTGATTTGTATTATTTAAAAAAAATCTCTCAAATCTTTGTAAATATTTGTGGTCACATTTATTGTCCTCTAAAACAATGTGTCCATTTTTTACAGGATATGGAAAACTCTTGGAATGAGTATATGAGACTGGAAAATGACGTCAGCCGTCTAAGGCAAATGCTACAGGATCAAATGAATAGAACGATATCATCTCAGGTAATGGTTATTCACTTGTGATTTTACATAGGTAATTAGCTAGCAGTCAGCTAGACACAGGTTAGTATGTGATTCTTATAAACCTTTGCACAGAATAATACAGGGCATGACAAACCCAGGCGCCAGAACCTATTGGTGCCTTGAAATGAGTCCCTGACATCCTGCTCTAGAGTCTCCATGACACCCCAGCCGCCACCAGCCACAACTTGCAGCTTTCAAATACAAATTAAATGTTTATTGTGGTGTTATATAATTTGTTGAGCCCTTGTGTAATGCACACATTTATTTATTTAAAATGTAAACGGATTTAGTGACTATAAAATCCGAAGCTAATCAGTGTGTTCCATGGTGGAAGTTTGTGAACCTTATAATATATTTGTTATATAAGGCAGGTCTGTGAAAAGTAATGATCAAAACAAAAGAGTTGGAACTATGTACCGAAAGAGCACAATCAAAATATCAGAGTAGATAAGAACACTTCTAAAAACAACCAATGTGTTAAAGGGACATTAAACTATAAACTGAATTCCCCATAAAGGGCTAGATTACGTGTGGAGCGCAAATTAGAACTCCCACTTTCACGTTATCTTAGCTAGACAGAGGCTTTTTACTAGGGTGACCGTATTGCCGCTTGAAAAAGGGACACACATGAATAATACATATGTGAGGGCTGTTTTCAGGTCGGTTTAAAGAAATGTTTTGTATAAGAACCCTGACATATGTAATTTCCATGTGTGTCCCTTTTTTAAAGCGGCAATATGGTCACCGTGTATATTTAAGACCACTAAACCTAACATGAAATATTATTTTACATTCCAATTTTCTTCACATAGCAGAATGTCCTTTTTTATTCTTAAATACATATTTATATATATATATATATAAATATATATATATATATATATATATATATTTGTATATGCCTTTACCTATATATATATTCCTCTAGATATATAGATATGTATTTTACTTGAACAGTATCCGATATATATTTAATAATAAAAAGTACATTATTTTCTATGTGAATAACATAGGAATGTAAAATATGTGAAACGCGCATTGTGTTTCGCGATGTAGATTTAAACAGTTGGGTTAGCGCACATGAAAACTTAGTAATCTTAAGGTGCAATATTAAAATATTACATATAAAATATTAATAAAATGATTTAGTTATTAAACATGCTGTAAAATATTCTAAATAATCCATAGAATATATCTATATATTTTACAATATGTTTAATCATTTTTCATAATGCTATTTATTTATGTTTAATATTTGAAGCAGATCAGCTAGTTATGTCCCAATTAAACAACAAAGAACAGAAAGTGCTTGTACAAAAACATTATTTGTTTTTTATTTTATACACAAACTAATTTTCCTAAGTTTTTGTTCCATCATTTGCCAGAGATGTGAAGTAAAAATAAAGCCGAGGCTATAGGGCAACTGTGCGCAAACAGTAGCCCACAAGACTGATGCGAGTGTGATAATATGGGCTGACGTTAGATGGTTTGCCGATGTATATTCTGCCGCGCTACAGGGGCCTCACTTAAATTAAATTCCGCTCATGTTAAATGAAGATTAAACGGATATGAAACACCAAAACATTTTTAATGATTAGATTTCTTTCATGTAATTGGCAAGAGTCCATGAGCTAGTGACATATGGGATATACAATCCTACCAGGAGGGGCAAAGTTTCCCAAACCTCAAAATGCCTATAAATGCACCCCTCACCACACCCACAATTCAGTTTTACAAACTTTGCCTCCTATGGAGGTGGTGAAGTAAGTTTGTGCTAAGATTTCTACGTTGATATGCGCTTCTCAGCATTATTGAAGCCCGATTCCTCTCAGAGTACAGCAAATGTCAGAGGGACGTGAAGGGAGTATCACTTATTGAATACGATGATTTCCCTAACGGGGGTCTATTTCATAGGTTCTCTGTTATCGGTCGTAGAGATTCATCTCCTACCTCCCTTTTCAGATCGACGATATACTCTCAATTTACCATTACCTCTACTGATAACTGTTTTAGTACTCGTTTGGCTATCTGCTATATGTGGATGGGTGTCTTTTGGTAAGTATGTTTCTTTCATGTAATTAGCAAGAGTCCATGAGCTAGTGACGTATGGGATATACATTCCTACCAGGAGGGGCAAAGTTTCCCAAACCTCAAAATGCCTATAAATACACCCCTCACCACACCCACAAATCAGTTTTACAAACTTTGCCTCCCGTGGAGGTGGTGAAGTAAGTTTGTGCTAGATTCTACGTTGATATGCGCTCCGCAGCAGGTTGGAGCCCGGTTTTCCTCTCAGCGTGCAGTGAATGTCAGAGGGATGTGAGGAGAGTATTGCCTGTTTGAATTCAATGATCTCCTTCTACGGGGTCTATTTCATAGGTTCTCTGTTATCGGTCGTAGAGATTCATCTCTTACCTCCCTTTTCAGATCGACGATATACTCATATATACCATTACCTCTGCTGATTTTCGTTTCAGTACTGGTTTGGCTTTCTACAAACATGTAGATGAGTGTCCTGGGGTAAGTAAGTCTTATTTTCTGTGACACTCTAAGCTATGGTTGGGCACTTTTTTAATAAAGTTCTAAATATATGTATTCAAACATTTATTTGCCTTGACTCAGGATGTTCAACATTCCTTATTTTCAGACAGTCAGTTTCATATTTGGGATAATGCATTTGAATCAATCATTTTTCTTACCTTAAAATTTGACTTTTTTTCCCTGTGGGCTGTTAGGCTCGCGGGGGCTGAAAATGCTTCATTTTATTGCGTCATTCTTGGCGCGGACTTTTTTGGCGCAAAAAATCTTTTCCGTTTCCGGCGTCATACGTGTCGCCGGAAGTTGCGTCATTTTTTTACGTTCTTTTGCGCCAAAAATGTTGGCGTTCCGGATGTGGCATCATTTTTTGGCGCCAAAAGCATTTAGGCGCCAAATAATGTGGGCGTCTTATTTGGCGCTAAAAAAATATGGGCGTCGCTTTTGTCTCCACATTATTTAAAGTCTCATTTTTCATTGCTTCTGGTTGCTAGAAGCTTGTTCCTTGGCATTTTTTCCCATTCCTGAAACTGTCATTTAAGGAATTTGATCAATTTTGCTTTATATGTTGTTTTTTACAAGGAGTTTGGGAATCTCAGGAGGTGAGATTACCGATCAATATTTTAGAACAATTTTCAGAGCTCTTCAGTCTTGGCCTCTTCTGAAGAGAGAATCGTTCATTTGTTTTCAGACAGACAATGTCACAACTGTGGCATACATCAATCATCAAGGAGGGACTCACAGTCCTCTGGCTATGAAAGAAGTATCTCGAATTCTGGTTTGGGCGGAATCCAGCTCCTGTCTAATCTCTGCGGTTCATATCCCAGGTATAGACAATTGGGAAGCGGATTATCTCAGTCGCCAAACGTTGCATCCGGGCGAATGGTCTCTTCACCCAGAGGTATTTCTTCAGATTGTTCAAATGTGGGAACTTCCAGAAATAGATCTGATGGCGTCTCATCTAAACAAGAAACTTCCCAGGTATCTGTCCAGATCCCGGGATCCTCAGGCGGAGGCAGTGGATGCATTATCACTTCCTTGGAAGTATCATCCTGCCTATATCTTTCCGCCTCTAGTTCTTCTTCCAAGAGTAATCTCCAAGATTCTGAAGGAATGCTCGTTTGTTCTGCTGGTAGCTCCGGCATGGCCTCACAGGTTTTGGTATGCGGATCTTGTCCGGATGGCCTCTTGCCAACCGTGGACTCTTCCGTTAAGACCAGACCTTCTGTCGCAGGGTCCTTTTTTCCATCAGGATCTCAAATCCTTAAATTTAAAGGTATGGAGATTGAACGCTTGATTCTTGGTCAAAGAGGTTTCTCTGACTCTGTGATTAATACTATGTTACAGGCTCGTAAATCTGTATCTAGAGAGATATATTATAGAGTCTGGAAGACTTATATTTCTTGGTGTCTTTCTCATCATTTTTCTTGGCATTCTTTTAGAATTCCGAGAATTTTACAGTTTCTTCAGGATGGTTTAGATAAAGGTTTGTCCGCAAGTTCCTTGAAAGGACAAATCTCTGCTCTTTCTGTTCTTTTTCACAGAAAGATTGCTAATCTTCCTGATATTCATTGTTTTGTACAAGCTTTGGTTCGTATAAAACCTGTCATTAAGTCAATTTCTCCTCCTTGGAGTTTGAATTTGGTTCTGGGGGCTCTTCAACCTCCTCCTTTTGAACCCATGCATTCATTGGACATTAAATTACTTTCTTGGAAAGTTTTGTTCCTTTTGGCGATCTCTTCTGCCAGAAGAGTCTCTGAATTATCTGCTCTTTCTTGTGAGTCTCCTTTTCTGATTTTTCATCAGGATAAGGCGGTGTTGCGAACTTCTTTTCAATTTTTACCTAAGGTTGTGAATTCCAACAACATTAGTAGAGAAATTGTGGTTCCTTCATTATGTCCTAATCCTAAGAATTCTAAGGAGAAATTGTTGCATTCTTTGGATTTTGTTAGAGCTTTGAAATATTATGTTGAAGCTACTAAGTCTTTCCGAAAGACTTCTAGTCTATTTGTTATCTTTTCCGGTTCTAGAAAAGGCCAGAAAGCTTCTGCCATTTCTTTGGCATCTTGGTTGAAATCTTTAATTCATCATGCCTATGTCGAGTCGGGTAAAACTCCGCCTCAAAGGATTACAGCTCATTCTACTAGGTCAGTTTCTACTTCCTGGGCGTTTAGGAATGAAGCTTCGGTTGATCAGATTTGCAAAGCAGCAACTTGGTCCTCTTTGCATACTTTTACTAAATTCTACCATTTTGATGTGTTTTCTTCTTCTGAAGCAGTTTTTGGTAGAAAAGTACTTCAGGCAGCGGTTTCAGTTTGAATCTTCTGCTTATGTTTTCATTAAACTTTATTTTGGGTGTGGATTATTTTCAGCAGGAATTGGCTGTCTTTATTTTATCCCTCCCTCTCTAGTGACTCTTGCGTGGAAAGATCCACATCTTGGGTAGTCATTATCCCATACGTCACTAGCTCATGGACTCTTGCTAATTACATGAAAGAAAACATAATTTATGTAAGAACTTACCTGATAAATTCATTTATTTCATATTAGCAAGAGTCCATGAGGCCCACCCTTTTTGTGGTGGTTATGATTTTTTTGTATAAAGCACAATTATTCCAATTCCTTATTTTATATGCTTTCGCACTTTTTTCTTATCACACACCCAAAACTGATTTGTGGGTGTGGTGAGGGGTGTATTTATAGGCATTTTGAGGTTTGGGAAACTTTGCCCCTCCTGGTAGGAATGTATATCCCATACGTCACTAGCTCATGGACTCTTGCTAATATGAAAGAAATGAATTTATCAGGTAAGTTCTTACATAAATTATGTTTTTTTATTACTTAAGACACCTCAGCTATGGTTTGGCACTTTATGCATTTATATAAAGTTCTAAATATATGTATTGTACTTATATTTGCCATGAGTCAGGTTCATGTATTTCCTTCAGCAGACTGTCCGTTTCATATTTGGGGAATTTAAACATTTAAGAAATGTATTTCTTACCTGGGGTTTAGTCTTTTTTTAATTGACTACTTCTTGCTATTGCGGGTATTAGGCCCGCGGGTGTGTCAAATGCTAAACTTTATTGCGTCATTCTTGGCGCGAAAATATTTTTGGTGCGAAAAAATACGTTTATGACTCAACTTCATTTCCGGCGTCATACGTGATGCCGAGACCTTTCACACAGCGGCGTCATTAGTGACGCGAGTGTGTCATTTCCGGTTATTTTTGGCGCCAAAAAAGTTTACATTACATTGTGCGTCATACTTGGCGCCAAATTTTTTTCATTATTTCAATACCCCATTGATGTTTGCCTCTTGCTTTTTTCTCTATCAGAGGCCTATGCTTTTGCATTTTTTTCCCATTCCTGAAACTGTCATATAAGGAAATAGATACCGGTAATTTTGCTTTATATGTTGTTTTTTCTCTTACATTGAGCAAGATGTCCCAATCTGATCCTGTCTCAGAAGTTTCTGCTGGAACATTGCTGCCTGACATCGGGTCTACCAAAGCTAAGTGCATTTGTTGTAAAAGTGTAGAAATTATTCCACCAAATGTCATTTGTAATAGTTGTCATGATTAACTTTTACATGCAGATGGTGTTTCCATCAGTAATAGTACATTGCCAGTTGCAGTTCCTTCAACTTCTAATGTACATGATATACCTGTAAATTTTAAAGAATTTGTTTCTGATTCTATTCTGAAGGCTTTGTCTGCATTTCCACCTTCTAATAAACGTAAAAGGTCTTTTGAAACTTCTCATTTAGCTGATGAAATTTCAAATGACCAGCAACATAATAATTTATCCTCCTCTGATGAGGATCTATCTGATTCAGAAGATCCTTCCTCAGACATTGACACTGACAAATCTACTTATTTATTTAAAATAGAGTATATGCGTTCTTTATTAAAAGAAGTGTTAATTACTTTGGATATTGAGGTAACCAGTCCTATTGATGTTCAGTCTAATAAACGTTTAAATGCTGTTTTTAAACCTCCTGTGGTTTCCCCAGGGGTTTTTCCTATTCCTGAGGCTATTTCTGATATGATTTCTAGGGAATGGAATAAGCCAGGTACTTCTTTTATTCCTTCTTCAAGGTTTAAAAAATTGTATCCTTTACCAGCAAAATCTATAGAGTTTTGGGGAAAAAAATCCCCACAGTTGATGGGGCTATTTCTACTCTTGCTAAACGTACCACTATTCCTATGGAAGATAGTACTTCCTTTAAGGATCCTTTAGATAGGAAGCTTGAATCTTATCTAAGGAAGGCCTATTTATATTCAGGTCATCTTCTCAGACCTGCTATTTCTTTGGCTGATGTTGCGGCTGCCTCAACGTTTTGGTTGGAGAATTTAGCGCAACGAGAATTGGATCCTGACATATCTAGCATTACTCGCTTACTGCAACATGCTAATCGTTTTATTTGTGATGCCATTTCTTTCATGTAATTAGCAAGAGTCCATGAGCTAGTGACGTATGGGATATACATTCCTACCAGGAGGGGCAAAGTTTCCCAAACCTCAAAATGCCTATAAATACACCCCTCACCACACCCACAATTCAGTTTTACAAACTTTGCCTCCCGTGGAGGTGGTGAAGTAAGTTTGTGCTAGATTCTTCGTTGATATGCGCTTCGCAGCAGGCTGGAGCCCGGTTTTCCTCTCAGAGTGCAGTGAATGTCAGAGGGATGTGAAGAGAGTATTGCCTATTTGAATACCATGGTCTCCTTCTACGGGATCTATTTCATAGGTTCTCTCTTATCGGTCGTAGAGATTTCTTCTCCTACCTCCCTTTTCAGATCGACGATATACTCTTATATATACCATTACCTCTACTGATTCTCGTTTCAGTACTGGTTTGGCTATCTACTATATGTAGATGAGTGTCTTGGGGTAAGTAAGTCTTATTTTATTTGACACTCTAAAGCTATGGTTGGGCACTTTATTTTTAAAGTTCTAAATATATGTGTTTAAACTTATATTTGCCATGATTCAGGGTAATCAGTATTCCTTATTTTCAGACAGTCAGTTTCATTATTGGGATAATGCATATGAAGGATTATTTTTTCTTACCTTAAAATTTTTCAATTGACTTTTTTCCCTGTGGGCTGTTAGGCTCGCGGGGGCTGAAAATGCTTCAATTTATTGCTTCTTTTTTGGCGCTGACTTTTTTGGCGCAAAAATTTTGTCATTTCCGGCGCCCTAATTGACGCCGGAAGTTGTTCGTGGTTGCGTCATTTTTTTGACGTTTTTTTGTGTTCAGACGTTTTTTTGCGCCAAAAATGTGGGCGTTATTTTTGTTGGCGTCACCGGATGTGGCGTCATACTTGGCGCCAAAAAATATAGGCGTTGTACTTAGCGCCAATAATGTGGGCGTCATTTTTGGCGCCAAAAAATGTGGGAGTCATTTTTGTCTCCACCTTTTTTTCACATTATTTCAGTCTCATTTTTCATTGCTTCTGGTTGCTAGAGGCTTGTTCATTGGCATTTTTTCCCATTCCTGAAACTGTCATTTAAGGAATTTGATAATTTTGCTTTATATGTTGTTTTTTCTATTACATATTGCAAGATGTCTCAACTTGACCCTGGATCAGAATCTACTTCTGGAAAGACGCTGCCTGATGCTGGTTCTACCAAAGTTAAGTGCATTTGTTGTAAACTTGTGGTAACTGTTCCTCCGGCTGTAGTTTGTGATGAATGTCAAGCTTGCTAATGCAGATAGTATTTCCATTAGTAATAATCCATTACCTGTTGTTGTTCCTTCAACATCTAATGCTCAGGATGTTCCTGTTAGTGTAAAAGAATTTGTTTCTAAATCTATTAGGAAGGCTCTGTCTGTTATTCCTCCTTCCAGTAAACGTAAAAGGTCTTTTAAAACTTCTCATATTTCAGATGAATTTTTAAGTGACCGTCATCATTCTGACTTGTCTGTTTCTGATGAGGATCTATCTGGTTCAGAAGATTCTATCTCAGATATTGACACTGATAAATCTTCATATTTATTTAAGATGGAATTTATTCGTTCTTTACTTAAAGAAGTGTTAATCGCATTAGATATGGAGGAGTCTAGTCCTCTTGATACTAAATCTACTAAGCGTTTAAATTCGGTTTTCAAACCTCATATAGTTATTCCAGAAGTTTTTCCTGTCCCTGATGCTATTTCTGAAGTAATTTCTAGGGAATGGAATAATCTGGGTACTTCATTTACTCCTTCTCAAAGGTTTAAGAAACTGTACCCTGTGCCATCTGATAGATTAGAGTTTTGGGACAAAATCCCTTATTTAGTAAAGGTACAATCTGAGACTGTAAAATTTTATAAAATTCCGCAGGTAAGGCGTCTGGTCCTGCTGCTTTATTTAATTTGGCATTTTTAATAGCCGTCATGATCTCATTCTCTGTAATCGGGGCATTAATTTCTTCCATTATAGCCTGCGAGAATCGAGGCGTCTGGATCTTATTCCAGAAATCCTCCTTATTACTGAAATTCGGCTTTTCGTATTTATATAGATTAGTAAAGTGCTCAAAAAAATATTTTCTCAATGTCACTTTTATTAGTATATCTGTCTGCACCCTGTCTAATAGCCGGTATAGCATTTTTAGAGACAGCTTTGGTAATTCTAGATAGAAATTTCGCGGATCTGCCTGTGTATCCTCCATATATAGCTTTGATTCTAAAATCTTCTCGAATAGTATCCTGTTTTAATTGTGTGTCTCGCGCTGTTTTGGCCTTAATATATAAACTCCAGCGAAAATTACTTGGGTTTGCTATATACCCTCTAAAAGCATTTTTAACCTGATTGGCAAGTTGAATTTTGATACGGTTATTTTTTTTCTTTAGGTAACACATATGCGACTTGATCTCTCCACACATAACAGCTTTAGCCGACTCCCAATATACCTCTATTTTATCACTGTAGTCTCTATTATTATTACAGAATTCTAAAAATGTATTGTTCAACCATTTTTGGAAATTAACGTTATTAATAAGATGCTTAGGAAAATATATATAGTTGTTCCGTGTTCTCGTCAGAATAGAGTTACATTTTAAGGATATGATGGCGTGGTCTGATATAACTATATCCTCTATCCCTGATTCCCAGGATAGATTAAGTAGTGATTCAGCTATAAGAAAGTAATCTATTCTAGCCAATGACCGATGTGATTTGGACATACAGGTATAAAATCGCGTATCTGGATTATGAACTCTCCAGATGTCCACTAAGCCCAGTTGGGAAATAAACTTTTGTAATATCCGTACTTTCCTGTCTCGTATACATATTGATGTTTTATTGGATCTATCTAATGTAGAGTCTACGATTAAATTAAGGTCACCTGCTACGATAAGATTTTTACCTATATAGCCATGTAATTTAATCGTTAATTTCCGCCAAAATTCCTGATCCACCTCATTAGGTCCATATATATTGCATAAAACATATTGAATTCTATTAATAGTTATTTCCAAAATTAAAAATCGCCCTTCTGGATCTAATATTGTTTTATCAATACAATAATCCAATCTTTTATTAAAAAAGAACAGCAACTCATCTCCTTCTTGCCTCATATGTGGTGGCAATAACCTCCCCGACCCATTTGGTTTTAAGTTTTGGAATCTCAATCGATTTCAGGTGGGTTTCCTGAAGAAACGCAATATCAGGTTTAAATGAGCTTAAATGCTTAATTATTGCTTTCCTTTTGATCGGGGAGGCTATTCCCCCCACGTTCCAGGAAACTAAATTAAAAGCCGATATGGACATTTAGACTATCTTTAGCAGAGGAGATTAAGGGCGGCCAACAAAAAGGGGGGTGAGACGGGTGCGCGGAGAAAAGAGGGGAAGAAGAGAGAGGAAAAAAAAAAAAAAAAAGCCACAACAAAAAAAACAAAAACAATCATACCAACATTCTATGTCACAATTCACTATATGTTTCATCTTCAAAGTACTGTTTGTGCTTTATTAAAGATACAATCTACAGCTAAATATTACCCTTCATTCAATATTATGTTCTCTACAGAACAGTTCCGCTTCTTGTGTGTTATTTAAAGTGTGGGAGGTCCCGTTTTTTAAAACTATTAGTTTAGCAGGATAGATCAGTTTTACATTAAACTTGGCGTTCAATAATCTAGGATAGAAAGGGGACATATCTTTTCTTTTAGCCATCGTTTCTGCTGAAAAATCCTGAAACATTAAAACCTTATGAGAATCAATAAGAAACGGGTTAAACTTCCTATAGTATTTAAGAAATAGAAGTTTGTCCTGGAAATTAACAAATTTAAAGATCACTGGTCTAGGTTTGGAATTTATCATATTCTCTATTACAACCCCAATTCTGTGTACACGTTCCACTAAAAATGGGGAGACTGGGGGTGGTATGAGTAAGGCCTGTGGTAGAGTAATTGTTACGAACGTCATTAGATCTGAATATTCTGCGGTTTCAGGTAACCCTATTAATTTCAAATTGTTACGTCTCGAACGATCTTCGAGGTCTTCAATTTTTGACTGTAATGCTGCAATTATCTTTCCCTGTGCCATTGAGACTGGTTCTTGTTGATAACAACGATCTTCCAGATCTGACACTCTGTTTTCTAGTTCATCCATTCTCATGGAGAACTGTCTAACTTCTGTGGTCAAATTTGCTATCTCTTTCTTAATTTCAAATTTTATAGAATCAAATTGGGGTGTTAAAATTTTAGCGACTTCTGAAGCAAATCCTGTGATGTCATTATAGACAGTGTTGCATATACTTTTCTCTTGAGATGTATCCAAGCTAACATCAGTATTTTTACTAGCGCTACCTTTTTTTTCCCGCTGCTTAGGTGGCATAATGGGGGAGATTGTTTTATTGAGCACAAACCTGTCCATAAAATCCAACTTAAAGATAAATCGGGTAAAAACGTGAGGAGAAAAAAAAACGTGTACTGGTGGACTATGTGAAGTGCTTTATATATAGCAGGTGATCTGTGTTGGGTGAAATGTATAGAAGATGTGAAAAACAAAAAAAAAAAAAAAAAAACTATAAAATTGGTGTATAGAAATCTAAATCTAGAGTGGGTTTAAAGCATAAAGAAAGTGGATCGTGTGTAGGTGAACTATATGAAGTGAATGGAGTGTAACAAATAATCTGTGATTGGCTAGGTGTACAGGGAATGTGAAGAAGAAAAAAAAAGGTGTTTTAAATCTTTAAGCGAGTTGGATATTTGTTCTGTTTGAGAAAAAAGGTTATTTGCGATCTATTTTAAACCTATTCTAACTAAACTCCCTTTATATATATATATATATATATATATAGTAGTATATACGATCTAAAACGTAATATGTTTATATATCTGGTTGTTCCTATATTCAGCAGCAGTCTAGTCCACTATTACACAAAGTATATTTATCTAAGGATATATACACCCTCTGATATGGCAGGCAATATTATATTTGAACCAAAGTTAAACCTGGACTATAAATAAATAACCTGGAATTTGTATACAACCAGGCATTCATTAATATTGCCCTAACTAGAGATTATAAGAGGTGTGGGCCCTTATATTACAACACTGTAGCGAATTATTTATAGAATTTTAGTCCTGACCTAGGGGTATTATTGGGAGATCAAATCGCACCTCCTACCACAAGGGTCCTGTGAGAAGGCAACTACTGCCAAAATATCATAAATAGATTTCAATTCGATTATACAAACAAAGTTTTCTGATTTTTCTTGCCTCCTTTTTTTTTTTTTTTTTTTTTTTTTTTCTTCAGGATTTACATTCAAATAGTGAAAATCAATTAACATATCTTTCTACACAGGATAAATATACAAACAAATATCACCTCCTACCAAAACAGGTTATGGGAGAGAAATAAACATGCATGACCCTGCATTTCAGTTGGCTGAAAGACAAAAACAAGATTATTTCTTTGTTTATCCTTTTTCCAAAAATTTACACTACGTAAGTGAAGATCAACCAAAAACTTATGGTAGTGGCAATATTAAAAAATCAAAACATCATCTCCTAAGATAGAAATCATAGGCAGAAACAGCAAATGTCCCAATGTCACAGATAGATTTCAGTTTAGCTGTAGAAATAAACTTTCTCTGATTCCCTTTTTCTTTTTTCCAATGTTTGCACTCAGATAGTGAAGATCAAACAGCAGACGTTCCTACCCATAGGGTTATGGGAATGAAAATTATTGCAAGACCAATATCAACTCCTTTTTCTCCTTTGCACAACAGAAGTAAAGATTATCCAATGGTAGCTCCTACCTGCGGGTTATGGGAGCAAGTCTCTCCTACCAAGAGGTTATGGGAGATTGTCAGAGAGAGCAGATAGCCCTTATAGTTATCACAGCCTTTATGTGTGTGTATATTGCTAGATATAAATCATCCGATTTGCATCACCTTTCAATGCAGTGTGGTTGCCTCTCAGCAGCACCTTGAATTGAGCATGAACGGAGCAGTGTCCAAAAATGAGAAACGCACACATCCACAGTTATATTCAAATATTTTCCCACACACAGGGCCGATATTATAACGGTTTCCCAGCAGCTAAATAATTAGAAAAATGATACTTTCCTGGGGTGCCAAGCTCTGAGTATATCATACCATCTGCTCTGACAAGATCGGTAAGTCCTTACACTCCTCACCAACAGTATAATCAGCCTCCGTTTCCTCAGTAGTGCTCTTCTGCCAGGTAGATATAAGTAAGCGTGCCTGTAGCGTATCTTAACATCACACACATCGATGCCGGTTCAGACCATACTCTGTTAGACCGCATCCGTTGCGGCTGGCACACGATCAGCTTCACAGAATGTTACTGCTCCACCATAGGAGCCATCGTAGTGTAGACTTCGGGGCGCTACTATCTAATCCCGATCCAGGCCTAGAGCACACTATGGCCAAGGATCACTGCGCCCACGCTGTGTGTTAATTCAGAGGCGCCAAGATGCCGACACAGCGCATACTCCACATACTCCGCCTCTCACCGGAAGTCAACCTGCTGGACTGTTGAGGGGGACAAAATCCCTAAGGTTGATGGGGCTATCTCTACTCTTGCTAAACGTACTACTATTCCTACGGCAGATAGTACTTCCTTTAAGGATCCTTTAGATAGGAAACTTGAATCCTTTCTAAGGAGAGCTTATTTATGTTCAGGTAATCTTCTTAGACCTGCTATTTCTTTGGCTGATGTTGCTGCTGCTTCCACTTTCTGGTTGGAGGCTTTAGCGCAACAAGTGTCAGATCATAATACTCATAGCATTGTTAAACTTCTTCAACATGCTAATAACTTTATTTGTGATGCCATCTTTGATATCATTAGAATTGATGTCAGGTATATGTCTTTAGCTATTTTAGCTAGAAGAGCTTTATGGCTTAAAACTTGGAATGCAGATATGACTTCTAAGTCAACTTTGCTTTCTCTTTCTTTCCAAGGTAATAAATTATTTGGTTCTCAGTTTGATTCTATTATTTCAACTGTTACTGGGGGGAAAGGAACCTTTTTGCCTCAGGACAAAAAATCTAAAGGCAAATACAGGGCTGCTAATCGTTTTCGTTCCTTTCGTCAAAATAAGGAACAGAAGCCTGACCCTTCCCCTAAGGGAACGGTTTCCGTTTGGAAACCTTCTCCAGTCTGGAATAAATCCAAGCCTTTTAGAAAGTCAAAGCCAGCTCCCAAGTCCACATGAAGGTGCGGCCCTCATTCCAGCACAGCTGGTAGGGGGCAGGTTACGATTTTTCAAAGATATTTGGATCAATTCGATTCACAGTCTTTGGATTCAGAACATTGTTTCAGAAGGGTACAGAATAGGTTTCAAGGTAAGGCCGCCTGCGAGAAGATTTTTTTCTCTCTCGCATTCCAATAAATCCAGTGAAGGCTCAGGCGTTTCTGAAATGTGTTTCAGATCTAGAGTTGGCTGGGGTAATTGTGCCAGTTCCAGTTCTGGAACGGGGTCTGGGGTTTTACTCAAATCTATTCATTGTACCAAAGAAGGAGAATTCCTTCAGACCAGTTCTGGATCTAAAAATATTGAATCGTTATGTAAGAATACCAACATTCAAAATGGTGACTATAAGGACTATTCTGCCTTTTGTTCAGCAAGGGCATTATATGTCTACAATAGACTTACAGGATGCATATCTTCATATTCCAATTCATCCAGATCACCATCAGTTCCTGAGATTCTCTTTTCTAGACAAGCATTACCAGTTTGTTGCCCTTCCTTTTGGCCTAGCAACAGCTCCAAGGATCTTTTCAAAGGTTCTCGGTGCCCTTCTCTCTGTAATCAGAGAACAGGGTATTGCGGTATTTCCTTATTTGGACGATATCTTGGTACTTGCTCAGTCTTCACATTCTGCAGAATCTCATACGAATCAACTTGTGTCGTTTCTTCAAAGACATGGTTGGAGGATCAATTTACCAAAGAGTTCCTTGATTCCTCAGACAAAGGTAACCTTTTTGGGTTTTCTAATAGATTCAGTGTCCATGACCTTGTCTCTAACAGAAAAGAGACGTTTAAAATTGGTTTCAGCCTGTCGAAACCTTCAGTCTCAATCATTCCCTTCGGTAGCTTTGTGCATGGAAATTTTAGGTCTCATGACTGCAGCATCGGACGCGATCCCCTTTGCTCGTTTTCACATGAGACCTCTACAGCTTTGCATGCTGAATCAATGGTGCAGGGATTATACAAAGATATCACAATTAATATCCTTGAATCCCAATGTACAACACTCTCTGACATGGTGGATAGATCACCATCGTTTGGTTCAAGGGGCTTCTTTTGTTCGACCAACCTGGACTGTGATCTCAACAGATGCGAGTCTTTCAGGTTGGGGAGCTGTTTGGGGATCTCTGACAACACAAGGGGTTTGGAAATCTCAAGAGGCGAGATTACCAATAAATATTTTAGAACTCCATGCAATTCTCAGGGCTCTTCAGTTCTGGCCTCTACTAAAGAGAGAACCGTTCATTTGTTTTCAGACAGACAATATCACAACTGTGGCTTATGTCAATCATCAGGGTAAGCTATGAAAGAAGTATCTCGGATACTTGCTTGGGCGGAAT
The DNA here is from genome assembly GCF_027579735.1 of Bombina bombina. Taxonomy (NCBI): domain Eukaryota; kingdom Metazoa; phylum Chordata; class Amphibia; order Anura; family Bombinatoridae; genus Bombina; species Bombina bombina. Next base: position 226,977,874 of record NC_069505.1, on the reverse strand, counting down.
CCAGCTCCTGTCTAATCTCTGCGGTGCATTTCCCAGGTGTAGACAATTGGGAAGCGGATTATCTCAGCCGCCAGACTTTACTTCCAGGGGAGTGGTCTCTCCATCCAGATGTGTTTTCTCAGATTGTTCAGATGTGGGGTCTTCCAGAGATAGATCTCATGGCCTCTCATCTAAACAAGAAACTTCCCAGATACCTGTCCAGGTCCAGGGATGTTCAGGCGGAAGCAGTGGATGCACTGACACTTCCTTGGTGTTATCATCCTGCTTACATCTTCCCGCCTCTAGTTCTCCTTCCAAGAGTGATCTCCAAAATCATCATGGAACAGTCTTTTGTGTTGCTGGTGGCTCCAGCATGGCCACACAGGTTTTGGTATGCGGATCTGGTTCGGATGTCCAGTTGCCCGCCTTGGCCACTTTCGTTACGGCTGGACCTACTATCTCAAGGTCCGTTTTTCCATCAGGATCTCAAATCATTAAATTTGAAGGTATGGAAATTGAACGCTTAGTTCTAAGTCATAGAGGTTTCTCTGACTCAGTGATTAATACTATGTTACAAGCTTGTAAATCTGTCTCTAGAAAGATTTATTATAGAGTTTGGAAGACTTGCATTTCATGGTGTTCTTCTCATAAATTCTCCTGGCATTCTTTTAGAATTCCTAGAATTTTACAGTTCCTTCAGGATGGTTTGGATAAGGGTTTGTCTGCAAGTTCCTTGAAAGGTCAAATCTCCACTCTTTCTGTTTTATTTCACAGAAAGATTGCTATACTTCCTGATATTCACTGTTTTGTACAGGCTTTAGTTCGTATTAAGCCTATCATTAAATCAATTTCTCCTCCTTGGAGTCTTAATTTGGTTCTGAAGGCTTTACAGGCTCCTCCATTTGAGCCTATGCATTCTTTGGACATTAAACTACTTTCTTGGAAAGTGTTGTTCCTTTTGGCTATCTCTTCTGCTAGAAGAGTTTCTGAGCTATCTGCTCTTTCTTGTGAGTTTCCTTTTCTGATTTTTCATCAGGATAAGGCAGTTTTGCAGACTTCTTTTCAATTTTTACCTAAGGTTGTGAATTCTAACAACATTAGTAGAGAAATTGTTGTCCCTTCCTTATGTCCTAATCCTAAGAATTCTTTGGAGAGATCCTTACATTCTTTGGATGTGGTAAGAGCTTTGAAATATTATGTGGAAGCTACTAAAGATTTCAGGAAGACTTCCACTCTATTTGTTATATTTTCTGGTCCTAGGAAAGGTCAGAAGGCTTCTGCTATTTCCTTGGCTTCTTGGTTGAAACTTTTGATTCATCAAGCTTATTTGGAGTCGGGTCAGGCCCCGCCTCAGAGAATTACAGCTCATTCTACTAGATCAGTCTCCACTTCGTGGGCTTTTAAGAATGAAGCTTCAGTTGATCAGATTTGCAAAGCGGCGACTTGGTCCTCTTTGCATACATTTACTAAATTCTACCGTTTTGATGTATTTGCTTCTTCGGAAGCAGTTTTTGGTAGAAAAGTTCTTCAGGCAGCTGTTTCAGTTTGATTCTTCTGCTTTTGTTTTAAGTTTTTTTCTTTCAAAAATGAAATAAACTGATTTTTTTGGGTTGTGGATTAATTTTGTCAGCGGAATATGGCTGTTTTTATTTTTATTCCATCCCTCTCTAGTGACTCTTGAGTGGAAGACTCCAATCTTGGGTATTGATATCCCATATGTCACTAGCTCATGGACTCTTGCCAATTACATGAAAGAAAACATAATTTATGTAAGAACTTACCTGATGAATTCATTTCTTTCATATTGGCAAGAGTCCATGAGACCCACCCTTTTTATGGTGGTTATGATTTTTTGTATAAAGCACAATTATTTCCAAATTTCCTTTGTTGAGGCTTTCTACTCCTTTCTTTATCACCCCACTGCTTGGCTATTCATTAAACTGAATTGTGGGTGTGGTGAGGGGTGTATTTATAGGCATTTTGAGGTTTGGGAAACTTTGCCCCTTCTGGTAGGATTGTATATCCCATATGTCACTAGCTCATGGACTCTTGCCAATATGAAAGAAATGAATTTATCAGGTAAATTCTTACATAAATTATGTTTTTGTAATTCAGAAAAAGATTTAATTTATTGAAATTAATTAAATGAGACATTGTAGTTATGTCCTTTAACACCCATATTTTAAAAACGTCTGATTCTAGTCCAGGAATAAAATTATGGTTACCTTGTAGTGGAAGAGAAGACAAGTTCTTCATAAATTATGTTTTTAAACAACTTTCCAGATTACTTCTGTTATCTAATTTGCTTCGTTCTCTTGGTATCCTTTGTTAAAGAAGCAACAATGCACTACTGGGAGCTAGCTAAACATATCAGGTAAACCAATGTCAAGGCACATATGTGCAGCCACCAATCAGCTACTATATCCCAGTAGTTCATTGCTTCACCTGAGCCTACCTAAGTATGCTTTTAAACAAAGGATACCATAAGAACAAAGCAAATGAGATAATGGGAAAAGTTGCATGCTCTATCTGGATAATGAAAGTTTAATTTTTACTTTACTGTCCCTTTAAAGGGACATTAAACACTAAATAAATGCTAAGTGTAATAATGAATTCAAAGCAAGGATTAGCTTGAGAATAATATGCAGGTTTAGTTTTAAAAATAAATATTTAAAAAATGTGAGTTTTACTGTCCATAAAGCAATAGGTGATGCTGCCATATTGTAACCTAGGTGTATCAGGGGCAGTTATAACCAATCACTTTGAGGTATGTAAAACAGTCTAGATTCTGCACTTCTAACAGCAAATGGGAATAGCACAATTTTCAAAATAAATTTCAAGAAAAGGGGACAAAATATAATAAAATATATTTCAATCTTTTTACTACACATTATTAAACATTTTTTATTATAATATCAAGGGGGTCTTGGTATCCTTTGTTAAAGGGTGCATGTGTATTTAGCCACCTGGCAGCAGTGTTTGCAACTATGTATCACAACCACTGCTATAGACACGTGCACACTCCTAAGCTCCCATCAGCCTACCTAGGTTTACTCTAAACAAAGGATATCAAGAGAACAAAGCAAATGAGATAAACGTAACTTGGAAAGTTGTTTAAAATTGCATTCTCTATCGGAATCGTGAAATTTTATTTTGACTTTACTGTCCCTTTAAGTATTTTTGTTAATGTGAAAATCAGAAATAGATCTTAAGTTTTGTGACACATTTTAATGTCATTTTATTATGAAAACAAAAACAGATATGAATTTCTGCTCTTACACTTTTTAATCATTGCCAAGTAAGCGTGTTTTATACAGCCGAGGGACAGTAAAGACAGAGAGCGCATGTCCTAGAAAACAATATACTTCTACTATCTAAATGACTTTGTTCTTTTGGTATCCGTTGTTGAAAATCATACCTAGATAGACTCAGGAGCAGCGATGCACGACTGGGAACCAGCTGCTGATTGGTAGTTGCACATATCTGCCTCTTGTAATTCGCTCACCTGATGTGGTCAGCTAGCTCCAAGTAGTTTATATTATTATTATTATCATTTATTTGTATAGCGCCGCCAAATTCCGTAGTGCTGGGTACAATGATAGGGGTATACAATGACAAAGATTTGTGATACAATACAAAACATAACAAGACTAAACAAATCTAGCACAGGAGGAAGAGGGCCCTGCTCCGGAGAGCTCACAGTCTATAGGTTTAGGGTGCAGAGACATAAGGTTGGGGTAGCTTGTCGCATCAGTTGTAGTTCCAGCAGCGAGTCAGGCAGTTCATGTATTAGTTTGGTTCGGATGAGGGATGGAGGAGAGATGGTAAGCCTCTCTAAATAGGTGGGTTTTCAAGGAGCGTCTGAAGCTATATAAGGTTGGAGACAGTCTGATGGAGCAGGGTAGAGAGTTCCAGAGGACAGGAGCAACATGTGCGAAGTCTTGGAGGCGGGAGTGGGACGTAGAGTTAACAGGAGTGTAGAGACGCAGGTCAGAGGTTGATCGAAGAGGACGGGATGGGGAATATTTCACGATGAGAAAGGAAATATAGTTGGGAGTTAGACTGTTGAGTGCTTTGTAAGTTAGGGCTAATACTTTAAATTGTATTCTGGAGTGTATGGGGAGCCAGTGTAGAGACTGGCAGAGCGGAGCAGCTGATGTAGATCGTCGACTTTATAGCTGCTCCTTCAAAAAAGAATGCAAATGTAATAATAGAAGTCAATTGGAAAGTATGTTCTTTCTAAATTGTAAAAGAACAAATGTGGGTTTCATGACCCTTTTATCAAAGTTGTGATGAATTTTCAAATATTCCAGATGTAACTTTTTTTTGAATAACTTTATTTGCAGCCCATTTGTGTACAATGTGTTACTCTGCAGAAGGTGCTGATAATGTGATGTGTTCATTGCAGCTTTTATCTCATGTGTCTTTGTTATTTAGGAAAAGGCTCAGTTGCAAAAAGACCTGTGGAGAATCGAAGACGTTACGGCCGGTCTCAGCACAAATAAACTAAACTACAAGGTGCTTATAGAATCTTTTAAAAATCCAGGTAAGGTTTAGGTGCAAAAATATCATCTTAATACCAATGTTTAACATTTTACTTTCAAGTTTGTATAATGTTGTGGGGTGGGGAATGAACCCAAATGACCTAAAAAGATAACATTTTATATAAAAATGTGTTACTAATTTATTAAAAGGACAATTTCTTTATATTGTTTACATAAACATATTTATCAGAGATTAAACGCTGCATTGAGAATAAGGTGCATATAAAATCAGTATTTGAAGTGATTATTAAAGAGACAGACTAGTCAAAAGTAAACTTTCATGATTCAGATAAGGTGTGTGATTTTAACAATTTTCCAATTTACTTTTATCATAAAATTTGCTTTGATCTCTTAGTATTCTTTGTTGAAAGCTAAACCTATGTAGGCTCATATGTTAATTTCTAAGCCCTTGAAGGCCGCCTCTTATCTCAGTGTATTTTGACAGTTTTCACAGCTAGGCAGTGCTAGTTCATGTGTGACATATAACATTGTGCTCACTCATGTGGAGTCGGCACCGATTGGCTAAAATGCAAGTTTGTTAAAAGAACTAAAAAGAACTAAAATAAGGGGCAGTCTGCAGAGGCTTAGATACAAGGTAATCACAGAGGTAGAAAGTATATTAATATAACAGATAAGGAGCAGTCTGCAGAGGCCTAGATACAAGGTAATCAGAGGTAAAAAGTATATTAATATAACTGAGATAAGGAGCAGTCTGCAGAGGCTTAGATACAAGGTAATCACAGAGATGAAAAAGTATATTAATATAACTGAGATAAGGAGCAGTCTGCAGAGGGTTAGATACAAGGTAATCACAGAGGTAAAAAGTATATTACTATAACTGAGATAAGGGGCAGTCTGCAGAGGGTTAGATACAAGGTAATCACAGAGGTAAAAAGTACATTAATATAACTGAGATAAGGGGCAATCTGCAGAGGCTTAAATAAAAGGTAATCACAAAGGTAAAAAGTACATTAATATAACAGAGATAAGGAGCAGTCTGCAGAGGCTTAGATACAGGGTAATCACAGAGGTACAAAGTATATTACTATAACTGAGATAAGGAGCAGACTGCAGAGGCTTAGATACAGGGAAATCACAGAGGTAAAAAATATATTAATATAACTGAGATAAGGAGCAGTCTGCAGAGGCTTAGATACAGGGTAATCACAGAGGTAAAAAGTATATTAATATAACTGAGATAAGGAGCAGTCTGCAGAGGCTTAGATACAGGGTAATCACAGAGGTAAAAAGTATATTAATATAACTGAGATAAGGGGCAGTCTGCAGAGGCTTAGATACAAGGTAATCACAGAGGTAAAAAGTATATTAATATAACTGAGATAAGGGGGCAGTCTGCAGAGGCTTTAGATACAAGGTAATCACAGAGGTAAAAAGTATATTACTATAACTGAGATAAGGAGCAGTCTGCAGAGGCTTAGATACAGGGTAATCACAGAGGTAAAAAGTATATTAATATAACTGAGATAAGGAGCAGTCTGCAGAGGTATAGATACAGGGTATTCACAGAGGTAAAAAGTATATTAATATAACTGAGATAAGGGGCAGTCTGCAGAGGCTTAGATACAAGGTAATCACAGAGGTAAAAAGTATATTAATATAACTGAGATAAGGAGCAGTCTGCAGAGGCATAGATACAGGGTAATCACAGAGGTAAAAGTATATTAATGTAACTGAGATAAGGAGCAGTCTGCAGAGGCTTAGATACAGGGTAATCACAGAGGTAAAAAGTATATTAATATAACTGACATAAGGGGCAGTCTGCAGAGGCTTAGATACAGAGAAATCACAGAGGTAAAAAATATATTAATATAACTGAGATAAGGAGCAGTCTGCAGAGGCTTAGATACAGGGTAATCACAGAGGTAAAAAGTATATTAATATAACTGAGATAAGGGGCAGTCTGCAGAGGCTTAGATACAAGGTAATCACAGAGGTAAAAAGTATATTAATATAACTGACATAAGGGGCAGTCTGCAGATTCTTAGATACAGGTAAATCACAGAGGTAAAAAGTATATTAATATAACTGAGATAAGGAGCAGTCTGCAGAGGTTTAGATACAGGGTAATCACAGAGGTAAAAAGTATATTAATATAACTGAGATAAGGGGCAGTCTGCAGAGGCTTAGATACAGGGTAATCACAGAGGTATAAAAAAAAATTAATATAACTGAGATAAGGAGCAGTCTGCAGAGGTTTAGATACAGGGTAATCACAGAGGTAAAAAGTATATTAATATAACTGAGATAAGGAGCAGTCTGCAGAGGCTTAGATACAGGGTAATCACAGAGGTAAAAAGTATATTAATATAACTGAGATAAGGAGCAGTCTGCAGAGGTTTAGATACAAGGTAATCACAGAAGTAAACAGCATACTAATATAACTGTGTTGGTTATGCAAAACTAGGGAATGGGTAATAAAGGGAATTATATATTTTGAAAAAATAAAAATTCTGTAGTAGACTGTCGCTTTAAGTTAGCAACATTTTCAGTCTAGGGACTCAACCCTTTGAAAAGTGTCTGGCGTATGTTTAAATGATGCCCTTTACTGAGGCTGATTAGATATAGATATGAATGATTACAAGAACTGATCAGTGTCACAGGGTCAGGGTTTTAAAGCCTGCAATAGTTTTTCCAGCCACTCTGATAGTAGGCAACAAATCTGTACAACTTTCCTCTGCTCTTTTCTACAACCGTACACTTGGCAATAGTTTTAACGGGACAGTCAAAATGACATTTTTATGCTTGAGATAAAGTGTACATATAAATGCAATTTCATTTTATTGTCAAATTTACCTATTGGTCTCCGTTGTTAAATTGTAGTGCCTTTCCATGAGAACATACTGAGGTTGTGCATGCTCAGGATCGTGCACGTGTCTTAAATATGGCAGCAGTGTTTGTGACAATGTTTTACATTTTTTACTTTGACTTTCATGTCCATTTAAAGTTAGTTCTCTATTTTTTTTTCAGATTTTCAGTAGCTTTTGGTCATAATGTATTTTTAAGCATTTTTGTAACCTTTAGGTTATGTAAATGACACAGTAGAAACAACAAATACATAATAAAAAGAACATAATAGCAATTGCTCTGAATCTTAAATTAGATTTTTTTTATCGCAAATTTCTTAATTTCCTTCAATACCTGCCCCTGTGTCATGTGATAGCCATCAGCCAATCAGACTCATATGTATACACTGTAAATTCTTGTGCATGCCAAGTATGAGCTGGTTCCTCAGAAAGTGTGCAAATAAAAAGACTGTGGGCAATTTGATAATGGAAGTATATTGGAAAGTTCCTTAAAACTGCATAATATATCTGAATCAGTTTGTGTTTGACTTTAGGGTCCCTTTGTCTCTCTATCCAACCTCCCCATCCAACTACCGCCCTATTTCCCTCCTCCCTCTTGCCTCAAAGCTTCTTGAAAAGCTGGTACATGCATGCCTATCCCATTTCCTTACACCAAACTCTCTCCTTGACCCACTGCAATCTGGATTTTGCCCCCATCACTCCACATAGATAGCAATCGTTAAGGTTACCAACAACCTACTTACAGCAAAATCCAGCCACTTCTCTCTGCTTATCCTCCTTGATCTGTCCGCAGCTTTTGATACTGTCGACCACCCTCTTTTGCTCCAAACCCTCCTATCCTTTGGCATTTGTGACACAGCCCTCTCGTGGTTTTATTCCTATCTGTCTAACCGTACCTTTAGTGTAGCCTTCTCTGCCCCATTACCACTTTCTGTTGAAATACCGCAAGGCTCTGTCCTCGGCCCCCTTCTCTTCTCAATCTACACATCATCATTAGGTTCCCTAATAAAGTCCCATGGGTTTCAATATCATTTGTATGCCGACAACGCTAAAATCTACATCTCTGCTCCAGACCTATCTCCTTCCTTGCTAACCCGTGTCACTAACTTTCTTTCTCACATCTCTTCATGGATGTCCTCTTACTACCTTAAACTAAATCTCTCCAAAACTGAGCTCCTCATTTTCCCCCCTTCTTCTAAAATCTCCACCCCCCATCTCTTTATAACTGTCAACAACTCCATCATTACCCTATCTTGCATGCAAAATGTCTTTAGGTCACACTTGACTCAGATCTTTCTTTCACTCATTACATTCAGGCTTTGGCTAAATCCTGCCGCTTCCATCTTAAAAACATCTCTAAAATTAGACATTTCCTTACACAAGACACAACTAACATTTTAATCCACTCTTTCATCCTTTTCCGCCTTGACTACTCCAACTCTGTCCTCTCTGGTCTCCCCAGCTACCGCCTAGCTCCTTTACAATCCATAATGAATGCCTCTGCCAGGCTCATCTTCCTTACACGCCGCTCTTCATCTGCTGCACCTCTCTGTCAATCCTTTCACTGGCTTCCTCGTGCCTCAAGGATTAAACACAAAATTCTCACTCTGATATACAAAGTCCTCAAATGCACTGCTCGCCCCTACATCTCAGACCTTGTCTCCAGATACTTTCCCTCCCGTCCCCTTCACTCTGCTCATGACCTCCTACTCTCCTCCTCTCTTGTTACCTCCTCACATTCCCGTTTACAGGACTTCTCCAGGCTGGCTCCACAAGACGCTCCCCTAGTTTTGAAAGCTTCAAGCACTCCCTAAAGACTCTTCTGTTCAGGGATGCATACAACTTACACTAACCTTTCCTAATACCATTTCTTCTTCTCCATTGCTATACGCCATGAACCCCCTTAGAATGTAATGCTTGCAGATCACCTTCACAAGAGCGGACTACAACAGTGTGACTCTAGGCAGGAATAGTATTCAACTGCTGTGGCACCAAAGTGTCCAGCCTTAGGGGGGGAGCTATGTATACAAAAATATAGTGTGTGGATTGATCAATCTCAACCAAACTGTACTGTGTTGTGATTAATAAAAGTATTTTGTGCAATAAATCTTACAATGGACTGATATATAGAAATATAATAGGTGGAGTACATTCAGACAGTTGTGTACACAAATAGATACCATGTACAATTATAATCACCAGTTATAAGGTAGACCTTGGCTGTATCTTTAGAATAACTCTTTAAAGACCAATTCCAAGTTAACAGGATTGTCCTGATGTATTCATCAATGATTATATGACGTCTGATAATCGGTGATCCATCAACAAACCAATACCACTGTGTTCCTGTGGATGTGAGCAGCTCCTCTTGTGGATAATCGACAAAGAACCAAGATCTGTGAAAAGGATCACAAAGAACAACACTGATATAATGATGGATACAGCAGATTCAATCTGAAATAATACTCACAAAAGGAGCAGCACCCAATGTGCTTAATGACGCAGACTGGGGATTCACTGTGACCCAGCTACACTGATCCTGCAACAGGATGTAGGGATCCAGGATATCCAGGTGGTGAGGTGGGAAAATCAGGCTCAGGCTTCCATATGGTACAACATAGATTTATTTTAAAATATTTATATATTTGTTTATATATTTTATGGGTGACGTTTGAACACCCTATGTTTTTAATTTTGTAAAATAAATCTATGTTGTACCATATGGAAGCCTGAGCCTGATTTTCCACCTCACCACCTGGATATCCTGGTGGTGTTGCTCTAGGAGGTGCCCTCTTTCTTTGTGATCCTTTTCGCAGATCTTGACTCTAGGCAGGGCCCTCTACCCATTTGATCCCTATAATTGCTACCTTGTATACTGCCTATGTTTATAGCGCTGCAGAATCTGTTGACGCTCTAGAAATAACCGATAATAATAATCCTAAAAATATTTGTTTTTTAAAAAATAACAGCTTTGTGAATTAGAAAAAAATTGTTTTATTTAAGTTTATCACTTATCTGCTGTGACTGTAGTTATTCTGTTTTAGGAACATAAATCTATTAAGAATAGGTTATGCAAATATGGTTAGATTTATGTGACACACTTTTTGCCTACCGTGCTTGGAGCAGAGTGTCTGACACTCGGATAAGCTATGGAGACATTATCCCATTCATTGTTATCACAGGCAATAAATAAATGTCCATGTGTTCTGTCTTTTAGAAAGAAAAACCGTGCCTTCGGCTCCCTTCCAATTTGTGCCTTCCAGGACAACAGCATTTACATCCGTACGCAGTAAATCGGTGTCCCCACTAAATCCTCCATCAAGCCTTGTCAAGCCTCCTCTTGAGGTTGGGATGTACCCTCAGCCGTATTTACAACCGCAGCTGCTGCATAAATCGGAACCTCATATTCCGTCACCTCCTAGACTACAACCAATGCTTGTGAGTGGCAGAAGCTAGAATCAATGCTGTGAGATTAGCTACTCACTTAGTGTTACCTATATACAGTAGGAGATGTTCAAGCAACCCCAGTCGATTGCTCTCCAGAAAAATATTGTATTTTTAATCATTCGTTTATCTGTTTATATATATAAATGTAAAATGATTGAATAGAAATTTAGCAGATCCAGGCAAGAATCCCCGCTTGCTTACCCCAGAAGTATGATGTATACACTGTAACCAATGCACCAGGGAACTCTGGGTAAGATATGCATATTAGATATTAAATGTCTACCCAGAGTTCCCTGGTGCATTTGTAACAGTTTATATAGGATACTTCTGGGGTAAGCAAGCAGGGATTTATCTCCACCATAACTCAAATGAAAATTGCTTTTTCATATATAATACAATATTTTTTGGGAAAACTATTAATTGGAATTGCTTGAACATCTCCTATTATACAATAGCATATATTGTATTTTAGAAATCATTATTCATTTCATTGGTCAGAATCTTATGTTTCTGTGTTAGAAATCACAGCAAGTCATTTTTGTCTCTTTACTTTGAGGTGCAAAGAAGTCAAAATTAAACTTTCATAATTCAGTGATTGCAACGATATTTGTAACATTTGTAAGTTATAGATATGACGCTCAAGACACTCCTGAGTCTACCTCAGTATGCTCTCAAGGAAAGGAGATACGCTGTAACAAAGGATATCAAGAGAAAGAGATCAATTTGTTAATACATGAAAATGTAAAAGTGTCCGTCTGACAGCTTATGTTTGTAGTGAAAGAGTGACACAATTTGTAGCTTCTGACCCATTGAAGTGCAGGGTCACATGAGCAAGTCGGCAGCCTCAAAATTAAAGGGATAGAAAAGTTATAACTGAAATGTGCGTGGGCGAACTGTCATTTTAAATATAATCATTTCTGCAGTGAACATCCAATAGCACAAATATGTCTAATAAAAGTTATGACTGTTTCAGTGGCATATGTGCATATGCTATTTGTGATTAGAGACTCAGACAGCTACTGGTGGTCTGTGTTGCATTTGTTCATTTGTTGCCGTACAAGCTGCATAACACTAATGGACGTATATTGCAAAAATGTTTATATTTCAATTCCCTCAGGCACATTTCTATTTTGAGCTTTTGATCCCCTTAAAGGCAAAGTAAAGCCAAAATTAAACATTCATGATTCAGGAAAAGCATATAATTTACTTTTACCAAATTTGCTTTGTTCTCTTGTTATCTTTTATTGATTCCTAAACCTAGGTAGTCTGATAGAAGCTTAAGAGTGTACACATGTCTTTAGCAGTCTATGGCAGCAGTATTTGCAATGTTGCATAACCCTGCAAAAAACAATGTTGGGATCACTGCACGCTCCTGAGCTCACCTAGAATTATTCTTTAACAAAGAATGCCCAGAGAACTAAGCAAATTGATAATAGAAGTAAATTGGAACGTTGGTTAAAATGTCATACTCTGTCCCTTCAATTTAAGTTTTATTTTGACTGTTCCTTTAACCCCTTTGATGCGCATGACAAGGCGTTCTCATCATGCACATCACTACCTGTAGGCGCATGAAGAGCCCTTCTCGTCATGCAGGGGGATCCCCAATCAAACACTGTTTTCAGCTGTCCCCCTCACTACAGGCCGGGGATCATTGGTGGCCTAGTGGGCGGCACTCCCAGACTTGCTAGGATTGCCGGTGACATCACCTTGTACGCACGTGATGATGTCACAAAAGGGGCAGAACCAGGAAGCTCAGTGTAGCTGCAAAGGAACTAGATGGGGGAGGTTCTTCAAACACCACAATCTCAGCTCTTATAGCAGCTACAAACCTCCAAGACCCCTCGTTTTAAAGAGAATCCCCTGGTCTTTTAATTAGAGCAGTAACACAGAAAATATCTTTTAAAAATAAAGTAGAATATCACAAGGGGATTTGCTTGTGAATGGCTCATTATACATGCAATAAAAACTATCTAGTGTGTAGAGACCTCTAATAATAAAGTTTATTAGTAGACAAGTCCCTCTCTCAAAAAGATAGGAGTCAGGTGAACACCTTGCAAGAAAAACATGTTTTCTCCTGTTAAGTGTTGTCAGTTCACGGGTCATCATTACTTCTGGGATATTATCTCCTCCCCTACAGGAAGTGCAAGAGGATTCACCCAGCAGCGCTGCTATATAGCTCCTCCCCCCTACGTCACCTCCAGTCATTCTCTTGCACCCAACGAATAGATAGGATGTGTGAGAGGACTTTGGTGATTATACTTAGTTTTATACCTTCAATCAAAAGTTTGTTATTTTATAATAGCACCGGAGTGTGTTATTCCTTCTCTGGTAGAATTTGAAGAAGAATCTACCTGAGTTTTTCTATGATTTTAGCCGGAGTAGTTAAGATCATATTGCTGTTTCTCGGCCATCTGAGGAGAGGTAAACTTCAGATCAGGGGACAGCGGGCAGATTAATCTGCAAAGAGGTATGTAGCAGTTTGTTATTTTCTGACATGGAATTGATGAGAAAATCCTGCCATACCGTTATAATGTAAACTCAGCCTTAAATGCAGTAGATGTAGCTGGTATCAGGCTGTCATGTATGTATATTTTACACTTCAGTATTCTGGGGAATGGTACTTCACTGGATTTTTACTGTATGCATAGACTTAACCTAATTTGCAGGGACTTGCAATAGGTTTTAAATAACAATTAATTTATTGAGGTTAAACGTTTTTTTGCTGGCATGTAAAAACGTTTATTTCTCTGAGGTACTGGGTGAAAAAATGTTTTGGGCACTATTTTTTCCACTTGGCAATAGTTTTGTTTAAATTAAAGCAGTTCACTGATCTCTCTCACTGTTATGTGTGAGGGGGAGGGGCCATTTTTGGCGCTTTTACTACGCATCAAAAAACTCAGTCAGAGGTTCATTTTCTTCCTGCATGATCCGGTTCATCTCTACAGAACTCAGGGATCTCCAAAGCCTTTTTTGAGGGAGGTAATCATCACAGCAGAGCTGTGAAGATTGTAGTTGACTGTGATAAAAAACGTTTATTTGTGTATTTTTTCTGCTGCCTGGGTTAGTTATCCTTTGCTAATGGGAACAATCCTTTGCTAAAATTGTATATTTCTGACAAAGATTGATGCTATAACTTAATTATTTTCAACTGTCATAATTTTTTCTGTGCTTCTTATAGGCACAGTTCGTTTTCATATTATTGTAAATTACTTGAAAAAGCATTTCCAAGTTGCTAGTTAATTGCTAGTGTGTTAAACATGTCTGATTCAGAGGAAGATACATGTGCTATATGTGCTAATGCCAAAGTGGAGCCCAATAGAAGTTTATGTACTAACTGTATTGATGCTACTTTAAATAAAAGTCAATCTGTACAAATTGAACATATTTCACCAGACAACGAGGGGAGAGTTATGCCGACTAACTCGCCTCACGTGTCAGTACCTGCATCTCCCGCTCGGGAGGTGCGTGATATTGTAGCGCCGAGTACATCTGGGCGGCCATTTCAAATCACATTACAGGATATGGCTACTGTTATGACTGAAGTTTTGGCTAAATTACCAGAACTAAGAGGTAAGCGTGATCACTCTGGGGTGAGAACAGAGTGCGCTGATAATATTAGGGCCATGTCAGACACTGCGTCACAGGCGGCAGAACATGAGGACGGAGAACTTCATTCTGTGGGTGACGGTTCTGATCCAAACAGATTGGATTCAGATATTTCAAATTTTAAATTTAAGCTGGAAAACCTCCGTGTATTACTAGGGGAGGTGTTAGCGGCTCTGAATGATTGTAACACAGTTGCAATACCAGAGAAAATGTGTAGGTTGGATAAATATTTTGCGGTACCGGCGAGTACTGATGTTTTTCCTATACCTAAGAGACTTACTGAAATTGTTACTAAGGAGTGGGATAGGCCCGGTGTGCCGTTCTCACCTCCTCCGATATTTAGAAAAATGTTTCCAATAGACGCCACCACACGGGACTTATGGCAAACGGTCCCTAAGGTGGAGGGAGCAGTTTCTACTTTAGCTAAGCGTACCACTATCCCGGTGGAGGATAGCTGTGCCTTTTCAGATCCAATGGATAAAAAATTAGAGGGTTACCTTAAGAAAATGTTTGTTCAACAAGGTTTTATATTGCAACCTCTTGCATGTATTGCGCCTGTCACGGCTGCAGCAGCATTTTGGTTTGAGTCTCTGGAAGAGACACTTCAATCATCTACACTAGATGAGATTACAGACAAACTTAAAGCCCTTAAGTTAGCTAACTCATTTATTTCAGATGCCGTAGTACATTTAACTAAACTTACGGCTAAGAATTCCGGATTTGCCATTCAGGCACGCAGAGCACTGTGGCTAAAATCCTGGTCAGCTGATGTTACTTCTAAATCTAAATTGCTTAATATACCTTTCAAAGGGCAGACCTTATTTGGGCCCGGGTTGAAAGAGATTATCGCTGACATTACAGGAGGTAAAGGCCATGCCCTGCCTCAGGACAAAGCCAAACCTAGGGCTAGACAGTCTAATTTTCGTTCCTTTCGTAATTTCAAAGCAGGAACTGCATCAACTTCCTCTGCACCAAAACAGGAAGGAGCTGTTGCTCGCTACAGACAAGGCTGGAAACCTAACCAGTCCTGGAACAAGGGCAAGCAGGCCAGGAAACCTGCTGCTGCCCCTAAGACAGCATGAATCGAGGGCCCCCGATCCGGGACCGGATCTAGTAGGGGGCAGACTTTCTCTCTTCGCCCAGGCTTGGGCAAGAGATGTTCAGGATCCCTGGGCGTTAGAGATCATATCTCAGGGATACCTTCTGGACTTCAAAACCTCTCCCCCAAGAGGGAGATTTCATCTGTCAAGGTTGTCAACAAACCAAATAAAGAAAGAAGCGTTCCTACGCTGCGTACAAGATCTTTTATTAATGGGAGTGATCCATCCAGTTCCGCGGTCGGAACAAGGACAAGGGTTTTACTCAAATCTGTTTGTAGTTCCCAAAAAAGAGGGAACTTTCAGGCCAATCTTGGATTTAAAGATCCTAAACAAATTCCTAAGAGTTCCATCATTCAAGATGGAAACTATTCGAACAATTTTGCCCATGATCCAAGAGGGTCAGTACATGACCACAGTGGATTTAAAGGATGCTTACCTTCACATACCGTTTCACAGAAATCATTACCGGTATCTAAGGTTTGCCTTTCTAGACAGGCATTACCAGTTTGTAGCTCTTCCATTCGGACTGGCTACAGCTCCAAGAATCTTCACAAAGGTTCTGGGTACTCTTCTGGCGGTACTAAGACCGCGAGGAATTTCGGTAGCTCCGTACCTAGACGACATTCTGATACAAGCTTCAAGCTTTCAAACTGCCAAGTCTCATACAGAGTTAGTACTGGCATTTCTAAGGTCGCATGGATGGAAGGTGAACGAAAAGAAGAGTTCTCTCTTTCCACTCACAAGAGTTCCCTTCTTGGGGACTCTGATAGATTCTGTAGAAATGAAGATTTACCTGACAGAAGACAGGTTAACAAAGCTTCAAAATGCATGCCGGGTCCTTCATTCCATTCAACACCCGTCAGTAGCTCAATGCATGGAGGTGATCGGCTTAATGGTAGCGGCAATGGACATAGTACCTTTTGCACGCCTACATCTCAGATCGCTGCAATTGTGCATGCTAAGTCAGTGGAATGGGGATTACTCAGATTTGTCCCCCACTCTGAATCTGAATCAAGAGACCAGAAATTCTCTTCTATGGTGGCTTTATCGGCCACACCTGTCCAGGGGCATGCCATTCAGCAGGCCAGACTGGACAATTGTAACAACAGACGCCAGCCTTCTAGGTTGGGGTGCTGTCTGGAATTCTCTGAAGGCTCAGGGACTATGGAATCAGGAGGAGAGTCTCCTTCCAATTAACATTCTGGAATTGAGAGCAGTTCTCAATGCCCTTCTGGCTTGGCCCCAGTTTACAACTCGGGGGTTCATCAGGTTTCAGTCGGACAACATCACGACTGTAGCTTACATCAACCATCAGGGAGGGACAAGAAGCTCCCTAGCAATGATGGAAGTATCAAAGATAATTCGCTGGGCAGAGTCTCACTCTTGCCACCTGTCTGCAATCCACATCCCGGGAGTGGAGAACTGGGAGGCGGATTTCTTAAGTCGTCAGACTTTTCATCCGGGGGAGTGGGAACTTCATCCGGAGGTCTTTGCCCAGATACTTCGACGTTTGGGCAAACCAGAGATAGATCTCATGGCGTCTCGTCAGAACGCCAAGCTTCCTCGCTACGGGTCCAGATCCAGGGATCCGGGAGCGGTTCTGATAGATGCTTTGACAGCACCTTGGACCTTCGGGATGGCTTATGTGTTTCCACCCTTCCCGATGCTTCCTCGATTGATTGCCAGAATCAAACAGGAGAGAGCATCAGTGATTCTAATAGCACCTGCATGGCCACGCAGGACTTGGTATGCAGATCTAGTGGACATGTCATCCTGTCCGCCTTGGTCTCTACCTCTGAAACAGGACCTTCTGATCCAGGGTCCATTCAAACATCAAAATCTAACTTCTCTGAAGCTGACTGCTTGGAAATTGAACGCTTGATTTTATCAAAACGTGGTTTTTCTGAGCCAGTTATTGATACCTTAATACAGGCTAGGAAGCCTGTTACCAGAAGGATTTACCATAAAATATGGCGTAAATACTTATATTGGTGCGAATCCAAGAGTTACTCATGGAGTAAGGTTAGGATTCCAAGGATATTGTCTTTTCTACAAGAAGGTTTAGAAAAGGGGTTATCTGCTAGTTCTTTAAAGGGACAGATTTCAGCTCTGTCCATTCTCTTACACAAACGTCTGTCAGAAGTTCCGGACGTTCAAGCTTTTTGTCAGGCTTTAGCTAGGATCAAGCCTGTGTTTAAAACTGTTGCTCTGCCATGGAGTTTGAACTTAGTTCTTAATGTTTTACAGGGTGTTCCGTTTGAACCCCTTCATTCCATTGATATCAAGTTGTTATCTTGGAAAGTTCTGTTTTTAATGGCTATTTCCTCGGCTCGAAGAGTTTCTGAGTTATCTGCTTTACATTGTGATTCTCCTTATCTGATTTTTCATTCAGACAAGGTAGTTCTGCGTACTAAACCTGGGTTCCTACCTAAGGTGGTCACTAACAGGAATATCAATCAAGAGATTGTTGTTCCATCTTTGTGTCCTAATCCTTCCTCGAAGAAGGAACGTCTGCTACACAATCTAGATGTAGTCCGTGCCCTGAAATTTTATCTACAGGCAACTAAGGATTTTCGTCAAACGTCTTCCCTGTTTGTCGTTTATTCTGGTCAGAGGAGAGGTCAAAAAGCTTCGGCTACCTCTCTCTCTTTTTGGCTTCGTAGCATAATACGATTAGCCTATGAGACTGCTGGACAGCAGCCTCCGGAAAGGATTACAGCTCATTCTACTAGAGCTGTGGCTTCCACTTGGGCCTTTAAGAATGAGGCTTCTGTTGAACAGATTTGCAAGGCTGCAACTTGGTCTTCTCTTCATACTTTTTCCAAATTTTACAAATTTGACACTTTTGCTTCTTCGGAGGCTGTTTTTGGGAGAAAGGTTCTTCAGGCAGTGGTTCCCTCCGTATAAGGAGCCTGCCTGTCCCTCCCGTCATCCGTGTACTTTTGCTTTGGTATTGGTATCCCAGAAGTAATGATGACCCGTGGACTGACCACACTTAACAGGAGAAAACAAAATTTATGCTTACCTGATAAATTCATTTCTCCTGTAGTGTGGTCAGTCCACGGCCCGCCCTGTTTTTTATGGCAGGCTAAGAATTTTTTTGGATTATACTCCAGTCACCACTACACCCTTCGGCTTCTCCTTTCTCGTTGGTCCTTTGGTCGAATGACTGGAGGTGACGTAGGGGGGAGGAGCTATATAGCAGCGCTGCTGGGTGAATCCTCTTGCACTTCCTGTAGGGGAGGAGATAATATCCCAGAAGTAATGATGACCCGTGGACTGACCACACTACAGGAGAAATGAATTTATCAGGTAAGCATAAATTTTGTTTTTATTTCTCTTCTGAACAATGTGGCCTCTCTAATCTATATTACAACCCCCCAAATCCTGTATGCCCCCTATTTCACATGCGACTACACTTGATGACCATTTAGTAAGGTGATCACAGTAACAGCAGTGGTCACTGGGACGTTTATTATATTATTTACTAAAATCTAAGCAAAAATATAAAAAAAAATTGTACAGCTTTTGCCGCAGCTATCTCGCATATCATGAAATATAAACATAATAATGGTATATTAGGAATCTGCGGGGCCTGCTGATAAAAACAATATATCATTTATGTGAGTCACTCATTGAACTTTAATTTACAATAGGGTTTAAATGTAGATAGCAAAAAAGCTCAAATTGGCCCAGCACTGGGGTGAAAAAAAGGCTTAGCAGCGAAAGGGTTAAGAAGCTACTCTGGCTTCTTCTCCTCAACTCCACCTCAAAGGTGGCAGAGATAAGTCACCCCCAACTTGCTCATTCTAGGTGATTGACAGTCCCTGCTCTCACGTGATTGAGCGAGACTAGGGGGGTGGGCAAAAGAGCTTAAACTGTGAGCTTCTAAGTAAGTTTTTAAAAGGCTTTATACTGGATTTTTAGATCAGTATCTGTGCATATTCTTCTTTATAGTAGTGTCTATTACATGTAGTTAAATACAAATTGGTTTATACTGCCCCTTTAAGCACTTGGAGACTGTAATACAAAATATTTGCATAGTAAAACTAATTGGAAGTGTACACTGCAGACTTGAAAAGACTAACCCAGCAACATATCTGCCCCTAAATGGCCTCAACAGAGATTATCAGATATGAAACTGCAAAATTAGGAAACTTTGCTCTGTCTATTCCACTAACTGTAATTTAGCTCTTCCTAATAAAGCCAAGTAGTGGGTTGAGTTTAGCTATTGAAAAGCAATTGCAGTAAAACAGAGTGTTAAAGGGATACTGTACTGTAATTAATTTCCCCTCTGGTCCCAATGATTTGTACTAGTGGTCAGGTATCAAATGTACTGGAAATAGCTTATTCCTACAATTGTAAAAACTAGTTTTACTCATAGGTACTAGCATTTTCATTATAGGTGGTGGTTTCAAAGAATTTGCCTTTGTGTATAGAGATGCTGTAGGCTCGGCCCATTTAAATGGTCATTTTCTTCAGAACTATGGTTGGTGATTTAAATGAGCAAAAACAGCTATTAAAAAAAAATATAAAAGGAGCAACTTCCTAGACATTTAACACTCTGCAGCTGGAATAACAAGTCACTGGGAACAGATTAAGGGGAAATACATTTTACAGTACGGTGTCTATCTATCTGTATATATGTATGTGTGTGTGTGTATATATATATATATATATATATATATATATATATATATATATATATATATATATATATATATACACATACATTTCCAGGGACAAAAAAAATCCAGGGACATACAACAAAATACAGGGACTGTCCCTGGAAATCAGGGACTGTTGGCAAGTATGTATATAATTAATTTATACATTTCTAGTTGTTGAAATATTGATTTCAGAGTAAAATAATCTGCAAGATAAGATACCAGATAAGTGTTTATTACTTTCAAAAAATCTGCAAAAGAATTAAAGGGCCCTTATAGTGAAAAAAAATATGACCCAGTTGTGCATCTAGCTCTACTAATTTGTTTAGTTTCTGCTTCTGATCAGCAGTTTTCTGCAGCTCCCAGGTAGTATTTTACTTATGAGTTTAAACGCATAGAATTGCAGTGATGATAGTGAATGAGATCATGTCATTTTCTCACTATACTGTCCCTTTAAAAAATGACTTCTGGTTTTGCTGCAGAGCTATTTGTTGGTGCTAGCACTGTGTCATAATGTCCTTTAATCTGCGCAAACCCACAGGAAGATGGTGCCCCACCGCGACCGCCTCTTCCTGACATGTACAGTCCAGAAGATCCAGACCCACTATCAACAATACCTCCGCCACCTGCTGTACCTCCCCCTCCACGCGAGTCCTCTGTCATCAGACACACATCTGTGCGTGGGCTAAAGCGCCAGTCTGATGAAAGAAAACGAGACCGCGAACATGGACAAGGTGTAAACGGGGACTACAGGGTAAATATTAACTCTTCAGTCATCACAATACAAGTGAGTTTACTTTAGCTCTACTGTTTATTTAACTAAATGCATCCCCAGCTATAATTAAATACACAGATAATGAGCTTCGTTAGGGTTCTTCTAACAAATGAAATAGCTGGATTTGGTCTTTGAAACCACCAGCCATGATGGCAATTTAAGTACCTATGTATTGGCATTTGTGTGTAATAAGATTGGTCTGCTGTTCTTGCAGACTCAGCCCATTTGTATAGACACACTGTTGAAAACATTGGGTGGTGGTTTTAGAGAGCACAACTATGTATTTTAAATACATAAATAAACCTAAAGCAACAATTTCCTATATATTTTGTATTCTGCCGCTGGTACTACCAGTCATTGGATTGTGCTTTGTGCCCAGCAAAACCAGCTGTTTGGGTTGCAGCATTTGTAGGTTGTAGAATGTGCTTTTTAGCCTCACTAGGATACACGGGACAATCACAATGTTACACAAAGGCAAGGTGTTTAATGTCTTTTTAACGGGGCGACTTTACAACAGAGTATAAGCTACTCGAGTTACTTGCACAGCACATGATGTTAAGTGAAAAAATAACAGGCTGTTTGCTTCTGTAATCTATTTAATACACCCTTAGACCTTTACTTGATGCATCTGATTAATTAGTAGACTCAGTTGCTCATCGTTTCCCTACTTTTCTAGCCAGTGCTCCATATGTTGCACATAACTGTAGTTTCTTTCATGTAATTAGCAAGAGTCCATGAGCTAGTGACGTATGGGATATACATTCCTACCAGGAGGGGCAAAGTTTCCCAAACCTCAAAATGCCTATAAATACACCCCTCACCACACCCACAATTCAGTTTTACAAACTTTGCCTCCGATGGAGGTGGTGAAGTAAGTTTGTGCTAGATTCTACGTTGATATGCGCTCCGCAGCAAGTTGGAGCCCGGTTTTCCTCTCAGCGTGCAGTGAATGTCAGAGGGATGTGAGGAGAGTATTGCCTATTTGAATGCAGTGATCTCCTTCTAAGGGGTCTATTTCATAGGTTCTCTGTTATCGGTCGTAGAAATTCATCTCTTACCTCCCTTTTCAGATCGACGATATACTCTTATATATACCATTACCTCTGCTGATTCTCGTTTCAGTACTGGTTTGGCTATCTGCTATATGTAGATGAGTGTCCTGGGGTAAGTAAGTCTTATTTTCTGTGACACTCCAAGCTATGGTTGGGCACTTTGTTTATAAAGTTCTAAATATATGTATTCAAACATTTATTTGCCTTGACTCAGAATGTTCAACTTTCCTTATTTTCAGACAGTCAGTTTCATATTTGGGATAATGCATTTTGATTTGACCATTTTTTCTTACCTTAAAATTTGACTTTTTCCCTGTGGGCTGTTAGGCTCGCGGGGGCTGAAAATGCTTCATTTTATTGCGTCATTCTTGGCGCGGACTTTTTTGGCGCAAAAATTCTATTTCCGTTTCCGGCGTCATACGTGTCGCCGGAAGTTGCGTCATTCTTTGACGTTATTTCGCGCCAAAAATGTCGGCGTTCCGGATGTGGCGTCATTTTTGGCGCCAAAAAGTATTTAGGCGCCAAATAATGTGGGCGTCTTATTTGGCGCGAAAAAATATGGGCGTCACTTTTGTCTCCACATTATTTAAGTCTCATTTTTTATTGCTTCTGGTTGCTAGAAGCTTGTTCTT
The DNA here is from genome assembly GCF_027579735.1 of Bombina bombina. Taxonomy (NCBI): domain Eukaryota; kingdom Metazoa; phylum Chordata; class Amphibia; order Anura; family Bombinatoridae; genus Bombina; species Bombina bombina. The sequence continues at coordinate 226,955,247 of NC_069505.1, read as the reverse complement.
TGGCATTCTTTCCCATTCCTGAAACTGTCATTTAAGGAATTTGATCAATTTTGCTTTATATGTTGTTTTTTCTCTTACATATTGCAAGATGTCTCACGTTGCATCTGAGCCAGAAGATACTACAGGAAAATCGCTGTCAAGTGCTGAATCTACCAAAGCTAAGTGTATCTGCTGTAAACTTTTGGTAGCTATTTCTCCAGCTGTTGTTTGTATTGATTGTCATGACAAACTTGTTAAAGCAGATAATATTTCCTTTAGTAAAGTACCATTGCCTGTTGCAGTTCCCTCAACATCTAAGGTGCAGAATGTTCCTAATAATATAAGAGATTTTGTTTCTGAATCCATAAAGAAGGCTATGTCTGTTATTTCTCCTTCTAGTAAACGTAAAAAATCTTTTAAAACTTCTCTCCCTACAGATGAATTTTTAAATGAACATCATCATTCTGATTCTGATGACTCCTCTGGTTCAGAGGATTCTGTCTCTGAGGTTGATGCTGATAAATCTTCATATTTATTTAAAATGGAATTTATTCGTTCTTTACTTAAAGAAGTTCTAATTGCTTTAGAAATAGAGGATTCTGGTCCTCTTGATACTAATTCTAAACGTTTAGATAAGGTATTTAAAGCTCCTGTGGTTATTCCAGAAGTTTTTCCTGTTCCTAATGCTATTTCTGCAGTAATTTCCAAAGAATGGGATAATTTGGGTAATTCATTTACTCCTTCTAAACGTTTTAAGCAATTATATCCTGTGCCGTCTGACAGATTAGAATTTTGGGACAAGATCCCTAAAGTTGATGGGGCTATTTCTACCCTTGCTAAACGTACTACTATTCCTACGTCAGATGGTACTTCGTTTAAGGATCCTCTAGATAGGAAAATTGAGTCCTTTCTAAGAAAAGCTTATCTGTGTTCAGGTAATCTTCTTAGACCTGCTATATCTTTGGCTGATGTTGCTGCAGCTTCAACTTTTTGGTTGGAAACTTTAGCGCAACAAGTAACACATCGTGATTCTCATGATATTATTATTCTTCTTCAGCATGCTAATAATTTTATCTGTGATGCCATTTTTGATATTATCAGAGTTGATGTCAGGTTTATGTCTCTAGCTATTTTAGCTAGAAGAGCTTTATGGCTTAAAACTTGGAATGCTGATATGGCTTCTAAATCAACTTTACTTTCCATTTCTTTCCAGGGTAACAAATTATTTGGTTCTCAGTTGGATTCCATTATTTCAACTGTTACTGGTGGGAAAGGAACTTTTTTACCACAGGATAAAAAATCTAAAGGTAAAAACAGGGCTAATAATCGTTTTCGTTCCTTTCGTTTCAACAAAGAACAAAAGCCTGATCCTTCATCCTCAGGAGCAGTTTCAGTTTGGAGACCATCTCCAGTCTGGAATAAATCCAAGCCAGCTAGAAAGGCAAAGCCTGCTTCTAAGTCCACATGAAGGTGCGGCTCTCATTCCAGCTCAGCTGGTAGGGGGCAGGTTACGTTTTTTCAAGGAAATTTGGATCAATTCTGTTCACAATCTTTGGATTCAGAGCATTGTTTCAGAAGGGTACAGAATTGGTTTCAAGTTGAGACCTCCTGCAAAGAGATTTTTTCTTTCCCGTGTCCCAGTAAATCCAGTAAAAGCTCAAGCATTTCTGAAATGTGTTTCAGATCTAGAGTTGACTGGAGTAATTATGCCAGTTCCAGTTCCGGAACAGGGGATGGGGTTTTATTCAAATCTCTTCATTGTACCAAAGAAGGAGAATTCTTTCAGACCAGTTCTGGATTTAAAAATATTGAATCGTTATGTAAGGATACCAACGTTCAAGATGGTAACTGTAAGGACTATCTTACCTTTTGTTCAGCAAGGGAATTATATGTCCACGATAGATTTACAGGATGCATATCTGCATATTCCGATTCATCCAGATCATTATCAGTTCCTGAGATTCTCGTTTCTGGACAAGCATTACCAATTTGTGGCTCTGCCGTTTGGCCTAGCTACAGCTCCAAGAATTTTTACAAAGGTTCTCGGTGCCCTGCTGTCTGTAATCAGAGAACAGGGTATTGTGGTATTTCCTTATTTGGACGATATCTTGGTACTTGCTCAGTCTTTACATTTAGCAGAATCTCATACGAATCAACTTGTGTTGTTTCTTCAAGATCATGGTTGGAGGATCAATTTACCAAAAAGTTCTTTGATTCCTCAGACAAGGGTAACCTTTCTGGGTTTCCAGATGGATTCAGTGTCCATGACTCTGTCTTTAACAGACAAGAGACGTCTAAAGTTGATTACAGCTTGTCGAAACCTTCAGTCACAATCATTCCCTTCGGTAGCCTTATGCATGGAAATTCTAGGTCTTATGACTGCTGCATCGGACGCGATCCCCTTTGCTCGTTTTCACATGCGACCTCTTCAGCTCTGTATGCTGAAGCAATGGTGCAAGGATTACACGAAGATATCTCAATATCTTTAAAACCGATTGTTCGACACTCTCTAACATGGTGGACAGATCACCATCGTTTAATTCAGGGGGCTTCTTTTGTGCTTCCGACCTGGACTGTAATTTCAACAGATGCAAGTCTCACAGGTTGGGGAGCTGTGTGGGGATCTCTGACGGCACAAGGAGTTTGGGAATCTCAGGAGGTGAGATTACCGATCAATATTTTGGAACTCCGTGCAATTTTCAGAGCTCTTCAGTTTTGGCCTCTTCTGAAGAGAGAATCGTTCATTTGTTTTCAGACAGACAATGTCACAACTGTGGCATACATCAATCATCAAGGAGGGACTCACAGTCCTCTGGCTATGAAAGAAGTATCTCGAATTTTGGTTTGGGCGGAATCCAGCTCCTGTCTAATCTCTGCGGTTCATATCCCAGGTGTAGACAATTGGGAAGCGGATTATCTCAGTCGCCAAACGTTGCATCCGGGCGAATGGTCTCTTCACCCAGAGGTATTTCTTCAGATTGTTCAAATGTGGGAACTTCCAGAAATAGATCTGATGGCGTCCCATCTAAACAAGAAACTTCCCAGGTATCTGTCCAGATCCCGGGATCCTCAGGCGGAGGCAGTGGATGCATTATCACTTCCTTGGAAGTATCATCCTGCCTATATCTTTCCGCCTCTAGTTCTTCTTCCAAGAGTAATCTCCAAGATTCTGAAGGAATGTTCGTTTGTTCTGCTGGTAGCTCCGGCATGGCCTCACAGGTTTTGGTATGCGGATCTTGTCCGGATGGCCTCTTGCCAACCGTGGACTCTTCCGTTAAGACCAGACCTTCTGTCACAAGGCCCTTTTTTCCATCAGGATCTGAAATCCTTAAATTTAAAGGTATGGAGATTGAACGCTTGATTCTTGGTCAAAGAGGTTTCTCTGACTCCGTGATTAATACTATGTTACAGGCTCGTAAATCTGTATCTCGAGAGATATATTATAGAGTCTGGAAGACTTATATTTCTTGGTGTCTTTCTCATCATTTTTCTTGGCATTCTTTTAGAATACCGAGAATTTTACAGTTTCTTCAGGATGGTTTAGATAAGGGTTTGTCCGCAAGTTCTTTGAAAGGACAAATCTCTGCTCTTTCTGTTCTTTTTCACAGAAAGATTGCTATTCTTCCTGATATTCATTGTTTTGTACAAGCTTTGGTTCGTATAAAACCTGTCATTAAGTCAATTTCTCCTCCTTGGAGTTTGAATTTGGTTCTGGGAGCTCTTCAAGCTCCTCCGTTTGAACCTATGCATTCATTGGACATTAAATTACTTTCTTGGAAAGTTTTGTTCCTTTTGGCCATCTCTTCTGCTAGAAGAGTTTCTGAATTATCTGCTCTTTCTTGTGAGTCTCCTTTTCTGATTTTTCATCAGGATAAGGCGGTGTTGCGAACTTCTTTTGAATTTTTACCTAAAGTTGTGAATTCCAACAACATTAGTAGAGAAATTGTGGTTCCTTCATTATGTCCTAATCCTAAGAATTCTAAGGAGAAATCGTTGCATTCTTTGGATGTTGTTAGAGCTTTGAAATATTATGTTGAAGCTACGAAATCTTTCCGTAAGACTTCTAGTCTATTTGTTATCTTTTCCGGTTCTAGGAAAGGCCAGAAAGCTTCTGCCATTTCTTTGGCATCTTGGTTGAAATCTTTAATTCATCTTGCCTATGTTGAGTCGGGTAAAATTCCGCCTCAGAGAATTACAGCTCATTCTACTAGGTCAGTATCTACTTCCTGGGCGTTTAGGAATGAAGCTTCGGTTGACCAGATCTGCAAAGCAGCAACTTGGTCCTCTTTGCATACTTTTACTAAATTCTACCATTTTGATGTATTTTCTTCTTCTGAAGCAGTTTTTGGTAGAAAAGTACTTCAGGCAGCGGTTTCAGTTTGAATCTTCTGCTTCTGTTTTTCGTTAAACTTTATTTTGGGTGTGGATTATTTTCAGCAGGAATTGGCTGTCTTTATTTTATCCCTCCCTCTCTAGTGACTCTTGTGTGGAAAGATCCACATCTTGGGTAGTCATTATCCCATACGTCACTAGCTCATGGACTCTTGCTAATTACATGAAAGAAAACATAATTTATGTAAGAACTTACCTGATAAATTCATTTCTTTCATATTAGCAAGAGTCCATGAGGCCCGCCCTTTTTTTGTGGTGGTTATGATTTTGTATAAAGCACAATTATTCCAATTCCTTATTTTATATGCTTTCGCACTTTTTTATCACCCCACTTCTTGGCTATTCGTTAAACTGAATTGTGTGTGTGGTGAGGGGTGTATTTATAGGCATTTTGAGGTTTGGGAAACTTTGCCCCTCCTGGTAGGAATGTATATCCCATACGTCACTAGCTCATGGACTCTTGCTAATATGAAAGAAATGAATTTATCAGGTAAGTTCTTACATAAATTATGTTTTTATATCATTTTGAGTAATTTTACATTTACGTTTCTATATATGAGCATCCGGATTTCTCACTCTTATTTGTAAATGTAGAACACTTCAACACGTTTAAATATTGCTCTTTGTTTTGTGTGATTTATATTCTGTTTGTAAATGTTGTTTTTCAGAATTCCGTACTTATCATTTTTAATATCTGTGATATGTTTTAGTCTTATGGTTGTACAATTACATTTGGCATTGGACGTATAATTACAGGTAGAACTTCGCACATATGTCAGTGAACCTGAGTTGGCAAATTTAGGAAATGATGCAAACCAATCGGTTCCCAACTTCCTTAACTCTGATGCTGGTTATCAAACATTACCCACCAGAGGTAAGAATGATTTCCCCTTTTATAATTTAAGACCAGGGTTACCTACTTAAAGGGACATAAAACAGGTTGAGATCTGTGCATATCCTAAAAGGGCTAATTAATTAAAAATAGTTTGCATAAAAAAATTGTTTAAAAATTAATGGGCAAGTATTTTAAAATAATTTTCCAAAATAAGTAAAATTAATTACATAGCTAAGCTGCCTGGAGCAGCCCACTCCACCCCCCCCATCAGTGTTTAGACACAGGCATTGTATTTCAACTGAATTTACAGCTTACAATACAGAAACTAAAAAGAAAGGGTTAATGGTGAGGCACTGCAGTATAAATTTGCAGGTAAAGTAATTAAAGTACATATTATTATATTTTGTCTCTATCCCAACTTGTTTTATGTCCCTTTAAGATTGAATGTCCGTATTTTGTTTGAAGACAACCAAGGAGTTTACTAAATGTCTATAGATGTTTCCTTTTGGTGCCTGTTTTAATGGACACATATTTTTATTATACATTTAGTCAGCGGCACATGCACACTTGGGTTGCACATGCATGGGCACTGATTAGTGCCAATCTTTATGTTAAAATAAAGGCTGAAACAGCTGTTGTGACATTTACTTTACCGTTGCATGCTGGTACTGTATAACTGCAGGATACAACTGTGCTTTGTTTTTTTCTGAGAGGCCTAGTGGCCTCAAGAAGCTCTAGATACTAGTCCAGGATACTATAGGGCAGTGTTTTTCAACCAGTGTGCCGCGGCAAACTAGTGTGCCGTGAGAGATCCTCAGGTGTGCCGCGGCAGATTGACAAGTGTGACATATTTTTTAAATGTTGCTTGTTCTTTATTCTGGGCTGTTTTTTTATTTTGAGTGAGATGATGACTGATTGGGGGTAGGGGACTTTTCCCAGTGCAGGGGTGTCCCTCTTTCAAATTTTGAAATATTGTGGAGGTATGTGACAGGCTCTTGGGATGGTGGTGTGCCGCAGGATTTTTTTAATGTAAAAAAGTGTTCCACGGCAAAAAAAAAGGTTGAAAATCACTGCTATAGGGTATCTCGATCTCCTGACTAATTTTGTCTGATAGAGAAGAATTAGAGTTGAAGATTATTAAAAGAGACAATAATATAAATGATCTTTTAGCCTGTAAGTTGAGATAAATGAATTTAGTGATAACAGGAGACACCTTTTTACTCCATTATGGTTTGTAGAATTATAGTAGTTCACAAGGTCGCAAAGTCATTTTATAGAGAGGCATTTTATTGCACTGACTTGTAAACCACTCTTCTAAATGTTCCTTCAGGATTAGCCTAAAACATTTTTGCTAATAGTTGTAAGTTGCAATGCTCTTGTTTTTGTTTTGTTTTCCCCTCAACCCAGGAATATTAAAAAACTGTTGCTACATAAACCAGGTGATATAAGCGCCCTGAGTTATTATATATCAGGTATTTGTTTTATGCTAAACCATTATTAGAAAGGAGAAGAAGCCTCAAAGGCAAAAATAGATTGACGTTTGAAATACGCGGTTTACTTATTTTATAAACAAAATCTTTTCAATTTCAAATATTTGCCCCATTCAAAAGTTTTTCATTCAGTTGAGCTTTGAAAACTGAGATTTCGGTGGTGCAGTTGCTGAATGAAGTCACTTTGTGGACAATGCGTAGGGTTTTTAGAGTTTTATTGTTACGTTGTTTTTGCATTGACCTATGATAAATGTTCATATCCCAACAGCGTTAACTTCTTGAAACACAATTTGACTATATTGACTCCTCCAAATTAGGCAAAATTGTGGGTGAATTTTGGCTATTGAAAAACAATTGCAGCAAAGTGTTAATTTGTTTTGAAAAGGTTTATTATTCCGTAGCAAGTGTTTTGGGTCGCTACAAAAACGCTAGGATTTACCATCACTAAAAATAAACAGGTCCTTCAGTCATCACTTTGTAAAAAAATGAAACAGGTCCTTCAGTCATCACTTTGTAAAAAAATGTGCTAAACTTACCCTTTCTGTGCCGCGGTCTCCTCACTAAACCCATCGGCTCCGGTCGCCCACAGTGCTCTTTTTTTTCAATGAGGTGACATTTCCACCTCTAAACCAATAGCGTGCTAGCATACAGGACAGTGCCATTGGACTAGCACAGCTATTGGTTTAGAGGTGGAAACATCACCTCAATAAAAAGAGAGTGTTGTGCCATGGGTGGCCCGGAGACGCTGAGTTTAGTGAGGAGGCCTCAGCACAGAAAGGGTAAGTTTAGCACACCTTTTTTTTTACAAAATAATGACTGAAAGTCCTATTTATTTTTAGCAATGGTAAATCTGAGTGTTTTTTTAAACGCTCAGATTTACCATCACTTTAGCATACTAGATGAGTGTGTGAACATTTTTTTAATATGTTGATACCTTATTTGCTGCAGTTTTTTTTTCAGCAGACAGACTCAATTCACTGTTTACAATTGGAGCCAGATATGCAGCAAGGTTAGCCTTATGAAGCTTCCACGTTCTCATCTATTTCTCAGAACTAAAAAAAATAGAGGAAAAGGGGGCAGAATAAATAATGACCGTATATTACAAAGTTGTTCTTCTGCACATAATTAAATATTTTATATTAAAATCTCAGTTTTCCATGTCCCTTTTAAGGGATTTCAAACACAGATTGTAATGTTGATCTGAAAAAGGAACTGCAAAGGAATTAGGATTTTGCTATCAAAATTACAGTCAGTAAGTCCTGATTTGACTTCGCCAAATAAGGCAAGTGGTGGTGGAGTCTTGCTATTAAAAAAACAATTGCAGCAAACAAGGTGTTATATTCCAAACAAATCACACTCAAATAGTATGTTAATTTATTGTGAGAGTGCAGAACATTCTTGCACTTACACAACATTGTTTTGAAACTTTTTCACAACTTAAATATAGTGCCATTGTAATTTTCATTTACAGTTTCAATATGTTTAAAAGTTTAAAAATGTTAGCTATACAATTGCTCAGAATATAAATATGTATCACTTCATAACAAATTTCCTATTTGCATCATTCTATCAATATTGCAAATTCTGCAGGCTAAGTAAATATTTTATAAAAGGATTTAGAACTGCTATTTTCATTGCTTTGCAGTACAGGGACACACCCTTAGAAAAGCCTCTAGTTTATTGTATCTCCTGTGCTGTAGCCACATAAAGACAGATTTAAAAGAGCTCCAGGACTGAACAAACAAATAACGGTATAAAATATTTTGGGGTTAAAGTTCTGGTGCAGTATCGTTTTGTCTTTATCCCATATGAAACAGGGATATTCTGATTGTAGCTTGCTTACCAAATTCTGTGCCTAATAGAGTAGAGTCTTGTGGTTATAACCTTTTTATAAGTAAATTATCTACATTATTCCATGGTTAAAGAAATAATGAAATATTTGTAAGCCTTGAATCCTCAGGGTATTCACTGCCCGTCTATAACTATTTAAGGGTCTAAAAGCTTGAAAATGTCAGCTATTTATCAATCAGAAAAATAGTACTCATAAAATGTTTTGTTTCATAAGCTATCCGAACAGAAATCCGTTATTTTGTAAAAGCCACTTCAGATTAGATTTGCTTTAAAAATATGTTTTTGTGCCAAAGGTTTATCTGGATCAACCTCAAGGCTGCATCAGTCGTCGTCCATCGCATCTTATGTCACACTCCGAAGAGGCATGACTCCCGATAGTTCTAAGGTAATATTTATAGCTTTTTATGTGTGTTGTATTTGTTTACCTATATGTAAATATGTGTATGTATGTGTGCATATATATATATATATATATATATATATATAAATATGTGTATGTATGTGTGCCTATATATATATATATATATATATATATATATAAATATGTGTATGTATGTGTGCCTATATATAAATATTTGTATGTTTGTATGTGTGCCTATATATAAATATGTGTACGTTTGTGTGTGCCTATATATAAATGTGTATGTATGTGTGCCTATAGCCTATATATACATATATATAGGTTTGTATGTGTGCCTATATATAAATATATGTATGTTTGTATGTGTATGTATGTGTGACTATATACAAATATGTGTATGTATGTGTGCCTATATATAAATGTGAATGTATAATGTGTGCCTATATACAAATATGTGTATGTATGTGTGCCTATATATAAATGTGAATGTATAATGTGTGTCTATATATATAAATATGTGTATGTATGTAATTGTATGTGTGCCTATATATAAACATATGTATGTATGTGTAAGTGTGCCTATATATAAATATGTGTGTGTATGTATGCCAATATATAAATATATGTATATGTGTCTATATATAAATATGATTATGTGTGCCTATATATAAATGTGTATTTAAATGTATGTGTGTCTATGTATAAATATGTGTATGTATGTGTGCCTATATATAAATATGTGTGTGTTTGTATGTGTGCCTATATCTATATCTATCTATCTATCTATCTATCTATCTATCTATCTATCTATCTATCTATATATATATATATATATATATATATGTGTTTGTATGCATGCCTATATACAAATATGTGTGGCTATATACAAATATATGTGTGTATGTGTGCCTATATATCAATGTGAATGTATGTGTGCCTATATATAAATATGTGTATGTGCGCCTATATATAAATTTGTGTATGTATGTAATTGTATGTGTGCCTATATATAAATATATGCATGTATGTGTGCCTATATATATATATATAAATGTGTATATGTGCCTATATATAAACAAATGTATGTGTGCCTATATATAAATGTGTATTTAAATGTGTGTGCCTATACATAAATATGTGTATGTGTGCCTATATATTAATATATGCATGTGTGCCTATATATAAATGTGTATGTGTGCCTATATATAAATATGTGTATGTATGTGTGCCTATATATAAATGTGTATGTGTGCCTATATAAACATATATGCATGTGTGCCTATATATAAATGCGTGTATGTGTGCCTATATATATATATATATATATATATATATATATATATATGTGTGTGTGTGTGTGTTTGTATGTGTGCCTATAAATATATATATATGTTTGTATGCATGCCTATATATAAATGTGTATGTATGTGTGCCTATATATAAATGTGTGTGTGTGTGTAATTGTATGTGTGCCTATATATAAATATATGCATGTATGTAATTGTATGTGTGCCTATATATATATATATATATATATATATATATTTATATATATATATATATATATATATATATATATATATAAATATGTGTATGTGTACCTATATATAAATGTGTATGTATGTATGTATGTGTGTCTATATATAAATATATGTATTTGTGCCTATATATAAATGTGTATTTAAATGTATGTGTGCCTATATATAAATATATGTATTTGTGCCTATATATAAATGTGTATTTAAATGTATGTGTGCCTATAAATATATATATATATATACTGTGTATATATATATATATATATATATATTTGTATGCATGCCTATATATAAATATGTGTATGTATGTGTGCCTATATCTAAATATTTGTGTGTGTGCCTATATCTACATATATATAGGTTTATATGCATGTGTATGTGTGTGTGCCTATATATAAATGTGAATGTGTGCCTATATATAAATATGTGTATGTATGTAATTGCATGTGTGCATATATATATATATATATATATATATATATATATATATATATATATATATATATATATGTGTGTGTGTCTATATATAAATGTGTGCATGTATGTGTGCCAATATATAAATATATGTATGTGTGCCTATATATAAATGTGTATTTAAATGTGTGTGCCTATACATAAATATGTGTATGTGTGCCTATATATTAATATATGCATGTGTGCCTATATATAAATGTGTATGTGTGCCTATATATAAATATGTGTGCCTATATATAAATGTGTATAAAAATGTATGTTTGTCTATGTATACATATGTGTATGTATGTGTGCCTATATATAAATATGTGTGTTTCTATGTGTGTATATATATATATATTTGAATGCATGCCTATATATAAATGTGTATGTATGTGTTCCCATATACAAATGCGTGTCTATATACAAATATGTGTATGTATGTGTGCCTATATATAAATGTGAATGTATGTGTGCCTATATATAACTATGTGTATGTGTGCCTATATATAAATATGTGTATGTATGTAATTGTATGTGTGCCTGTATATAAATATATGTATGTATGTGTGCCTATATATAAATACGTGTATGTGTGCCTATATATACATATGTGTATGTATGTGTGCCTATATATAAATATATGTATGTGTGCCTACATATAAATGTGTATTTAAATGTATGTGTGCCTATATATAAATATGTGTGCCTATATATAAATATATGTATGCATGTGTGCCTATATATAATTGTGTGTATGTATGTGTGCCTATATATAAATATGTATGTGTGCCTTTATATAAATATATGTATGTGTGCCTATATATAAATGTGTATTTAAATGTATGTGTGCCTATGTATAAATATGTGTATGTATGTGTGCCTATGTATAAATACGTGTGTTTGTATGTGTGCCTATATATATGTGTTTGTATGCATGCCTATATATAAATATGTGTATGTATGTGTGCCTATATACAAATATATGTATGTATGTGTGCCTATATATAAATGTATGTATGTATGTGTGCCTATATATAAATATATGTATTTGTGCCTATATATAAATGTGTATTTAAATGTGCCTATATATAAATACATGTGTGTTTGTATGTGTGCCTATAAATATATATGTTTATACACGTTTGTATGTGTGTATGTTTGTATGTATGTGTGCCTATATGTAAATACACGTATGTTTGTATGTGTGCCTATATATAAATACATGTATGTATGTTTGTGTGTGCCTATATATAAATACATGTATGTTTGTATTTATGTGTGCCTATATATACATACATGCATTTTTGTATGTGTGCCTATTTAATATAAATACATGTATGTTTGTATGTATGTGTGCCTATATATAAATACAAGTATGTATGTATGTGTGCCTATATTTAAATGCATGTATGTTTGTATGTATGTGTGCCTATATATAAATATATGTATGTTTGTATATAAGTGTGCCTATATATAAATACATGTATGTATGTGTGCCTATATATAAATACATGTATGTTTGTATGTATGTGTGCCTATATATAAATACATATATGTTTGTATGTGTGCCTATATGTAAATACATGTATGTTTGTATGTATGTGTGCCTATATATAAATGCATGTATGTTTGTATGTGTGCCTATACATAAATACATGTATGTTTGTATGTATGTGTGCCTATATATAAATACATGTATGTTTGTATGTGTGCCTATATATAAATACATGTATGTTTGTGTGTATGTGTGCCTATATATAAATGTGTATTTAAATGTGTGTGCCTATACATAAATATGTGTATGTGTGCCTATATATTAATATATGCATGTGTGCCTATATATAAATGTGTATGTGTGCCTATATATAAATATGTGTGCCTATATATAAATGTGTATGTGTGCCTATATAAACATATATGTATGTGTGCCTATATATAAATGCGTGTATGTGTGCCTATATATATATATATATGTGTGTGTTTGTATGTGTGCCTATAAATATATATATATATATATATATATATATATATATATATATATATATGTATGCATGCCTATATATAAATGTGTATGTATGTGTGCCTATATATAAATGTGTGTGTGTGTAATTGTATGTGTGCCTATATATAAATATATGCATGTATGTAATTGTATGTGTGCCTATATATAAATATATGTATGTTTGTATATAAGTGTGCCTATATATAAATACATGTATGTATGTGTGCCTATATATAAATACATGTATGTTTGTATGTATGTGTGCCTATATATAAATACATATATGTTTGTATGTGTGCCTATATGTAAATACATGTATGTTTGTATGTATGTGTGCCTATATATAAATGCATGTATGTTTGTATGTGTGCCTATACATAAATACATGTATGTTTGTATGAATGTGTGCCTATATATAAATACATGTATGTTTGTATCTGTGCCTATATATAAATACTTGTATGTGTGCCTATATATAAATACATGTATGTTTGTGTGTATGTGTGCCTATATATAACTATATGTATGTTTGTATGTGTGCCTATATATAAATACATGTATGTTTGTATGTATGTGTGCCTATATGTAAATACATGTATGTATATTTGTATGTATGTGTGCCTATATATAAATACATGTATGTTTGTATGTATGTGTGCCTATATGTAAATACATGTATGTATGTTTGTATGTATGTGTGCTTATATGTAAATACATGCATGTATGTTTGTGTGTGCCTATATATTAATGCATGTATGTTTGTATGTATGTGTGCCTATATATAAATACATGTATGTTTGTGTGTGCCTATATATAAATACATGTATGTGTGCCTATATGTGAATACATGTATGTATGTTTGTATGTATGTGTGCCTATATATAAATACATGTATGTATGTATGTATGTGTGCCTATATATAAATACATGTATGTTTGTATGTATGTGTGCCTTTATATAAATACATGTATGTATGTGTGCCTATATATAAATACATGTATGTTTGTATGTGTATCTATATATGTATGTATGTGTGCCTATATATAAATACATGTATGTTTGTATGTATGTGTGCCTATATATAAATACATGTACAAAACACGGAAGGGAACTGCACTCTCATACCGGACCGGGTACACATCCCATGACCCTGCAACATGCTCAGCCCTGGGTGCCACTGGCACTCACAGGAAGCTGTGCTGTCCCCAGAGCCACAAGCAGTTAACCCCAGACAGGTCTGGGTGCAAGTACCATAGGGAAAATTACAAAACAAATTAATACAACACACAGAGAAAACCCAGCACCCAGCTTGTAAGTGAGTGCTGGGTTTTCTCTGTGTGTTGTATAAATACATGTATATATGTATGTATGTGTGCCTATATGTAAAGAGAGGGGTTCTCAGACTAAGTTGAGGCCCATCTCCCCTCAGAGTGCAGTGCCTTCTTAGAGGGATGTAACTGGGTATTTTTCACCTTATGAGAAATCAATCACAAGCCTTCCACAGATGGCCTTGGTACAGAATATTTATTTTAATGTGGTATTCCCCTTTAGTTTTATTTTCTTTCTGCTGATTTTGTTGCCTCTTCTAAGGTAGCCTTTGGGAAGGAATTTCTTCAGGCAGTTGTGTTCGGATGATTTTGTTTTTGCTTGCTGGTCTCTTTAATTGTTTATTACCCTGTTTTTTTCTTTGGGTTCTATTTGGGTTGTAGATTTTGTTTCTTTTTATCCCGCCCTTATTTCTCATTACTCGTGGATTCCATGGCTTGCGTATTAGTTCCCAGGGTAATGGATCATGGACTCTCACCATCTGTATGAAAGAAAACAAATTGGTTTGTGGGGATTTGCACATAGCCCTGATTTTGTTATTTGATCATTAGAGCGCCCCCTATGGATATTTGAGTGACAGTATTGTTACTCATTTATTATTATTACTTTTTTTTTGGTGTTTATTTTGGTGTTTATTTTTTGCGCACTTCTTTTTTCCCTGCTCCTATTTTTTTGCTCTTATTACTTTTCCTTCGTCTTTTGCCTGGCTATACGTCAGACTGATTTGCCAGTGAGGTGGGAGGAGTTTTATAGAGTTCTTGGGGTTTCTGAATCTTTACCTCCTCATATTGGCAGAGAAGAGTAATTCCAAGGAGTCATGGACTCTCACCACGATGAAAGAAATTAATTTATCAGGTAAGCATAAATGTTGTTTTCTCTCTCTCAGTATTCTCCTTTACTCTCTCTCCCTCGCTGTCTCTTTCTCTCTTCCACTTTCTTATTCTTCCTCCAGCTTTTTCTCTCTTCTGCGCTCTCTTTTCCTCTCTCCTTCCTCCCCCATCTCTAGGGTGGCCACCTCGACCGTGTGTTCCTGGACACTTATAAGTTATACATGCTGCAGGGTGTGTAGAGAGGGATATGAATAGTGCTGTTCAGTGTCATTATTTGTTTGCTGTCCTGAGTTTAAATTCATGTTCCTCCCTGCACACCCTGCAGCATGTATAACGTATAAGTGTCCAGGAAAACATGGCTGAGGTGGCCACCCTACCCATCTCCTTGAAAAGGAAATGAAATGCAAGTTAATCATGTGTGATATTTTTGTTGCACCAGAATATTGACATAAGTGTGATAAATGATCTCTAAATTTACAGGATGTGTCTGGTTCTAGTTTTGTGGTTCTTTTTCCTTATGTTTTTATTTTCTTTCTTTCATGTAATTGGCAAGAGTCCATGAGCTAGTGACGTATGGGATATACAATCCTTCCAGGAGGGGCAAAGTTTCCCAAACCTCAAAATGCCTATAAATACACCCCTCACCACACCCACAATTCAGTTTTACAAACTTTGCCTCCTATGGAGGTGGTCAAGTAAGTCTGTGCTAAGATTTCTACGTTGATATGCGCTTCTCAGCATTTTTTGAAGCCTGATTCCTCTCAGAGTACAGTGAATGTCAGAGGGATGTGAAGGGATTATCACCTATTGAATGCAATGGTTTTCCTCACGGGAAAATGGTTTTCCTTCATCTCCTACCTCGCTTTTCAGATCGACGATATACTCTCATATTCCATTACCTCTACTGATAACTGTTTCAGTACTGGTTTGGCTATCTGCTATATGTGGATGGGTGTCTTTTGGTAAGTATGTTTTCATTACTTAAGACACTCTCAGCTATGGTTTGGCACTTTATGTATTTATATAAAGTTCTAAATATATGTATTGTACTTATATTTGCCATGATTCAGGTTTTCAGTATATTTCCTTTTGTAGACTGTCAGTTTCATATCTGGGAAATGCTTTTCTTCTGTTAAGTGTGATCAGTCCACGGGTCATCATTACTTGTGGGATATTAACTGCTCCCCTACAGGAAGTGCAAGAGGATTCACCCAGCAGAGTTGCTATATAGCTCCTCCCCTCTACGTCACCCCCAGTCATTCTCTTGCACCCAACGACTAGATAGGATGTGTGAGAGGACTATGGTGATATATTTAGTTTTTATATCTTCAATCAAAAGTTTGTTATTTTATAATAGCACCGGAGTGTGTTATTCCTTCTCTGGTAGAATTTGAAGAAGAATCTACCTGAGTTTTTCTATGATTTTAGCCGGAGTAGTTAAGATCATATTGCTGTTTCTCGGCCATCTGAGGAGAGGTAAACTTCAGATCAGGGGACAGCAGGCAGATTAATCTGCAAAGAGGTATGTAGCAGTTTATTATTTTCTGACATGGAATTGATGAGAAAATCCTGCCATACCGTTATAATGTAAACTCAGCCTTGAATGCAGTAGATGTAGCTGATATCAGGCTGTCATGTATGTATATTTTACACTTCAGTTTTCTGGGAAATGGTACTTCTCTGGCTTTTAAACTGTATACATAGACTTAACCTATTTTGCAGGGACTTGCAATAGGTTTTAAATGACAATTAATTATTGAGGTAAAACGTTTTTTTGCTGGCATGTAAAAACGTTTTTTTCTCTGAGGTACTGGGTGAAAAAATGTTTTGGGCACTTTTTTTCCACTTGGCAATAGTTTTGATTTAAATTAGAGCAGTTCACTGATCCCTCTCACTGTTATGTGTGTGGGGGAGGGGCCATTTTGGTGCTTTCACTATGCATCAGAAAAACTCAGTCAGAGGTTCATTTTCTTCCTGCATGATCCGGTTCATCTCTACAGAGTTCAGGGATCTCAAGAGTCTTTTTTGAGGGAAGTAATCATTCACAGCAGAGCTGTGCTGATTGTATTGACTGTGATATAAAAAACGTTTATTTGTGTATTTTTTTCTGCTGCCTGGGTTAGTTATCATTTGCTGAGGGGAACAATCCTTTGCTAAAACTGTATATTCTGACAAAGATTGATGCTATAACTTAATTATTTTATCTGTTATAATATTTTCTGTGCTTCTTAAAGGCACAGTTCGTTTTCATATTATTTGTAAATTACTTTGAAAAGTATTTCCAAGTTGCTGTTTATTTGCTAGTGTGTTAAACATGTCTGATTCAGAGGAATATCTCTGTGCTATATGTGTTAATGCCAAAGTGGAGCCCAATAGAAATTTATGTACTAAATGTATTGATGCTACTTTAAAAAATAGTCAATCTGTACAAATTGAACATATTTCACCAAACAACGAGGGGAGAGTTATGCCGACTAACTCGCCTCACGTGTCAGTACCTGCATCTCCCGCTCAGGAGGTGCGTGATATTGTAGCGCCGAGTGCATCTGGGCGGCCATTACAAATCACATTACAAGATATGGCTACTGTTATGACTGAAGTTTTGGCTAAACTACCAGAACTAAGAGGTAAACGTGATCACTCTGGGATGAGAACAGAGTGCGCTGATAATGCAAGGGCCATGTCTGATACTGCGTCACAGTTTGCAGAACGTGAAGACGGAGAGCTTCATTCTGTGGGTGACGGTTCTGATCCAAATAAACTGGACTCAGACATTTCAAATTTTAAATTTAAGCTTGAGAACCTCCGTGTGTTACTAGGGGAGGTATTAGCGGCTCTGAATGATTGTAACACAGTTGCAATCCCAGAAAAAATGTGTAGGTTGGATAAATATTTTGCGGTACCGACGAGTACTGACGTTTTTCCTATACCTAAGAGACTTACTGACATTGTTACTAAGGAGTGGGATAGACCCGGTGTGCCTTTCTCACCCCCTCCTATATTCAGAAAAATGTTTCCAATAGACGCCGCCACACGGGACTTATGGCAAATGGTCCCTAAGGTGGAGGGAGCAGTTTCTACTTTAGCTAAGCGTACCACTATCCCAGTGGAGGATAGCTGTGCTTTTTCAGATCCAATGGATAAAAAATTAGAGGGTTACCTTAAGAAAATGTTTGTTCAACAAGGGTTTATATTGCAACCTCTTGCATGTATTGCGCCTGTCACGGCTGCAGCAGCATTTTGGTTTGAGTCTCTGGAAGAGACACTTCAATCATCCACACTAGATGACATCACACACAAACTTAAATTCCTTAAGTTAGCTAATTCATTTATTTCAGATGCCGTAGTACATTTAACTAAACTTGCGGCTAAAAATTCAGGATTCGCCATTCAGGCTTCGCCATTCAGGCACGCAGAGCTCTGTGGCTAAAATCCTGGTCAGCTGATGTTACGTCTAAATCTAAATTGCTTAATATTCCTTTCAAAGGGCAGACCTTATTCGGGCCCGGCTTGAAAGAGATTATTGATGACATTACAGGAGGTAAAGGTCATGCCCTGCCTCAGGACAAGGCCAAAGCCAAGGCTAGACAGTCCAATTTTCGTTCCTTTCGTAATTTCAAAGCAGGAGCAGCATCAACTTCCTCTGCACCAAAACAGGAAGGAGCTGTTGCTCGCTACAGACAAGGCTGGAAACCTAACCAGTCCTGGAACAGGGGCAAACAGGCCAGAAAACCTGCTGCTGCCCCTAAGACAGCATGAATTGAGGGCCCCCGATCCGGGACCGGATCTAGTGGGGGGCAGACTTTCCCTCTTCGCCCAGGCTTGGGCAAGAGATGTTCAGGATCCCTGGGCGTTAGAGATCATATCTCAGGGATACCTTCTGGACTTCAAATCCTCTCCCCCAAGAGGGAGATTTCATCTGTCAAGGTTGTCAACAAACCTAACAAAGAAGGAATCGTTTCTACGCTGCGTACAAGATCTTTTATTAATGGGAGTGATCCATCCAGTTCCGCGGTTGGAACAAGGACAAGGGTTTTACTCAAATCTGTTTGTAGTTCCCAAAAAGAGGGAACCTTCAGGCCAATCTTGGATTTAAAGATCCTAAACAAATTCCTAAGAGTTCCATCGTTCAAGATGGAAACTATTCGAACAATTTTGCCCATGATCCAAGAGGGTCAGTACTTGACCACAGTGGATTTAAAGGATGCTTACCTTCACATACCGATTCACAGAAGTCATTACCGGTATCTAAGGTTTGCCTTTTTAGACAGGCATTACCAGTTTGTAGCTCTTCCATTCGGACTGGCTACGGCTCCAAGAATCTTCACAAAGGTTCTGGGCACTCTTCTGGCGGTACTAAGACCGCGAGGAATTTCAGTAGCTCCGTACTTAGACGACATACTGATACAAGCTTCAAGCTTTCAAACTGCCAAATCTCATACAGAGATAGTACTGGCATTTCTAAGGTCGCATGGATGGAAAGTGAACGAAGAGAAAAGTTCTCTCTTTCCACTCACAAGAGTTCCCTTCCTGGGGACTCTGATAGATTCTGTAGAAATGAAGATTTACCTGACAGAGGACAGGTTAACAAAACTTCAAAATGCATGCCGTGTCCTTCATTCCATTCAAGAGACCAGAAATTCTCTTCTATGGTGGCTTTATCGGCCACATCTGTCCAGGGGAATGCCATTCAGCAGGCCAGACTGGTCAATTGTAACAACAGACGCCAGCCTACTAGGTTGGGGCGCTGTCTGGAATTCTCTGAAGGCTCAGGGACTATGGAATCAGGAGGAGAGTCTTCTTCCAATAAACATTCTGGAATTGAGAGCAGTCCTCAATGCTCTTCTGGCTTGGCCCCAGTTAGCAACTCGGGGGTTCATCAGGTTCCAGTCGGACAACATCACGACTGTAGCTTATATCAACCATCAGGGAGGGACAAGAAGCTCCCTAGCAATGATGGAAGTATCGAAGATAATTCGCTGGGCAGAGTCTCACTCTTGCCACCTGTCTGCAATCCACATCCCGGGAGTGGAGAACTGGGAGGCGGATTTCTTAAGTCGTCAGACTTTTCATCCGGGGGAGTGGGAACTTCATCCAGAGGTCTTTGCCCAAATACTTCCACGTTGGGGCAAACCAGAGATAGATCTCATGGCGTCTCGACAGAACGCCAAGCTTCCGCGCTACGGGTCCAGATCCAGGGATCCGGGAGCGGTCCTGATAGATGCCTTGACAGCACCATGGACCTTCAGGATGGCTTATGTGTTTCCACCTTTCCCGATGCTTCCTCGATTGATTGCCAGAATCAAACAGGAGAAAGCATCAGTGATTCTAATAGCGCCTGCATGGCCACGCAGGACTTGGTATACAGATCTGGTGGACATGTCATTCTGTCCACCTTGGTCGTTACCTCTGAAACAGGACCTTCTGATTCAGGGTCCTTTCAAACATCAAAATCTAACTTCTCTGAAGCTGACTGCTTGGAAATTGAACGCTTGATCTTATCAAAGCGTGGTTTTTCTGAGTCAGTTATTGATACCTTAATACAGGCTAGGAAGCCTGTCACCAGAAAGATTTACCATAAAATATGGCGTAAATACCTATATTGGTGCGAATCCAAAGGTTACTCTTGGAGTAAGGTTAGGATTCCTAGGATATTGTCTTTTCTACAAGAAGGTTTAGAAAAGGGGTTATCCGCTAGTTCCTTAAAGGGACAGATCTCAGCTCTGTCCATTCTGTTACACAAGCATCTGTCAGAAGTTCCAGACGTTCAGGCTTTTTGTCAGGCTTTGGCCAGGATTAAACCTGTGTTTAAAGCTGTGGCTCCACCATGGAGTTTAAACCTTGTTCTTAACGTTTTACAGGGTGTTCCGTTTGAACCCCTTCATTCCATTGATATAAAGTTGTTATCTTGGAAAGTTCTATTTTTAATGGCTATTTCCTCGGCTCGAAGAGTCTCTGAGTTATCAGCCTTACATTGTGATTCTCCTTATTTGATTTTTCACTCGGATAAGGTAGTTCTGCGTACTAAGCCTGGGTTCTTACCTAAGGTAGTCACTAACAGGAATATCAATCAGGAGATTGTTGTTCCATCCTTGTGCCCAAATCCTTCTTCGAGGAAGGAACGTCTTTTGCACAATCTGGATGTAGTTCGTGCCCTTAAATTTTATTTAAAGGCAACTAAAGATTTTCGACAAACGTCTTCCCTGTTTGTCGTTTACTCTGGTCAGAGGAGAGGTCAAAAAGCTTCTGCTACCTCTCTCTCTTTTTGGCTTCGTAGCATAATTCGTTTAGCTTATGAGACTGCTGGACAGCAGCCTCCTGAAAGAATTACAGCTCATTCCACTAGAGCTGTGGCTTCCACTTGGGCCTTTAAGAATGAGGCCTCTGTTGAACAGATTTGCAAGGCTGCAACTTGGTCTTCGCTTCATACTTTTTCCAAATTTTACAAATTTGACACTTTTGCTTCCTCGGAGGCTATTTTTGGGAGAAAGGTTCTTCAGGCAGTGGTTCCTTCTGTATAAAGAGCCTGCCTATCCCTCCCGTCATCCGTGTACTTTTGCTTTGGTATTGGTATCCCACAAGTAATGATGACCCGTGGACTGATCACACTTAACAGAAGAAAACATAATTTATGCTTACCTGATAAATTCCTTTCTTCTGTAGTGTGATCAGTCCACGGCCCGCCCTGTTTTTTAAGGCAGGTAAATATTTTTTAAATTATACTCCAGTCACCACTACACCCTTGGCTTCTCCTTTCTCGTTGGTCCTTGGTCGAATGACTGGAGGTGACGTAGAGGGGAGGAGCTATATAGCAACTCTGCTGGGTGAATCCTCTTGCACTTCCTGTAGGGGAGCAGTTAATATCCCACAAGTAATGATGACCCGTGGACTGATCACACTACAGAAGAAAGGAATTTATCAGGTAAGCATAAATTATGTTTTTTATGAAAATGTATTTCTTACCTGGGGTATAGTCTGTTTTTCAAATTGACTGTCTTTTAAATTCACGGGCAGAATTAGGCTTGCGAGGGCGCAAAATGCCAAAGTTTATTGCATCATTCTTGGCGTGAGATTTTTTGGTGCAAAGTTACGTTCATTGACGCAAATTCATCATTTCTGGCATCTTAGTTGACGCCGAGTCCTTCACAAGGTTGAGTCATCTATGACGCGAGTGCGACATTTTTGGCGCCAAAAAATATTTTTCTGTTTGTTGTGCGTCATACTTGGCGCCAAATATTTTCATTATTTAAGACCCCATTTTTATTTGCGTCTTGCCTTTTTTCTATGTCAAAGGGCTATGTATGCTGTTTGCATTTTTTCCCATTCCTGAAACTGCCGTATAAGGAAATTGATAATTTTGCTTTATATGTTGTTTTTTCTCTTACATTTGCAAGATGTCTCAATCTGATCCTGTCTCAGAATTCACTGTTGGATCCCAGCTGCCTGATAACAGTTCTACCAAACTAAGTGCATTTATTGTAAACTTGTGGAGATTATATCTCCAGCTGTGGATTGTAATAGTTGTCATGAACAACTTTTACATGCAGAAAATGTATCCATCAGTACTAGTTCATTACCTGTTGCTGTTCCCTCAACATCTAATGTACAAGATATACCTGTAAATTTAAAAGAATTTATTTCTGATTCTATTCAGAAGGCTTTGTCTGCCATCCCGCCTTCTAATAAACGTAAGAGGTCTTTTAAAACTTCTCATAGAGTTGATGACATTTCAAATGACTGGCAACATACTGATTTATCCTTCTCTGATGAGGATCTATCTGATTCAGAAGATCCTGCCTCAGATATTGACACTGACAAATCCTCTTATTAATTTAAAATGGAGTATATTTGTTCTTTATTAAAAGAAGTGTTGATTACATTGGATATGGAGGAAACTAGTCCTCTTGATTTTAAAACTAGTAGATGTTTAAATTCTGTTTATAAACCTCCTGTGGTTATTCCAGAGGTTTTTCCAGTTCCTGATGCTATTTCTTATATGGTTTCTAAAGAATGGAATAGGCCTGGTACTTCTTTTATTCCTTCTTCAAGGTTTAAAAAATGGTATCCTTTGCCAGCAGTTAGATTGGAGTTTTGGGAAAAGATCCCCAAAGTTGATGGAGCTATCTCCACTCTTGCTAAACGTACTACTATTCCTACAGAAGATAGTACTACTTTTAAAGATCCTTTAGATAGGAAACTTGAATCTTATCTATGGTAGGCTTATTTATATTCAGTTCATCTTCTTAGGCCTGCAATTTCTTTGGCTGATGTTGCAGCTGCTTCAACTTTTTGGTTGGGAACTTTAGCGCAACAAGTATCAGATCATGATTTGTCTAGCATTGTTAAGTTGATTCAACATGCTAATAATTTCATTTGTGATGCCATTTTTTATATCATCAAAATTGATGTTAGATATATGTCTTTAACTATATTAGCTAGAAGAGCTTTGTGGCTCAAATCTTGGAATGCTGATATGACTTCAAAAACCAGATTGCTTTCTCTTTCTTTCCAAAGTAATAAATTATTTGGTTCTCAGTTGGATTCAATAATTTCAACTGTCATTGGGGGGAAGGGAGTTTTTTTGCCTCAAGATAAAAAACCTAAAGGTAAATCTAAAGCTTCTAACCGTTTTCTAGAAAACAAAACATAGAGGGCGCCACATGGTGCAGATAAGGCAATCAAGGTGCACGACAACAAAATAGCCAAATAGCTACTCACGTGGTATGGAGCACAAATTGTGCAATAAGGCAGACAGGAACCTCAAGTCGTCCGCTAGACACTCAGGCAGTGGACAGGATAGGATGGTCCCACAGGGGTATTCCCAACGTTCCTAGGTCCCACCAGAGGGAGTCCAGGGGAGCATGATTGCAGGGGGATCAGGTTCCTTAGCTGTGGCCCAAAATACACTCAGCCCCACCAGGGGGAGTCAGGAAATAAAATCCAAGAGTGTCCCTTCAGCTATGACCTATTTGATCCAATGTGAGAAAGCTGATCAAGTAGCCACTGTGAGTGTTATGGCGATTTGGTTAGTGCTAGATTTCAGGCTGAAACCGTGCTGTGACACAGAGAAATGCGTTGCTTTTTAAACCTAACTTTTACTAAAATATTTTTTAGCTTTATACCTGCTGCTACACTGTGCTATTTTGCTATCTTTGGGAAAATCTAGCACTATCCAAATCGCCATAACACTCACAGTGGCTACTTGATCAGCTTTCTCACATTGGATCAAATAGGTCATAGCTGAAGGGACACCCTTGGATTTTATTTCCTGACTCCCCCTGGTGGGACTGAGTGTATTTTGGGCCACAGCTAAGGAACCTGATCCCCCTGCAATCATCCTCCCCTGGACTTCCTCTGGTGGGACCTAGGAACATTGGGACTACCCCTGTGGGACCATCCTATCCTGTCCACTGCCTGAGTGTCTACCGGACGACTTGAGGTTCCAGTCTGCCTTATTGCACAATTTGTGCTCCATACCACGTGAGTAGCTATTTGGATATTTTGTTGTCGTGCACGTTGATTGCCTGATCTGCACCATGTGGCGCCCTCTATGTTTTGTTTTCTAGGATATCGTGTCTGTGTTACTGTGGCATAACACACCAGAGGAGCGGCCGAAAGTTTTCTGCAACATTTATTGGAACACTTTATGGGACTTTATCTGTACACTGGACAATTGTGTTGTTGTTATTTGGACACCTTTCAGCATACACTTATTTCTGTTTATTTTAGTATTTGATTTTTATTATTTCACTATTTGATAATTTCATTTGCTAACTACACCTTTGATATTATTTTGACTCACACACTTATACACTGATACATTTTTTATTCATTTTTAATTGAATAATTTTTATTTTTATAAGCCAGTGGAGTGAAGTATTATATGGTAGAATTATTTATACCTCACTTCTCACTGAATATATTTTGAGCCCTTTTTGAGTATTTTTTCTACACCTGATATATTAGGAATTATTTAGTGCCTCTTACTCATCACCAGCTTGACCTTCCACTGGCTTTGTGTGTAGTTATTTTGTCTGTTTGAGCTATTCTAACCGTTTTCGTTCCATTCAACATAATAAGGAACAGAAATCTAATCCTTCCCCAAAGGAATATGTTTCCAATTGGAAGCCTTCTTCCAATTGGAATAAATCCAAGCCTTTTAAGAGATCAAAGCCAGCCCCCAAATCCGCATGAAGGTGTGGCCCTCATTCCAGCTCAGCTGGTAGGGGGCAGATTAAAATTCTTCAAAGATGTTTGGATCAGTTCGATCCAAAATCATTGGATTCAGAGTATTGTCTCTCAGGGTTACAGAATAGGATTCAGAGTAAGACCACCTGTGAGAAGATTTTTTTCTCTCAAGCATTCCAGTGAACCCAGTAAAGGCTCAGGCTTTCCTGAAGTGTGTTTCAGACCTGGAGTTATCAAGGTAATCATGCCAGTTCCGTTTCAGAAACAGGGCCTGGGGTTTTATTCAAATCTATTCAATGTCCCAAAGAAAGAAAATTCATTCAGACCAGTTTTGGATCTAAAGATTTTGAATCGATATGTAAGAGTACCAACTTTCAAGATGGTGTCTATAAGGACTATTCTGCCTTTTGTTCAGCAAGGGCAATATATGTCCACAAAAGACTTACAGGATGCATATCTTCATATTCCAGATTCATCCGCATCACTATCAGTTCCTGAGATTCTCTTTTCTAGACAAGCATTACCAATTAGTTGCTCTTCCTATTGGCCTAGCAACAGCTCCAAGAATATTTTCAAAGGTTCTCGGTGCCCTACTCTCTGTAATCAGAGAACGGGGTATTGCGGTGTTTCCTTATTTGGACGATATCTTGGTACTCGCTCAGTCTTTACGTTCTGCAGAATCTCATGTGAATCAACTAGTGTTGTTTCTTCAAAGACATGGTTGGAGGATCAATTTACCAAAAAGTTATTTGATTACTCAGACAAAGGTAACCTTTTTAGGTTCCCGGATAGATTCAGTGTCCATGACTTTGTCTCTAACAGACAAGAGACGTTTGAAATTGGTTGCAGCCTGTCGGAACCTTCAGTCTTAGTCATTCCCTTCAGTAGCTATGTGCATGGAAGTTGTAGGTCTCATAACTGCAGCATCGGACGCAATCCCCTTTGCTCGTTTTCATATGAGACCTCTCCAGCTTTGTATGCTGAACCAATGGTGCAGGGATTATACAAGGATATCACAATTAATATCCTTAAATCCCAATGTTCGGCTTTCTCTGACTTGGTGGTTAGATCACCATCATATAATTTTAGGGGCCTCTTTCATTCGTGCAACCTGGACTGTGATCACAACAGATGTGAGTCTTTCAGGTTGGGGAGCTGTTTGGGGATCTCTGACAGTAAAAATGGGTTTGAAAATCTCAAGAGGCGAGATTACCAATCAATATTTTGGTACTCCGTGCAATTCTCAGGGCTCTTCAGTTTTGGCCTCTGTTGAAGAGAGAACCATTCATTTGTTTTCAGACAGACAATATCACAACTGGGGCATATGTCAATCATCAGGGTGGGACTCACAGTCCTCAAGCTATGAAAGAAGTATCTTGGATACTTGTTTGGGCGGAATCCAGCTCCTGTCTATTTTCTGCGGTTCATATCCCAGGTATAGACAATGGGGAAGCGGATTATCTCAGTTGTCAGACTTTACATCCGGGAGAATGGTCTCTTCACCCAGATGTGTTTTCTCAAATTGTTTAGATGTGGGGGCTTCCAGAAATAGATCTGATGGCTTCTCATCTAAACAAGAAACTTCCCAGGTACCTGTCCAGATCCAGGGATCCTCAGGCAGAAGCAGTGGATGCGTTGACACTTCCTTGGTGTTATCAACCTGCTTATGTTTTCCCGCCTCTAGTTCTTCTTCCAAGAGTGATCTCTAAAATCATCATGGAGCAATCATTTGTGCTGCTGGTGGCTCCAGCATGGCCTCACAGGTTTTGGTATGTGGATCTTGTTTGGATGTCCAGTTGCCAACCTTGGCCACTTCCATTAAGGCCAGACCTTCTATCTCACGGTCCGATTTTCCATCAGGATCTCAAATCATTAAATTTGAAGGTATGGAAATTGAACGCTTAGTGCTTAGTCATAGAGGTTTCTCTGACTCAGTGATTAATACTATGTTGCAGGCTTGTAAATCTGTTTCTAGAAATATTTATTATCGAGTTTGGAAGACTTATATTTCATTGTGTCCTTCTCATAAATTCTCCTGGCATTCTTTTAGAATTCCTAGAATTTTACTGTTTCTTCAAGATGGTTTGGATAAAGGTTTGTCTGCAAGTTCCTTGAAAGGGCAAATCTCTGCTCTTTCTGTTTTATTCCACAGGAAAATTGCTAAACTTATTCATTGTTTTGTACAGGCTTTGGTTCGTATCAAGCCTGTCATCAAATCAATCTCTCCTCCTTGGAGTCTTAATTTGGTTTTGAAGGCTTTGCAGGCTCCTCTATTTGAGCCTATGCATTCTTTGGACATTAAGCTACTTTCCTGGAAAGTGTTGTTCCTTTTGGCCATCTCTTCTGCTAGAAGAGTTTCTAAATTATCCAATCTCTCTTGTGAATCTCCTTTTCTGGTTTTTCATCAGGATAAGGCAGTTTTGCGGACTTCATTTAAATTCTTACCTAAGGTTGTGAATTCTAACAACATTAATAGAGAAATTGTTGTCCCTTCTTTGTGTCCTAATCCTAAGAATTCTTTGGAGAGATCTTTACATTCTTTGGATGTGGTGAGAGCTCTGAAATATTATGTTGAAGCCACTAAAGATTTCAGGAAGACTTCTAGTCTATTCGTTTTCTTTTCTGGTTCCAGGAAAGGTCAGAAGGCTTCTGCCATTTCTTTGGCATCGTGGTTAAAGCTTTTGATTCATCAAGCTTATATGGAGTCGGGTAAAGCCCCGCCTCAGAATTACAGCTCATTCTACTAGATCAGTTTCCACTTCTTGGGCTTTTAAGAATGAAGCTACGGTTGATCAGATTTGCAAAGCAGCATCTTGGTCTTCTTTGCATACATTTACTAAATTCTACCATTTTGATGTGTTTGCTTCTTCAGAAGCAGTTTTTGGTAGGAAAGTTCTTCGGGCAGCTGTTTCAGTTTGATTCTTCTGCTTATGATTTAAGTTTTTCTTTTTCTTTTTTGAGAATAAACTTATATTTGGGTTGTGGATTTATTTTTTCCAGTGAAATTACTGTTTTTATTTTGTCCCTCCCTCTCTAGTGACTCTTGTGTGGAGTTCCACATCTTGGGTATTGCTATCCCATACGTCACTAGCTCATGGAATCTTGCCAATTACATGAAAGAAAACATAATTTATGTAAGAACTTACCTGATAAAT
Organism: Bombina bombina; assembly: GCF_027579735.1. Taxonomy (NCBI): domain Eukaryota; kingdom Metazoa; phylum Chordata; class Amphibia; order Anura; family Bombinatoridae; genus Bombina; species Bombina bombina. The sequence goes on along the minus strand of NC_069505.1, from coordinate 226,926,844 downwards.
TAATTTCTTTCATATTGGCAAAAGTCCATGAGGCCCACCATTTTTTATGGTGGTTATGATTTTTTTTGTATAAAGCACAATTATTTCCAAATTCCTTTGTTGATGCTTTTTACTCCTTTCTTTATCACCCCACTTCTTGGCTATTCGTTAAACTAAATTGTGGGTGTGGTGAGGGGTGTATTTATAGGCATTTTGAGGTTTGGGAAACTTTGCCCCTCCTGGTAGGATTGTATATCCTATACGTCACTAGCTCATGGACTCTTGCCAATATGAAAGAAATTAATTTATCAGGTAAGTTCTTACATAAATTATGTTTTCTCGTTTGTGTTAAATAGGATAGACCAAAAAGTGCCTTTGAGCGCCTTTACTCTGGTGACAACCAAAGAGGCCGAATGAGCGCAGAGGAACAGCTACAGAGGATGAAGCGACATCAGAAGGCCTTAGTCCGTGAACGCAAGCGAACGCTCAGCCAAGGGGACAGACAGTCTGTCTCAAATCGCACCTTCGCCCGGCCTGTTTCTGCAGACATAAGCTCAGTATGTTAGCAATGCATCGAGGACCATGCTTTAATGTGTAGCATATGATAGTAAGCACTTTAATGATGATGTGCATGGCAACAGACATTTCTAGCTATCTAATCTAGGATGTTGTTGGAGTGAAACAGTAATTTAGTATTTACAAATGAGTTCAAAGAAATCACAGATTAATGAAAGGTTGTTGACTGGAAAAAACGTATGTTTAATGCTTGAAATTGAGTGGATTTTTGTAATGACAACAGGGTGGAAAGGAATCAATGGGTTTTGATTCAAGATTTAATTTTTAAAAATATATTATCCTATTTTTTTAACTTGAACATTAACAACAACGTTAAACAATGTCTTTAGCCACTGTAAGGCCCTGCCCACCCATCCATGCTTCTAGTTTCTTAACGAGCACAATCTCACTGAGCGCACTTTTGCACATTTTAGAAAACTAAACTAGTTTGTATTGAGAATGGGTTCAGCACAGCAGGGTTTGGCGTAGCTCCATGACTTTTTCAGTTAATATAGGCATGTCTAGGAGAAGCCAACCCAAACGCCAGAAGGGCGTAGAGCAAATCCATTAATCTGAGCATGAATTTAAAGAAAACCAGCAATCAAAGTATACAAGCAGCAGTGTATAGGGGATAGCTTGTAGCTCCAAAATACCCAACACATGGCAAAACAAGTATTGAATTGGAATATTCATGATTTGCCAGCATTGTAGTCTGGGTGAATTTGCCCAACTAGCTCAACTTGGTCAACATCTTATCTTCAATTGTTCTTTTAAACAATACTAAGCTTCCAATTAACTTGTAATCTGCAACACTATCTATGCACAGTAAAAACAATGCAATATATATATATAAAACTGGCCACAGCCTTCCCCTATCCAAGTATAGTAGAATAACAATGTGTTTCTCAGTGGTATAACCAAGAAACGCGTTGTTCTTTTATGATATTTGATTCTTTTTTATATTCATTTATGTATCCAGTTGAATGCATAATTATTTTGTTAGTTGGTCTTTGGCCTTTGCAATTATTAGTTGCCCCTCTACTTTTCATACTGGAACCTTGTGTGGCCCCACAAACACACGATATATGGTTTCTGGAGATGCTTTGTCAGTACATTTGTTCTCACAGTCACTGATGTAGCTACTGTATATGTAGGTTTTTGGGAGGCAAATAGAGGTGGTCTGGTATTTGGCATGTTAAGACTGGTATTTTATCATATTTAAAAAAAAAAAAAAAAATCCTAATCAATGGCGCTGAACACTGCCAGTCTTCATGATAGCTACTGTTGTAAGAAATCATTTTACTATTGCTGCAACAGGTAAATTTGGTCTTTACAGGTTAATGTCATTTCGTATAAGAGGGTAGTGTTACTAGCAGTGAAACACTAGGTGCTAACAGATCATTTATACAGATATGTGTAATCTTCCATGTTTTATAACACCACTGATATTTCTATCTGTCTGACATTTTAGACTTAAAACTACTTGACGCCCTTTTTAGGTAACTTTTTATGTTTTTGTTTCTGCATAATTCATTCATTGCACAAGCTCTCTCCCCTCATCATACGCGTTGTGCCTTTCTTTTGCTACAGAAAGTATTAATTTTGTTTGCAATGTTTGCTAACTTCTCTGCTCATTTTTACCAGGCTTTATTTGTGTTTTTAGCTTTACATTAATTGTATGTGCTTGTAGTCTGCAACTTATCCATCCTCGTTTTGTTTGTTTTGTTTTCATGCAGACGTTTTTCTTTTTCTTCCTTTGTAGAACATTAACCTGTTGGAGTTTGGTTAAATCCGGTACATGCTATAATTTTACTGATCACTCAAATACTAATCTTTTCTAGAATTAAAGTGCTAAATGCCAGATTATGTCATTTTTGGATAAACTCTCCCATTTCAATAGATTTCAGCTAAAAACTTCCTACGTTTTTTTTTTCCTCCACAGTGCTTATTTAGGTTTTTAATAAAATATTTTAAATGACTGGTTATAAAAAAAAACTGTAACACAAAGTTCTACCTATCTGTTTAAACACTGGTTCACTAAGCTGTGTGACTCATCAATATAATGTTAACCCATGTAGCTTATTATATTAAAGGGACACCGATAACTAGTGAAAAAGACAACTATAATATTTTATCTGGACAATATTTCAAATTCAACTAAGTTCAGTTGCTACTTGTTTTATTATTTTCCGTTATTTGTGTGACAATAGGTAAATATAATGTCACACCTTTATTGTGTAGTTTCACAACTGCAATATATACCAGATATACTCGAGAGTTTCCGTTAACTGTCTGCTTATGACTCTTCTTATAGTAATCCTAATCATTTCACAAACACATGTTCCAATACTGGAAAGGAAAGTTATAACTAATATATTCCCCTTACAGGCACATCTGAATAATTCAATGTTACCTTTAGAAGCAACCTGGAAGTATTTTTTTTTTATTATTTTTTTTAAAACCACCTTATGCTGTGTATTTCCTTTAGGTCATGTTTTTTTAAGGATTATAAAACACCACTTTTATTTCTCTGACATCTCATTCACGTTTTTTTTAAATCCCACTGTGCCATTAAGGAAATATTTTCACTGTTTTATTCAGAGCATTTAATGCAGGTTTTTATTCAATACACTATTGTTTTTCAATTATAATCAACTGGGTGGTGATCAATATCTTCTTTCCTACCAGCATCTGATTGCAATTCAGATCCAGTGATAAGTGACGTTGCCTTGTACCATTTCTAATGACATTGGGGAATTAATTGTTATCACATCGCCTCTGTTGCTTTTGTGAATCAAACATTGATCCCTACTTAGAAGAGATTGTGGGACAGGAGTTATCCGTTCTTATGAGATCTAGATTCATTTGGATGATAGTAGTAAAGACGTTTTCTAGAAAATATCACCTGTTTTCATTAGAGCATTTTTAAAACAATTTAAAGGGACACTATACACTAAATACATCTCATGCACCTCTCTTTACGCATGGGTGTTGCCATAATAGACCCTTAGTTACACTGCAGGTATCTGAAGGAGAGTTACTACACATGTGCAAACAGGTCAGCACCGGATTGTAGGGAAACCTAGATTTCAACATGGCGGCACCCATGACTAGAGGGACGTGGGGAATACCCTCAGTACTATACTTATAACATGTAGTTAGTGTTTAATGTCACGTTAACGTCTATAACTATATAATTTGCCCTTGCTAATTTTATTCACAGCTTTATTTGTTTAACCCTCTGTTGTAATCTGCTGTAATGAAATAGATCAGTTACCTTTTTTCCTTTTCTTTCTAGACTATGTCTTTAAGTAGCAGCTAAAGCAGAATAAATGATTAGGGTTCTAGCTGGTGAACGGATACTTTTTCCCCCTTTGGTTTTGCCTTAGTTACTTTTCATCAGATTTCACCACACAGCATAATATGATATAAACCCTTTTTGTGCTGATTCGCAAACCCCATCTGATGCACATAGTTGTTAATCCATGATATATAACTGATATGGGCAGTAAATACAGCTTATAAATTAACATGGTTCATTATTCACAAGAAAACAGCTTTACAATATTCTTTATTTATTTTGCCCCTTTTCATGTAAAGAGGCATGAAACCCAAATGTTTTCTTTCATAACTCAGAGCATACAATTATAAGAAACTATCCATTTTATTTTATTATCAAATGTGCTTCAATATCTTCAGTATCCTTTGCTGAAAGAGCCGCAATGCACTACTGGGAGCTAGCTGAGCACATCACGTAAACCAGTGACAAGGCATATATAGAATATATATATATATATATATATATATATATATGTGAAGCCACTAATCAGCAGCTAGCTCCCTGTAGTGCATTGCTGCTCCCAATCATACCTAGGTATTCTTTTCATAAAATGATACAAAGAGAACAAATTAAATTATAAGTTACTTGGAAAATTGTTTAAAATTGCATGTCCTATCTTAATCATGAAAGAAAAATGAAAGATTTTATGTCCCTTTAAGTTTGAAATAGGTTTTTTTCCAAATACTGAAAACTGATAGAGCGCATGGCAGGATTTGCCTTATTTTACTACACACAGCTCCCTAGTTTGCACTTTATCGCTTCAGCTGAAGCCTAGCTATGGGAATATTGTTAACACAATGACAGTGGCATCGCTTCTGCTGAAGCCTAGCTATGGGAATATTGTTAACACAATGACAGTGGCATCGCTTCTGCTGAAGCCTAGCTATGGGAATATTGTTAACACAATGACAGTGGCATCGCTTCTGCTGAAGCCTAGCTATGGGAATATTGTTAACACAATGACAGTGGCATCGCTTCTGCTGAAGCCTAGCTATGGGAATATTGTTAACACAATGACAGTGGCAAGGCCCTCTCATCTCTAGACTAAATCACAGGTTGGCTCCTCCAAATAAGCAAAGTGCTTTGTAGAATTTGGCCATTGAAAAATAATTGCAGTAAACAGGTTGTCCTATTATAGCTCAAAGACAAAAGAAAAATGTTGCTACTACAAGTTATTTACTGTCCTTTTAATCAACATAACAAATAGCCAAATACGCTTTGATTGCAGTTTATTAGTAGCTCAGACAATAACTACATTTCCTATTTGTTCTCTAATATAAAAAGGGTTTATGTCTATAAGGCAGAAAAGCAATAACTGAAATAAAATATATTATACTGCATAGTTACAAATGCAAGATACTTTTAACTTTATAAAAATAATACGTTTTATTCCATTGTTAAATTTTGGTATAAATTTAGATTATCAAAATATTTTGGGAAAATGTTAAACTCAAAACTTTTTAATGTACATATCTGAACTACAATAAAACAACATAACACCACTCAAGATTTACAGATTTTTTTTCTTCTTATGACAGTTCTACTTAATAATATTGCCTGGTTTAAATGAGTTGATGATGTACTATGCTATGTTGTATACCGTTGTAATGTAAATATGGTGAAAGAAAGGCACAAATTGACAATCTACATTTTAACAAGCGCTTGTGCATGAATGTGTTTTTGTTTTAGCAGAAAAAAAACTTGCAGTCTGATTCATGACTTCGGTATGTATAAAGTTTAATCTCTTCTTGAAGTCTTTCAAGATTTATCAACAGTAAATTAGATGAAGATTGTGATAGATGTTTGTTATAGGGGAATATATACAATGTGGTCACAGACAGATCACACAAAAACCACACACAATTTAGGCTTTATGGTATTTAATGCTCTATTCTAATTGTGTACAATGTGTAATTATGGGGTGCACTAAATCCTTCACATAATAGACTTCTATGGGGACATGAAGTAAGATTCATGTTGGATATTATACAAGTGCTAAGCAGATGGAGCGCCACAAAGCCAAGTTGCAAATGTTCATCCAGGAAGGGACCCAGTAACTGAGTAGTGGTAGAGTGAGTACTTCTTTATCTCTCTGGATGTAACCCACTGGCAGAAATGGTAGTGGGCAGTAGTAGGTTAGGAAAAGGCATAGAATGGTACAAGGCAGACCCTCATGTATTGTCAGGCCCAGGGCCATTGCTAGAAAGGATAAATCGGGGGGGGGGGGGGGGTTGTGGGGGGTTTACAATATGAAGGGCAGGGCCAAGGGTGTGAGGTGAGCTCGGGGCCAGGCATACCATGAGTAGGGCTCTGGCCGGGGGAGCATAGGAGACTGGTGATGGGAAAAGCAGGGGGAAGGTTACAGTTGGGGTGGTCAGCCATTATGCTGGGAGGTAAGTGCCACTATCTGGCGAAACCACTGGCCAGGCAGAGGTCGGTAACCACGGGCAGTGCCAGGGGCTAGGAGTGTCCAGAAGGGTAAGTGAAGGTAAACCAAAGGCCAGCACCAGAATCGAACTGTTGAATTGCCAGGCAGAAGTGTTTTCACTGTATGGGTCAAGGAAAGGCAGTAAAGAAATGTGCACACCCAGATAGCAAGTACAACACAAAGGTGTCCAACCACATCAAACGCTGCATTAAACAGACACGTACGGAAGAAACACAGACAAACCATGAAAAATGACAAACTGAAAAAAAATGAACTAGACAAGGTGACCTGAAATGATCTGGGTAAACAAAACAGTGTCCAATATGGCCACATTACTAGGCAACAAGATGCATCATGAGATATAGTTCTTTATGGAGTTCTGTGCCATAACATTAATAATAATGGTTTATTTCAGGTCTTACGAAGCGCTAAATGCTACAGCTGTATTTTGATTGTGCCCACGTGCAGCACTTAAAGTGACATTAAACCCCACATTTTTCTTTCATGATTCAGATAAAGAATACAATTTTAAACAACTTTGTAATTTATTTATATAATTTAATTTGCTTCATTCTCTATATATTCTTTCCTGAAAAGCATATCTAGATAGGCTCAGTAGCTGCTGATTGGTGGCTGCACATAGATGCCTCGTGTGATTGGCTGACCAATGTGCATTGCTATTTCTTCAACAAAGTATATCTAAAGAATAAAGCAAATTATATAGTAGAAGTAATTTGGAATGTTGTTTAAAATTGTATTCTCTGTCTGAATCATGAAAAGAAATAATTTGGGTTTATTGTCCTTTCAAGCCACTACGAGCAAAATGAGGGGGCTAATATAGGGCTCGCTAAAAAAATGTTTCCGCTGCGGTAAGATGATTTGGTTAAAATATTTAACCACCTACTAGTCATACCGGATTGGGCATTACTCCTGTGCCTTCCAACTGTCCCTTTTTGAGAGGGACAGTCCCTAATTCTGAGCTCTGTCCCTTTAAGACCGCCATTAGACCTGCCCATAAATCATCAATATGCCCATAAATCACCTAGACACACCCACAGCCCCACCCACTATTGGCTTTGGAACCCTGTCCCCTCCTGACACAGTCCTGCTAACAAAAACAGAGACACTCCCCCCAATAGCTTTCCACAAGAGCATACTGAGGTATTCTCAGTAATGTGTCTGTGTCTTGAGCACCATGTGGCAGCTTTGTTGGCAATAGTTATACTTCTAGTGCTTAGGACACATGTACACTCCTAAGCCTACCTCCGTATGTTCTTATGGAAAGGAAACCAAGAAAAAAAAAATGATAAAAGTATAATGTTAAATTTCTTTGTTTTTATTAAATGTTATTTTGACTCTCATGTCCTCTTTGAAATGGAAATGAGACTGAATTGGAGGAATTAGAGAATCTAGTGAAAATGACTGTGCACTAGCTGCCATTTTTAAATATACATTAGTTAAAAATTAGATGATCTAATCCCCTGAACACTTAGTTTTTTCATAGTTCATTTGAACATACAAATATTACTTAATCCAAACATCATTATTGTAACAAGCATAAAGGTCCTTCTCTGATCACGCGCACAGGGATAATGAGCATAAAGGTCCCTCTCTAATGATGCCCACAGGGATAATGAGCATGAAGGTCCCTCTCTGATCATGCGCACAGGGATAATGAGCATCAAGTTCCCTCTCTGATGATGCCCACAGGGATAATGAGCATGAAGGTCCCTCTCTGATCATGCGCACAGGGATAATGAGCATGAAGGTCCCTCTCTGATCATGCGCACAGGGATAATGAGCATGAATGTCCCTCTCTGATCATGCGCACAGGGATAATGAGCATGAAGGTCCCTCTCTGATCATGCGCACAGGGATAATGAGCATGAAGGTCCCTCTCTGATCATGCACACAGGGATAATGAGCATGAAGGTCCCTCTCTGATCATGTGCACAGGGATAATGAGCATGAATGTCCCTCTCTGATCATGCGCACAGGGATAATGAGCATGAAGGTCCCTCTCTGATCATGCGCACAGGGATAATGAGCATTAAGGTCTCTCTCTGATCATGCGCACAGGGATAATGAGCATTAAGGTCCCTCTCTGATCATGCGCACAGGGATAATGAGCATGAAGGTCCCCCTCTGATCATGTGCACAAGGATAATGAGCATGAAGGTCCCCCTCTGATCATGTGCACAGGGATAATGAGCATGAAGGTCCCTCTCTGATCATGCGCACAGGGATAATGAGCATGAAGGTCCCCCTCTGACCATGTGCACAGGGATAATGAGCATGAAGGTCCCTCTCTGATCATGCGCACAGGTATAATGAGCATGAAAGTCCCTCTCTGATCATGCACATGGGGATAATTAATCTTTGTTTTCAGGTCATTTGGGAGTTGTTTTGATGCCCCCATGTTGCCACTCTTCAGAGGAGAGTCAAAGAGAATAACAACTTGCAATTGGCCACCTTAAATACCTTTTCTCATGATTGGATGCACCTGTCTATGAAGTTCAAGGCTTAATAGGCTCACAAAACCAATTGTGTGTTCCAATTAATCAGTGCTAGATAGTTACAGGTATTCAAATCGACAAAATGACAAAGGTGCCCAAATTTATGCACCTGTCTAATTTTGGTATGATGCATATTGCAGATTTTCTGTTAATCCAATAAACCTCATTTCACTACTGAAATATTACTGTGTCATTCAGTTATTTGATAGATCAAAATGAAATTGCTGATCCAAACACCCAATTATTTATAAATGAAAATCATGGAAATTGTCAGAGGTGCCTAAACCTTTGCATACAACTGTATTTAATTAATGCTGCTTATAAGATGCACAGTCATTTACACCACTTTCCCAAATTAATCAAATCAGTTTTATAACACAGCTGAATAATATATTTAAATATATTTTATGGATATTAATAATAATGTTTTATATAAACAGTGAGTATAATATATATAAATATAGAGTGTTTTTGGTAAGCATTTCTCTTGTGATACACTATAGATAGGTCTAATTTCATTTGTTAGACTCCAAATCAATAATTGCAATAGAAATGTAATGTCTCTCGACACTGTTGTTAATCATATATGTTTAAATATACATACAAGCTGATGTCACAGAAAGCCTGTTACCTCTCTAAAGAAAGTGACATTTCGTCTTATCTGGCAGAATAGACGCAGACAGCTAACCTGTTTTTTCTCTGTTATCAGTGGAAACGGGAACAAGAATTTGATTTGCAGTTGCTGGAGAGGGCGGCTCGCGAAGTAGAGGACAAAGATAAAGACGAAAGTGAATGGTTGAAAGTGAAAGCTATTCATGTCACAGAACTGGATTTAGAGCCAGAAGATTATGATCTGGATATTAGCAAAGAGGTATGTGCAAATCTGTTTGTCAATTAACACATCTGCACCATCGTTTCTGGCTTATAACATAAAGGGACCGTAACGGGATTTTATATTCACGCATAGTTTATATCAGCAATTAAAGGGATAAAAAAAATTCTTTCATGATTCAAATATAGCATGTCATTTGAATCAACTTTCTAATTTACTCCTATTATACATCTTTCTTCCTTCTCTTGCTATCTTTATTTGAAAAGCAGGAATCTAAGCTTAGGAGTCGGACCATTTTTTTGTTCAGCACCCTGGGTAGCACTTGCTGATTGGTGTCTAAATGTAGCCACCAATCAGCAAGCTCTACCCAGGGTTCTGAACCAAAAATGGGCCTAAGCTTAGATTCCTACTTTTTCAAATAAAGATAGCAAGAGAACAAAGAAAAAATGATAATAGGAGTAAATTAGAAAGTTGCTTAGAATTGCTGCTCTATCTGAATCATGAAAGAAGAATTTGGGTTTAGTGTCCCTTTAAGTACTGAATTATCAGATGTTTGCAAAATAAATGTAAAACTGTAAAAAAAATTGATTCGCAAAGCTCCTTTTTTTTTTTTATCTTCCTTCATTTACATTAGCTGTAAAGAAGTCTATGAACTGCTCTAAGCAATTACTGTGTAGTTTGTAGCTTGTTAAGGTAATTTGCAGCATTTTGAAAAAAACCTTTAGTGAGTTTTTATGTTGGCCCCTCTATAGTGAGTGTGGTACAAGCATATCTTTTTTTACAGCGAAAGCAGTCAAACAAATAATTATAAATAATAATATAAAATGAATATATAAGTTTTTGTTTTTACTATACATAATACATTTTTATATTATGATCAGTGTATCACGCCCATTTCACTAATACAGTGCACATGCATATATGAAATGTTTTAATTTAAAAACAAGAAGCAAATCCAAACAAAAGGGAAAACAGCACACACCTTGTAAAGGGGCACGGAGTCACAGACTTGACAGGTCCTCGCTGTAATGTAGTATATGTAGGGACTGCAGCCACCAAAGAATTCTTTAAAAGACCTTTATTTTCATAGGCTGGGTCCCAAAGACAAAAGAACATTGTTTCAAGCCTGAAATCTACCAGGACTAAGAGCCCATTGCAGGCTTGAAACATTGTTTGTTGTGCTGCTGCTAGCTTGTAGCACTAGCTACTACTTTATAGAGACATAAACCCAAACTTTTCTTCTTTCATGATTCAGATAGAGGTTTTTAAACACCTTTCCAGTTTACTTCTATTATCAATGTTGCTTCATTCTCTTGGTATTCTTTATTCAGGGAGCAGCAATGCACTACTGGGAGCTAGGAATATATTTCTTTCATGTAATTAACAAGAGTCCATGAGCTAGTGACGTATGGGATATACATTCCTACCAGGAGGGGCAAAGTTTCCCAAACCTTAAAATGCCTATAAATACACCCCTCACCACACCCACAAATCAGTTTTACAAACTTTGCCTCCAAGGGAGGTGGTGAAGTAAGTTTGTGCTAGATTCTACGTTGATACGTTGGAGCCCGGTTTTCCTCTCAGCGTGCAGTGAATGTCAGAGGGATGTGAGGAGAGTATTGCCTATTGAATGCAGTGATCTCCTTCTACGGGGTCTATTTCATAAGGTTCTCTGTTATCGGTCGTAGAGATTCATCTCTTACCTCCCTTTTCAGATCGACGATATACTCTTATATTTACCATTTCCTCTACTGATTCTCGTTTCAGTACTGGTTTGGCTTTCTACAAACATGTAGATGAGTGTCCTGGGGTAAGTAAGTCTTATTTTCTGTGACACTCTAAGCTATGGTTGGGCACTTTATTTATAAAGTTCTAAATATATGTATTCAAACATTTATTTGCCTTGACTCAGAATGTTCAACTTTCCTTATTTCCAGACAGTCAGTTTCATATTTGGGATTATGCTTTAAATTATCATATTTTGTCTTACCTCAAAAATTTGACTTTTTTCCCTGTGGGCTGTTAGGCTCGCGGGGGCTGAAAATGCTTCATTTTATTGCGTCATTTTTGGCGCGGATTTTTTTGGCGCAAAAATTCATTTCCGTTTCCGGCGTCATACGTGTCGCCGGAAGTTGCGTCATTTTTTAACGTTATTTTGCGCCAAAAATGTCGGCGTTCCGGATGTGGCGTCATTTTTGGCGCCAAAAGCATTTAGGCGCCAAATAATGTGGGCGTCTTATTTGGCGCCAAAAAATATGGGCGTCGCTTTTGTCTCCACATTATTTCAGTCTCATTTTCATTTGCTTCTGGTTGCTAGAAGCTTGATGTTTGGCATTTTTTTCCCATTCCTGAAACTGTCTTATAAGGAATTTGATTTATTTTGCTTTATATGTTGTTTTTTCTCTTACATATTGCAAGATGTCTCACGTTGCATCTGAGCCAGAAGATACTACAGGAAAACCACTGCCTGCTGGATCTACCAAAGCTAAGTGTATCTGCTGTAAACTTTTGGTAGCTATTTCTCCAGCTGTTGTTTGTAATAATTGTCATGACAAACTTGTTAAAGCAGATAATATTTCCTTTAGTGATGTACCATTGCCTGTTGCAGTTCCCTCAACATCTAAGGTGCAGAATGTTCCTGATAACATAAGAGATTTTGTTTCTGAATCCATAAAGAAGGCTTTGTCTGTTATTTCTCCTTCTAGTAAACGTAAAAAGTCTTTTAAATCTTCTCTCTCTACAGATGAATTTTTAAATGAACACCATCATTCTGATTCTTTGGACTCTTCTAGTTCAGAGGATTCTGTCTCAGAGATTGATGCTGATAAATCTTCATATTTATTTAAGATGGAATTTATTCGCTCTTTACTTAAAGAAGTACTAATTGCTTTAGAAATAGAGGATTCTAGTCCTCTTGATACTAATTCTATACGTTTGGATAAGGTTTTTAAAGCTCCTGCGGTTATTCCAGAAGTCTTTCCTGTTCCTAATGCTATTTCTGCAGTAATTGCTAAGGAATGGGATAAATTGGGTAATTCATTTACTCCTTCTAAACGTTTTAAGCAATTATATCCTGTTCCGCCTGACAGGTTAGAATTTTGGGACAAAATCCCTAAAGTTGATGGGGCTATTTCTACCCTTGCTAAACGTACTACCATTCCTACGTCAGATGGTACCTCGTTTAAGGATCCTTTAGATAGAAAAATTGAATCTTTTCTAAGAAAAGCTTATCTATGTTCAGGTAATCTTCTTAGACCTGCTATATCATTGGCTGATGTTGCTGCAGCTTCAACTTTTTGGTTGGAAACTCTAGCGCAACAAGTAACAAATCGTGGTTCTCATGATATTATTATTCTTCTCCAGCATGCTAATAATTTCATCTGTGATGCCATTTTTGATATTATTAGAGTTGATGTTAGATTTATGTCTCTGGCTATCTTAGCCAGAAGAGCTTTATGGCTTAAGACTTGGAATGCTGATATGGCTTCTAAATCAACTCTACTTTCCATTTCTTTCCAGGGAAACAAATTATTTGGTTCTCAGTTGGATTCTATTATTTCAACTGTTACTGGTGGGAAAGGAACTTTTTTACCACAGGATAAAAAGTCTAAAGGTAAAAACAGGGCTAACAATCGTTTTCGTTCCTTTCGTTTCAACAAAGAACAAAAGCCTGATCCTTCGTCCTCAGGAGCAGTTTCAGTTTGGAAACCATCTCCAGTCTGGAATAAATCCAAGCCTGCTAGAAAGGCAAAGCCTGCTTCTAAGTTCACATGAAGGTACGGCCCTCATTCCAGTTCAGCTGGTAGGGGGCAGGTTACGTTTTTTCAAAGAAATTTGGATCAAATCTGTTCACAATCTTTGGATTCAGAACATTGTTTCAGAAGGGTACAGAATTGGTTTCAAGATGAGACCTCCTGCAAAGAGATTTTTTCTTTCCCATGTCCCAGTAAATCCAGTGAAAGCTCAAGCATTTCTGAATTGTGTTTCAGATCTAGAGTTGGCTGGAGTAATTATGTCAGTTCCAGTTCCGGAACAGGGGATGGGGTTTTATTCAAATCTCTTCATTGTACCAAAGAAGGAGAATTCCTTCAGACCAGTTCTGGATCTAAAATTATTGAATCGTTATGTAAGGATACCAACGTTCAAGATGGTAACTGTAAGGACTATATTGCCTTTTGTTCAGCAAGGGAATTATATGTCCACAATAGATTTACAGGATGCATATCTGCATATTCCGATTCATCCAGATCATTATCAGTTCCTGAGATTCTCTTTTCTAGACAAGCATTACCAATTTGTGGCTCTACCGTTTGGCCTTGCTACAGCTCCAAGAATTTTCACAAAGATTCTCGGTGCCCTTCTGTCTGTAATCAGAGAACAGGGTATTGTGGTATTTCCTTATTTGGACGATATCTTGGTACTTGCTCCGTCTTTACATTTAGCAGAGTCTCATACGAATCGACTTGTGTTGTTTCTTCAAGATCATGGTTGGAGGATCAATTTACCAAAAAGTTCTTTGATTCCTCAAACAAGGGTAACCTTTCTGGGTTTCCAGATAGATTCAGTGTCCATGACTCTGTCTTTAACAGACAAGAGACGTCTAAAATTGATTACAGCTTGTCGAAACCTTCAGTCACAATCATTCCCTTCGGTAGCCTTATGCATGGAAATTCTAGGTCTTATGACTGCTGCATCGGACGCGATCCCCTTTGCTCGTTTTCACATGCGACCTCTTCAGCTCTGTATGCTGAACCAATGGTGCAGGGATTACACGAAGATATCTCAATTAATATCTTTAAAACCGATTGTTCGACACTCTCTAACGTGGTGGACAAATCACCATCGTTTAATTCAGGGGGCTTCTTTTGTTCTTCCGACCTGGACTGTAATTTCAACAGATGCAAGTCTCACAGGTTGGGGAGCTGTGTGGGGATCTCTGACGGCACAAGGAGTTTGGGAATCTCAGGAGGTGAGATTACCGATCAATATTTTGGAACTCCGTGCAATTTTCAGAGCTCTTCAGTTTTGGCCTCTTCTGAAGAGAGAATCGTTCATTTGTTTTCAGACAGACAATGTCACAACTGTGGCATACATCAATCATCAAGGAGGGACTCACAGTCCTCTGGCTATGAAAGAAGTATCTCGAATTTTGGTTTGGGCGGAATCCAGCTCCTGTCTAATCTCTGCGGTTCATATCCCAGGTGTAGACAATTGGGAAGCGGATTATCTCAGTCGCCAAACGTTGCATCCGGGCGAATGGTCTCTTCACCCAGAGGTATTTCTTCAGATTGTTCAATTGTGGGGGCTCCCAGAGATAGATCTGATGGCCTCTCATCTAAACAAGAAACTTCCCAGGTATCTGTCCAGATCCCGGGATCCTCAGGCGGAGGCAGTGGATGCATTATCACTTCCTTGGAAGTATCATCCTGCCTATATCTTTCCGCCTCTAGTTCTTCTTCCAAGAGTAATCTCCAAGATTCTGAGGGAATGCTCGTTTGTTCTGCTAATAGCTCCGGCATGGCCTCACAGGTTTTGGTATGCGGATCTTGTCCGGATGGCATCTTGCCAGCCATGGACTCTTCCGTTAAGACCAGACCTTCTGTCACAAGGTCCTTTTTTCCATCCGGATCTGAAATCCTTAAATTTAAAGGTATGGAGATTGAACGCTTGATTCTTGGTCATAGAGGTTTCTCTGACTCCGTGATTAATACTATGTTACAGGCTCGTAAATCTGTATCTCGAGAGATATATTATAGAGTCTGGAAGACTTATATTTCATGGTGTCTTTCTCATCATTTTTCTTGGCATTCTTTTAGAATACCGAGAATTTTACAATTTCTTCAGGATGGTTTGGATAAGGGTTTGTCCGCAAGTTCTTTGAAAGGACAAATCTCTGCTCTTTCTGTTCTTTTTCACAGAAAGATTGCTATTCTTCCTGATATTCATTGTTTTGTACAAGCTTTGGTTCGTATAAAACCTGTCATTAAGTCAATTTCTCCTCCTTGGAGTTTGAATTTGGTTTTGGGAGCTCTTCAAGCTCCTCCGTTTGAACCTATGCATTCATTGGACATTAAATTACTTTCTTGGAAAGTTTTGTTCCTTTTGGCCATCTCTTCTGCTAGAAGAGTTTCTGAATTATCTGCTCTTTCGTGTGAGTCTCCTTTTCTGATTTTTCATCAGGATAAGGCGGTGTTGCGAACTTCTTTTGAATTTTTACCTAAAGTTGTGAATTCCAACAACATTAGTAGAGAAATTGTGGTTCCTTCATTATGTCCTAATCCTAGGAATTCTAAGGAGAAATCATTGCATTCTTTGGATGTTGTTAGAGCTTTGAAATATTATGTTGAAGCTACGAAATCTTTCCGTAAGACTTCTAGTCTATTTGTTATCTTTTCCGGTTCTAGGAAAGGCCAGAAAGCTTCTGCCATTTCTTTGGCATCTTGGTTGAAATCTTTAATTCATCTTGCCTATGTTGAGTCGGGTAAAACTCCGCCTCAAAGAATTACAGCTCATTCTACTAGGTCAGTATCTACTTCCTGGGCGTTTAGGAATGAAGCTTCGGTTGACCAGATCTGCAAAGCAGCAACTTGGTCTTCTTTGCATACTTTTACTAAATTCTACCATTTTGATGTATTTTCTTCTTCTGAAGCAGTTTTTGGTAGAAAAGTTCTTCAGGCAGCGGTTTCAGTTTGAATCTTCTGCTTATGTTTTTTGTTAAACTTTATTTTGGGTGTGGATTATTTTCAGCAGGAATTGGCTGTCTTTATTTTATCCCTCCCTCTCTAGTGACTCTTGTGTGGAAAGATCCACATCTTGGGTAGTCATTATCCCATACGTCACTAGCTCATGGACTCTTGTTAATTACATGAAAGAAAACATAATTTATGTAAGAACTTACCTGATAAATTCATTTCTTTCATATTAACAAGAGTCCATGAGGCCCACCCTTTTTTTGTGGTGGTTATGATTTTTTTGTATAAAGCACAATTATTCCAATTCCTTATTTTATATGCTTCGCACTTTTTCTTATCACCCCACTTCTTGGCTATTCGTTAAACTGATTTGTGGGTGTGGTGAGGGGTGTATTTATAGGCATTTTAAGGTTTGGGAAACTTTGCCCCTCCTGGTAGGAATGTATATCCCATACGTCACTAGCTCATGGACTCTTGTTAATATGAAAGAAATGAATTTATCAGGTAAGTTCTTACATAAATTATGTTTTTCGTTTACCAACACCCTGCGCGCGTGAGGTTTGTCTGTACACCCTGCGCGCGTGAGGTTTGCCTGTACACCCTGCGCGCGTGAGGTTTGCCTGTACACCCTGCGCGCGTGAGGTTTGCCTGTACACCCTGCGCGCGTGAGGTTTGCCTGTACACCCTGCGCGCGTGAGGTTTGCCTGTACACCCTGCGCGCGTGAGGTTTGCCTGTACACCCTGCGCGCGTGAGGTTTGCCTGTACACCCTGCGCGCGTGAGGTTTGCCTGTACACCCTGCGCGCGTGAGGTTTGCCTGTACACCCTGCGCGCGTGAGGTTTGCCTGTACACCCTGCGCGCGTGAGGTTTGCCTGTACACCCTGCGCGCGTGAGGTTTGCCTGTACACCCTGCGCGCGTGAGGTTTGCCTGTACACCCTGCGCGCGTGAGGTTTGCCTGTACACCCTGCGCGCGTGAGGTTTGCCTGTACACCCTGCGCGCGTGAGGTTTGCCTGTACACCCTGCGCGCGTGAGGTTTGCCTGTACACCCTGCGCGCGTGAGGTTTGCCTGTACACCCTGCGCGCGTGAGGTTTGCCTGTACACCCTGCGCGCGTGAGGTTTGCCTGTACACCCTGCGCGCGTGAGGTTTGCCTGTACACCCTGCGCGCGTGAGGTTTGCCTGTACACCCTGCGCGCGTGAGGTTTGCCTGTACACCCTGCGCGCGTGAGGTTTGCCTGTACACCCTGCGCGCGTGAGGTTTGCCTGTACACCCTGCGCGCGTGAGGTTTGCCTGTACACCCTGCGCGCGTGAGGTTTGCCTGTACACCCTGCGCGCGTGAGGTTTGCCTGTACACCCTGCGCGCGTGAGGTTTGCCTGTACACCCTGCGCGCGTGAGGTTTGCCTGTACACCCTGCGCGCGTGAGGTTTGCCTGTACACCCTGCGCGCGTGAGGTTTGCCTGTACACCCTGCGCGCGTATGAGGTTTGCCTGTACACCCTGCGCGCGTATGAGGTTTGCCTGTACACCCTGCGCGCGTATGAGGTTTGCCTGTACACCCTGCGCGCGTATGAGGTTTGCCTGTACACCCTGCGCGCGTATGAGGTTTGCCTGTACACCCTGCGCGCGTATGAGGTTTGCCTGTACACCCTGCGCGCGTATGAGGTTTGCCTGTACACCCTGCGCGCGTATGAGGTTTGCCTGTACACCCTGCGCGCGTATGAGGTTTGCCTGTACACCCTGCGCGCGTATGAGGTTTGCCTGTACACCCTGCGCGCGTATGAGGTTTGCCTGTACACCCTGCGCGCGTATGAGGTTTGCCTGTACACCCTGCGCGCGTATGAGGTTTGCCTGTACACCCTGCGCGCGTATGAGGTTTGCCTGTACACCCTGCGCGCGTATGAGGTTTGCCTGTACACCCTGCGCGCGTATGAGGTTTGCCTGTACACCCTGCGCGCGTATGAGGTTTGCCTGTACACCCTGCGCGCGTATGAGGTTTGCCTGTACACCCTGCGCGCGTATGAGGTTTGCCTGTACACCCTGCGCGCGTATGAGGTTTGCCTGTACACCCTGCGCGCGTATGAGGTTTGCCTGTACACCCTGCGCGCCTGTGAGGTTTGCCTGTACACCCTGCGCGCCTGTGAGGTTTGCCTGTACACCCTGCGCGCCTGTGAGGTTTGCCTGTACACCCTGCGCGCCTGTGAGGTTTGCCTGTACACCCTGCGCGCCTGTGAGGTTTGCCTGTACACCCTGCGCGCCTGTGAGGTTTGCCTGTACACCCTGCGCGCCTGTGAGGTTTGCCTGTACACCCTGCGCGCCTGTGAGGTTTGCCTGTACACCCTGCGCGCCTGTGAGGTTTGCCTGTACACCCTGCGCGTAGTGCGCCTGTGAGGTTTGCCTGTACACCCTGCGCGTAGTGCGCCTGTGAGGTTTGCCTGTACACCCTGCGCGTAGTGCGCCTGTGAGGTTTGCCTGTACACCCTGCGCGTAGTGCGCCTGTGAGGTTTGCCTGTACACCCTGAATGTGTCAGGTTTGTCTGTACGCCCTGCGCGCGTGAGGTTTGTCTGTACGCCCTGCGCGCGTGAGGTTTGTCTGTACGCCCTGCGCGCGTGAGCTTTGTCTGTACGCCCTGCGCGCGTGAGCTTTGTCTGTACGCCCTGCGCGCGTGAGCTTTGTCTGTACGCCCTGCGCGCGCGAGGTTTGTCTGTACGCCCTGCGCGCGCAAGGTTTGTCTGTACGCCCTGCACGTTAATATAATCTTGCCTCAAAATATAAAAGCTGCCTCAGCATTGAAACCAGGGCACAACACAAGCTGATTCTCATTCCTAGTGTTATTTAGGGTCCCGTGAAGCCCCTTGGTGTTCTCAGCCAGTGCTGCGGTTAGCAAAGTAAATCAATTACTTTCTGCTTTCATAGATAAGTGGATTAGGGCCCCCATGTTCTGTTCTGACAGCTTTGATTAGTTTTTCAGCTAAAACAGGGAGTGACTTTCAGCATCACATACACAAGATATAGTTCTTTGTAAACAGCTTGCAATACACAGTGTTAAAGGAACATGAAACTCAAAACTGAACTCCCCAAAAATAAATGAAATAATGAAAATTAAACCCTTATTGTAAGATACATGGATTGTTTTGCTTTTGCTATATAATAGTTGCTGTTAAATATATACTTATCTCATCCTCCCTAATAAGGCCAAAAAACTAATTCTGTAAGTGAAGTTTGCTGCAAAGCGCCTGAAGCGACTGCATATTGTACCTCTCTTGTTGTCACCAGTTAAAGGGACAAAGTACTTAAGCAAGCAGCAGATAAAATGCAGGAATACTGTTTAAAAGGGGCTGGGCTCTCTTCCACCCCGAACTGGGAGGTTGATTTATTCTGATTCCTCTTATTTGCATGGCTTTTTATATCTAACCATTACTGCAGTATTGACATTTCAGTATAGATGGCTGTGGCTGTTTCAATAAGCAAAATAAGCTATTTCAAATAACAAAATAGAGATAAATTTTAAGCAATGTAATACACTCCAGCATGTAAAATGGATCACTGGGAACACATTACAGTGCACTTAAGATTAACTGTAAATGAGTTTGTGCACTGTTCTAAGCAATCACTGGTGGTATATGAAGTTGGTTTGTGCAATTCACAGTATACTTAAGTACAGAGCCTCAGCTCCAGACACTCTAGGGAGCAGGGGACAATTTCTAAAGCACAATCAAGCAAAATAATCAGTGTACGTTGTAATTTAGTTGAAATATTTGTTTCATTACACTTCACTAAACATTTTATATAAACAGTTCAAGCTGTGTAATGCCCCTTGTAACAGTGGGAATCTATTGTTTTAATTGCACATGAATAATCTCTGGTTGTTTAGTGGTGATAACTCCGTGCACCCTGACCGCCGGTTGTGAGAAATGCCGGTAGCCCTCAGGTTACACCAGAATTCTGTTCCTGGAGGAGCAGTTGTAAAAAATAAATGGGTGCAAAATCAACCCAGTTATACAATTTACATCAATAGGAAGTATATGAGTTGGGTTCCAGGCCCCTCTCTAATGTAATATATTATTTTATAACTTATTATATGTGTTATTTTATAATATTATATTTAAAGCCCTGATAATGAATACTGTGAATGTTAAAACGGCTAAATAAAAAATGTTTTATGCTTGTGAGGGGTCATTATCCATCAATAAGGCAGTGTAGAGTTCAGTTTATCAGCCGGTGGACAGTGAGTTTTTTTTTCTTTGTTGCACATAAAAAGGACAGTAACAGTTTAATGCACATAGACACATACACTTCCTGTATCAATAGAAAAAGGACAGCATATAAAAGTATTTTACTAGGTTACTGCTGGTTTAGGTGCATGATAGCAATCTTGTTACAGTTCACTATACTGGCCCTTTAAGAAAGTGAATGACACACTACTCTCATGTGATATACACAGTGCTGTACTCTAAGTGCAGATGGCAAATCTTGTGTTTTCAGCTAAGTAGCCTGCACTATTGTAAAACAGTGCAAAACGAGGGCTGCCTTATGTAGGCAAGAACCTTACAAAAACTGATATAGTAAAAGTTATTGATTTACTTATTAAAGACTCAACATACCCTGTATATGTGCTGGTATTTAATTACATGTAATGCCAGTATACAACATTTAAGAGTTTCAGATTATAAACATGTTGCTAGTAAACCATTTTAGTATTTTTAATTAGAATTTAAAAAAGCTTTTAATGATGTCAGTTTTTCATTTAAAGGGACAGTCAACACCAGAGTTTCTGTTGTTTTAAAAGATAGATAATCCCTTAATCACCAATTCCCCAGTTTTGCATAACCAACACAGTTATAATTATACAGGTTTTACCTCTGTAATTACCTTGTATCTAAGCCTCAGCAGACTGCCCCCTTATTTCAGTTCTTTTGACAGACTTGCATTTTAGCCAATCAGAGCTGTCTCCATGGTAAATTCACGTGCATGAGCTCAATGTTATCTATATGAAACACGTGAACTAATGCCCTCTAGTGGTGAAAAATTATCAAAATGCATTTAGATTAGAGGCGGCCTTCAAGGTCTAAGAAATTAGCATATGAACATCCTAGGTTTAGCTTTCAACTAAGAATACCAAGAGAACAAAGCAAAATTGGTGATAAAAGTAAATTGGAAAGGTGTTTAAAATCACATGCTCTATTTGAAACATTAAAGTTTTTTTTTTAAGTTGACTGTCACTTTAATGTCTGGAATAGTATAGTGCTTATACTAGTTACACTTTAACAATAACACCAGTGCCATCTAGTGGATAAATTGCAGTTAAGCATGCATATGAAATACTTATTCATTTTATTTTGAAATTATTTACTTAACCCAATATTTTCATGTTAATTAAGGTAAAAATAGATGGTTCCACAATAATTTTGATTTCTCTTTGCTTATTATCAGGATCAAACAGTGTTTCTTTCATTATGTGAATGTGTCATTAAATTTGTCATAAGCACTAAGTATTGAAGCTCAAAAATAGGTTTTACCATCAAAGAATATATTTTCATTGTTTATTTTGTCCCTTTTACTGAAATTTAACTCTGAAAATTGTGGTGTTTTCAATTCTAAGAATACATCATACTTTACAAGCCTAACCAGGCTGCATTCCTGTCTCTCATTGGCCTCAGTAGAAGTGATCAGATACAGCAAAACAATGGGAGTTTTGCTAACAAAATGACTGTGACAAGCCATATCAATTTCCAGTATAAAGTGTGGAATGCAGCAAATGAGATGTTACTGTATTTAGAAATGTTTCACATTCAGTCGGCATGTTATTTTATTGCAAGACTTCATGTTTTTATGTCCTTTTACGTACTATTAAACTTAAGCAAAATCATATGTCATTTCTTCCTTTTGCATTAATAAAAAAAATTGTTTCCTGTCACATTACAGACCATTCCTCTTTTCTGCATTGCAAATTCTTTGCTGGTTTCAAAACAAATCTGTTGTCAGAAGTGGGTTGTTTACAGGCATGGATAGTTTCTGTGTATAAATTTGGTTTCTTTTATTCTTACATGTGACTCAAAACAGAACCGGATTGGCCTACCGGGATATTTCCTGGTGGGCAGCCGAAGGGCCACATCAGCTGAGGTAGGATGCAGCCATGGATCGACCACTGGCAGCCAAGTTTAAAGGGGCATTAAACACTAAATAAATGCTAGATAGATAGATGCATTCAAAGAAAAGATTAGTCTGAGAATAACATGTAGATGTATTTTATAAAGTTTGATTAGCTGTTTAAATATTGATAAAATAAGTGTAAAGTTTTAGTGCCTATAAAACAATGGGAGCTGCCATGTTGTAACTTAGGTTACCTTCTCTGCTCTGGCCAATTAGGGACAGTTATAAATAGGTCACTAGAGTGTGCAGCCAATGACGGTTTGGAATATAAGTGTTCTTCACTTACATTTCTAACAGGAACTGAAAGCTCATAATTTCACTGGAAAAGGGGACAAAATAAATAGTGAAAGTATATTGCAGAGTTTTTTTTATATATACAGATGGCCCTCGGTTTACAACGGTTCAATTTACACTGTTTCAGAATAACAACCTTTCCCAGTCTTGTGAATGCTATTGAAAAGCATTGAGAAGCAGTGCATTTATTAAAATAGCCAGTAGATGGAGCTGTCCGCTTGTGTTGCAGCAAAGCCAAGCAAGCTGAAATTGATCAGTTTAACCAGACCTGAGGTATCGAGCAGATTTCAAAGGAACAAGATCTTCCTGTCTATAAATCAGTCCAGATTGAAATGCATAGAAAGAACTGTTTGCAGACAAATGCAAGTTAAGTCTGTGTTGTGTGATTATTTTATTAGGTTTATAATGCTGTTTAGCAAATGTTTTTGATCATTTAACTTATTTTAATTATATATTCTTTGTTGTGTGATTATTTTATTAGGTTTATAATGCTGTTTAGCATTTAAAGTCTTCATTTCAAAGCTTTAAAAATAATGTATTAGGTGTTACTTATGACAATTTTGAGAGGGGCCTGGAACCTAATTCCCTCACTTACCATTGACTTACATTATAAACTGGGTTTCAATTTACAACTGTTTCAATTTGCAACCATTCCTTCTGGAACCTAAACCCGGCATAAACCGAGGGCTACCTGTATACAATTTATTATTTTTTATTATAATCTCAAAGTGTTTAATGTCCCTTTAAGGGCTGCGGGCCATGCCGGATTGGCCCGCCGGGATACCGAGACTTTTCCCGAGGGGGAAACTGTGGCCAGTCTTTAAACATTTTCAGGGCTAGTCTGATTTCCCAGTCTGACCCTGGCTGTGGGGGGATGGTTCAGAGCTGCATCCACACCTTGTATGGAGGCCACTGTCTGGGGTATGTCTGAGCTGAGGAAGTTCACTGAGAGACCTTTGCATGCACAGTGTATCTATCAGGGCCGTTCCACTGCAGGCAAGTTAAGGGCCTGCTGGGGGGACCAGGCCGTATCTGTATCTTGGCTGCTGCTCCTTGATGGAATAATAATTCTGCAGGCAAAGCCAGGGCTGGGGGGGATAAGTACTGGCCGGGCCCCATCTTGCAAGGCTGCTAAAAGGCAAGTTTTAGAGCTAGAGACTGCAGTGCCACTGCCAGCCACAGGGTGCGGTGAAAAGGGCACTAGGTACTCAACTGAATATAGAGCTGCTTTTTATACTGGGTCCAGTCCTGGTTCAAAATGTAATAAAAATGTATATCAATGGCATTTAGTGTTTGTTGTCAGTGATAGTTCAATACCTGGTCTGATCTCTGTGTCTCTTTAACAAACCCAACGTGTTTCATTCCGGCTAAATTGCCAACAATGTGTTTTAAATTTTGTAGTAAGTTCACTAGTATATGTTATGTGTAGATGGATAGATAAATAGACAGAGACGATAGATAAATCAGATTGATAGACAAAAAGACAAGATATAGTAGATAGGTACAGTAGATAGATACAGCAGATACTGTATATAGAGAAAGAGATATCTGATACACAGAGAGATAAAGAGATATATTATACATAGAAAGATACAATAGAGAGATAAAGAGATATATTATACATAGAAAGATACAGTAGAGAGATAAAGAGATATATTATACATAGAGAGATACATAGAAAGATACAGTAGAGAGATAAAGAGATATATGATACATAGAGAGATACAGTAGATAATTAGATACAATAGAGATATATAATACATAGAGAGAGAGATATGATACATAGATACAGTAGAGAGATACAGTAGATAATTAGATACAATAGATATGATACATAGATAGATATGATACATAGAGAGATATATGATACATAGAGAGATATATGATACATAGAGAGATATATGATACATAGATAGAGAGAGAGAGATATGATACATAGATAGAGGGATATATGATACATAGAGAGATATATGATACATAGAGATATATGATACATAGAGAGATATATGATACATAGATAGAGAGAGAGAGATATGATACAGAGAGAGATACAGTAGATAGATACAATAGAGATATATGATACATAGAGAGATACAATAGATAGAGATATGGTACATAGATAGAGATATGGTACATAGATAGAGATATGATACATAGAGAGATATGATACATAGAGAGATACAATAGATAGAGATATATGATACATAGAGAGATGATACATAGAGAGATACAGTAGATAATTAGATACAATAGAGCTATATGATACATAGAGAGAGATATGATACATAGAGAGATACAGTAGATAATTAGATACAATAGAGCTATATGATACATAGAGAGAGATATGATACATAGAGAGATACAGTAGATAATTAGATACAATAGAGCTATATGATACACAGAGAGAGATATGATACATAGAGAGATACAGTAGATAATTAGATACAATAGAGATATATGATACATAGAGAGATACAATAGATAGAGATATGATACATAGAGAGATGCAGTAGATAATTAGATACAATAGAGCTATATGATACATAGAGAGAGATATGATACATAGAGAGATACAGTAGATAATTAGATACAATAGAGATATATGATACATAGAGAGATACAATAGATAGAGATATGATACATAGAGAGATACAGTAGATAATTAGATACAATAGAGATATATGATACATAGAGAGATACAATAGATAGAGATATGATACATAGAGAGATACAGTAGATAATTAGATACAATAGAGAGATATGATACATAGAGAGATACAGTAGAGAGATAAAGAGATATACATAGAGAGATACAATTGATAATTAGATACAATAGATAGAGGGACATATGATACATAGATAGATAGAGGGACATATTATACATAGATAGATTGAGTGATATATGATACATAGATAGATACAGGGATATATGATACATAGATAGATAGAGGGACATATGATACATAGATAGATAGAGGGATATATGATACATAGATAGATACAGGGATCTATGATACATAGATAGAGAGATATATGATACATAGAGAGATATATGATATATAGAGAGATATATGATACATAGAGAGATATATGATACATAGATAGAGGGATATATGATACATAGATAGAGGGATACATGATACATAGAGATATATGATACATAGATAGATAGATAAATAGAGGGATATATGATACATAGATAGAGAGAGATATGATACATAGATAGAGGGATATATGATACATAGAGAGAAAGAGAGATATATGATACATAGAGAGAGATATGATACATAGATAGATAGAGAGATATATGATACATAGAGAGATATATGATACATAGATAGATTGATAGATAGAGGGATGTATGATACACAGAGAGATATGATACATAGATAGATAGATAGATAGATAGATAGAGGGATATATGATACATAGAGAGATATATGATACATAGATAGATAGAGATATATGATACATAGAGAGATACAGTAGATAGTTAGATACAATAGAGATATATGATACATAGAGAGATACAATAGATAGAGATATAATACATAGATATGATACATAGATATAAGATACATAGATAGATATATGATATAGATATATGATACATAGAGAGATACAATAGATAGAGATATATGATACATAGAGAGATACAGTAGATAATTAGATACAATAGAGCTATATGATACATAGAGAGAGAGATAGAGATATGATACATAGAGAGATACAGTAGATAATTAGATACAATAGAGATATATGATACATAGAGAAATACAATAGATAGAGATATGATACATAGATAGAGGGATATATGGCACATAGATAGAGATATGATACATAGATAGAGGGATATATGATACATAGAGGAATATATGATACATAGAGAGATATATGATACATAGATAGATAGAGAGATATATGATACATAGAGAGATACAGTAGACAGATACAATAGAGATATATGATACATAGAGGGATATATGATAATACATAGAGAGAGAGAGATATGATACATAGAGAGATACAGTAGATAGAGATATGATACATAGAGAGATACAATAGATAGAGATATGATACATAGATAGATAGAGATATGATACATAGAGAGATACAGTAGATAATTAGATACAATAGAGATATATGATACGTAGATACAGTAGAGAGATAAAGAGATATATTATACATAGAGAGATACAGTTGATAATTAGATACAATAGATAGAGATATATGATACATAGATAGATATTGGGATATATGATACATAGATAGATAGAGGGATACATGATACATATATAGATAGAGGGATAAATGATACATAGAGAGATAGATATATCATACATAGAGAGAGAGATTTATGATACATAGATAGATAGAGGGATATATGATACATAGAGGGATACATGATACATAGATAGAGGGATATATGATACATAGAGGGATATATGATACATAGATAGATAGAGAGATATATGATACATATATAGATAGAGGGATAAATGATACATAGAGAGATAGATATATCATACATAGATAGAGGGATATATGATACATAGATAGAGGGATATATTATACATAGATAGAGGGATATATGATACATAGAGGGATATATGATACATAGATAGAGGGATATATGATACATAGAGGGATATATGATACATAGAGGGATATATGATACATAGAGAGAGGGATATATGATACATAGAGATATATGATACATAGATAGAGATATATGATACATATATAGATAGAGGGATATATGATACATAGATAGAGGGATATATGATACATAGATAGAGGGATATATGATACATAGAGAGATATGATACATAGATAGAGATTTATGATACATATATAGATAGAGGGATATATGATATATAGAGGGATATATGATACATAGAGGGATATATGATACATAGATAGAGGGATATATGATACATAGATAGAGGGATATATGATACATATAGATATATGATATATAGATAGAGGGATATATGATACATAGATACATATATCATATATAGATAGAGAGAGAGATATATGATAGATAGAGGGATATATGATACATAGAGGGATATATGATACATAGGGGGTATATGATACATAGAGGGATATATGATACATAGAGAGAGGGATATATGATACATATAGAGATATGATAGATAGATAGATAGATAGATAGATAGATAGATAGAGATATATGATACATAGATAGAGGGATATATGATACATAGAGGGATAAATGATACATAGATAGAGAGAGAGATATATGATACATAGAGGGATGCATGATACATAGAGGGATATATGATTCATAGAGAGAGGGATATATGATACATAGATAGAGAGAGATATGATAGATAGATACAGTAGATAGAGGTATATATAGTACATAGATAGATAGATAGATAGATAGATAGATAGATAGAGGGATATATGATACATAGAGAGAGAGAGATATTGTCAGGGTTTTTTCCCTGATCTGTTTGCCATGTGCTGCTGGCAGCCATTTTACTCACCTCTCTTGCTGACTCTGGTGCATACTGTGTGATGCTGCTCATTTCCTGCACTTCCTTTTATGGCCAGACTGGTGTACATCATCCATGTGAGACAGGATGCAGTCTCAGAATTGTGATGTCATCACTTATTATTTAAAGGGCCCCTGTTCAGTATGCTTTGCCCTTGCGTTGTCTGACCTGTTTATGAGAGCTCCTGTGTATTACCTGGCTGTCTGATGTCCCTCCTGGTTCCTGATCTCTGGCTTGTTCCGGACTCTGCTTTTCTCCTTGTTCCTGATTCCGGCTCGTCTGACTATTCGCTTTGGCTCCTGACTCGGCTCGTCTGACTACCAGTTCTGGTTTTGATTCCTAGCTTGTTATTTGACTTGTGGACTTTTTATTATTTTTTGCTATTGATAAAGGTGTGATTATTTTTGCACTTCTTACCTCAGTCTGATTCCTGGCACCCTAAAATGTCACATTGCATTCCCTTGAAGAAGCTGCCTACCGCTCAGGAACTTGCTTTAATTTTCACCCTGGAGGTCTTCCGTTTACATGGGTTACCCAAGGAGATAGTGTCGGACCGGGGTAGCCAGTTTGTCTCCAGATTTTGGTGTTCCTTTTGTGCTCAAATGGGCATCCAGCTTTCCTTCTCCTCGGCATATCACCCTAAATCCAATGGGGCTGCGGAACGGTCTAATCAAGCTCTGGAACAGTTCCTCTGTTGCTATGTCTCAGAGCACCACAATAATTGGTCTGAAATGTTACCTTGGGCAGAGTTTGCTCGTAATAGTGCTATTAATGCTTCCTCCAAGTTATCCCCATTTATGGCTAATTATGGGTTTCAACCATCCTTGTTGACCGATTCATTCATGTCTCAGGGTATTCCGGCTTTGGAGGAGCATCTCCGGCAACTCCGTTCCACGTGGGTGCCGATTCAGGATTGCTTTCATCGTTCTATGCAGCGCCAAAAGTTCCAAGCTGATTGTAGGTGTCTGCCCGCGCAGAGTTTGGCTGTCCTCCCGCAACTTGAATAAACTGGCTCCCCGTTATGTTGGTCCTTTTCTAATACTCCGACGGGTCAAACCTGTGGCCTACGCTCTTGACCTTCCTCCTGCAATGCGCATCTCCAATGTTTTTCATGTCTCCCTCTTGAAACCATTGGTTTGTAATCGGTTTACCACTGTGTTGCCTCGTCCCTGCCCTATCTTTGTTGACAACCATGAGGAGTATGAGGTCAGCAGCATTATTGACTCTCGTATGTCCAGGGGCCGCGTACAGTATTTGGTTCACTGGAGGGGCTATGGTCTGGAGGAGCGTTCATGGGTTCCCTCCTCTGATGTTCATGCTCCCGCCCTCCTCCGTGCCTTCCATGCCCATTTCCCCAATAAGCCTTTTGTCCTCCCGCAGAGGAGGGGTCGTTGAGGGGAGGGTACTGTCAGGGTTTTTTCCCTGATCTGTTTGCCATGTGCTGCTGGCAGCCATTTTACTCACCTCTCTTGCTGACTCTGGTGCATACTGTGTGATGCTGCTCATTTCCTGCACTTCCTTTTATGGCCAGACTGGTGTACATCATCCGTGTGAGACAGGATGCAGTCTCAGAATTGTGATGGCATCACATATTATTTAAAAAGCCTCTGTTCAGTATGCTTTGCCCTTGCATTGTCTCAGACCTGTTTATGAGAGCTCCTGTGTATTACCTGGCTGTCTGACATCCCTCCTGGTTTCTGATCTCTGGCTTGTTCCTGACTCTGCTGTTCTCCTTGTTCCTGATTCTGGCTCGTCTGACTATTCACTTTGGCTCCTGACTCGACTCGTCTGACTACCAGTTCTGGTTTTGATTCCTGGTTTGTTATTTGACTTGTGTACTTTTTATTATTTTTTGCTATTAATAAAGGTGTGATTATTTTTGCACTTCTTGTCTCAGTCTGATTCCTGGCACCCTGACAGATATGATACATAGATAGAGGGATATATGATACATAGATAAAGAGAGAAATATATGATACATAGATAGAGAGATATATGATACATAGACAGATACAGTAGATAATTAGATACAATAGAGATATATGATACATAGATAGATAGAGATATATGATACATAGACAGATACAGTAGATAATTAGATACAATAGATAGAGGTGTATGATACATAGATATATGATACATAGACAGATACAGTAGATAATTAGATACAATAGATAGAGGTGTATGATACATAGATATATGATACATAGACAGATACAGTAGATAATTAGATACAATAGATAGAGGTATATGATACATAGATAGATATATGATACATAGACAGATACAGTAGATAATTAGATACAATAGAGATATATGATACATAGAGAGATACAGTAGATAGATATTGGGTTATGAACGCGGAATTGGAACTATATAAACATAGGAACTGACATAATAAATTTATACACTATAGTATGTGCAAACCTTTCATTTACATCTGAATTAAAAGGACTTGTCACACATCATATAATGTTAGAAAAATCTCATGTGGGCAGTTACTTGACCTTCTTTTTATCTGTCCATAGCTGTCTATGCCTGATAAGGTGACAATTCCAGAGCGCTACGTTGAGCTGGAGCCAGAGGAACCTCTCACCACAGAAGAATTAGAGGCCAGATACCGTAAAGTGGAAAAGATAAAAAATATTCTGGCTAAGTCAAGGTCAGTGTTACAGCATCCACTGTGTGTTATTTTGTATATATGTATTGTAAGGGACAGAAAACTCTATTGTGCATATAAAAGAACATACTTTTTTTGTTGTTGATTTTTTTTTTTTTTTTTTTTTTAAAACAACCGACTTTATTCAGTTACATTTTCTGATAAGGAAACGAATGAAGAGCTTTCAGAATAATAGAATAACAAAACTAGAAGTAATCTTTATAAAGTATACTCTTATACGGTCATAATAATACATATGGTAAAATATTAAACAGAAAAATACAATAAAGCAAAACACATAAACCAAATTAACCAGTTTACACTCTCCACTAAAGTACAATGGGGCCTATCTATCAAGCTCCGAAGGGAGCTTGTGGGCCAGAAACAGCAGAATCAGCAGTTATGAAGCAGCCGTCACAAAGACCGCTGTTCCATAACTTGTCCGCCTGCTCTGAGCAGACGGACAGACATCGCCGGAAATCAACCCGATTGAGTACGATCGGGTTGATTGACACCTCCTGCTGGCGGCCGATTGGCCGCGAGTCTGCAGGGGGCAGCGTTGCACCAGTAGCTCTTGTGAGCTGCTAGTGCAATGCTGAATACGGAGAGCGTATTGCTCTCCGTATTCAGCGAGGTCTGGCGGACCTGATATCCTGTCTCTAATATCCTGATAGTATTACTAGTGTGTTCCCCCCCCCCCCCATATTTATTCTTCTTCCAGGTACATATTAGGCTCAGATATAGAAGAAAAGCCTCTCCCCTGAATGTATTGGTCCCATGTATGTAACATGTTGGTGTATATTTCCATCTTAGAATTTTTATTATACAAGTATTTCTCCAACTCCATAAACTGATAGGGATGGGACCTTTTTACTCCTCCAGTTTTTGGCTATTAAATATTTAGCACTATTAGTCATAATATAAAATAATTTGAGATAGGGTTTTGTTCAGCAATCATAATAATTGTTTGTCTATTTTTTATTTTAACATTTTAACCTTTTTCATGCAAAAAGTATTTTAAGTTAAAGCTATTTTGAAACAGGAAGTGCAACCAGTCCTTAAGGACTGATTGCTAATTAGCTAATATGCAGATTTCCCACTGCTTTATTGTTGGACAGTAACACACCTCACAAGTATAAACTCCAAAAAAGTTTTCTTTTATAAAGGTGGTGAAAGTACACGATCCATTACTCCTGGGATTTATACTTCTGGCCACCAGGAGGCGGCAAGAATCCCAAAACTCCAAGAGCCCTTAAAACCCTTCCCCCCTCACTGGAAACTAGTTTTTTCTTTGCCTTTTCAGGTGGAAGCTGCTCCAGGTGTTTGAAGCCCAAATTTCCCATCATAGAGCTATTGTCTGGACAGTGGGATGTCTTTGGAGTATGGTTAGTGGCACAAGAACACTCTATGGGAGTTAGCCACAAGCTTGCCATAGGTGTCACAGGGACTGGCCCTAGCTGTCTCCTGTTGGTTCAACATTATACTAAATATATATTTAGATCCCCTTTTTTATTAGTGCATGTCGGATTGACTGCAAGCGTCGTTTCTTTTGCATGTCTTTTTTTTGTGTGTGCTCTTTCTTGGATAGCGCGTGCTGGCATATGCGCATGTCCACTTCTATTTTGAGTCTTTAATTAGCATGCGTTGGCTTTATGTGCGCATTGGCTTTTTCACTCTCTTATTCTTATACGCTCATCGTGTGTCATGGTTTTTGAGCGCACTTTGTTTTTCGTACTCTTCGTCTCTTGTCCACGTCTGTGTGAACCACTACAATGTGTGGCCTGTTGTTGTGGCAGCGCTCATCTGATACTGTTTGGATATTTAATGCTCCTGACGTTTGCTTAAACCTCTGGTGAGTGGGTACGATTTCATTACTTCCAAGAGATGCTTTATTTACTCTGCATGTATTGCTATGTTTACATCATTGTCTGTTTTTTTATTTTCTCATTACCTGCCTGTTTTCCTTTTCATTATGAAGCATACTGTTTCTTCCCCTTCTTCTGTTAATACTAGTAGGTCAGAAGCTGGATCTTTTGAACACTTTTCTTCTAGTATAAAGTGTATTTCTTCTGTTATGTGTGATCAGTCCACGGGTCATCATTACTTCTGGGATATAACTCCTCCCCAACAGGAAATGCAAGAGGATTCACCCAGCAGAGCTGCATATAGCTCCTCCCCTCTACGTCAGTCCCAGTCATTCTCTTGCACCCAACGACTAGATAGGATGTGTGAGAGGACTATGGTGATTATACTTAGTTTTTATGACTTCAATCAAAAGTTTGTTATTTTAAAATAGCACCGGAGCGTGTTATTACTTCTCTGGCAGAGTTTGAGGAAGAATCTGTCAGAGTTTTTTACTATGATTTTAACCGGAGTAGTTAAGATCATATTGCTGTTCTCGGCCATCTGAGGGAGGTAAAGGCTTCAGATCAGGGGACAGCGGGCAGAGGAATCTGCATTGAGGTATGTAGCAGTTTTTATTTTCTGAATGGAATTGATGAGAAAATCCTGCCATACCGTTAAAATGACATGTATGTATACACTTCAGTATTCTGGGGATGGTATTTCACCGGAACTACTCTGTTAAAGGTCACTAATCCTTTTTAATAACTATTTATCATGTTAAACGTTTTTGCTGGAATGTAGAATCGTTTACATTGCTGAGGTACTGTGTGAATAAATATTTGGGCATTATTTTCCACTTGGCAGTTTTTTTGATTTATTTGTGACAGTTTCGTTTCTCTTCACTGCTGTGTGGGAGAGGGAGGGGCCGTTTTTGGCGCTCTTTGCTACGCATCAAAAAATACCAGTCAGTTACTTTTATTTTTCCTGCATGATCCGGTTCATCTCTGATAGATCTCAGGGGTCTTCAAACTTCTTTGAAGGGAGGTAAATTCTCTCAGCAGAGCTGTGAGAATTCTTATAGTGACTGTGAATAAAAACGTTGCTTTGTATTTTTTATGTCAAATTTAATTATTGTTATTTTACTAATGGGAACAAACCTTTGCTAAAAGTTTTGTTGTTTTAAAGTTTGATGCTATAACTGTTTTTCAGTTCACTATTTCAACTGTCATTTAATCGTTAGTACCTCTTTGAGGCACAGTACGTTTTTTGCTAAAAAAGATTATAACCAAGTTGTAAGTTTTTTGCTAGTGTGTTAAACATGTCTGACTCAGAGGAAGATATCTGTGTCATTTGTTCCAATGCCAAGGTGGAGCCCAATAGAAATTTATGTACTAACTGTATTGATGCTACTTTAAATAAAAGTCAATCTGTACAATGTGAACAAATTTCACCAAACAGCGAGGGGAGAGTTATGCCGACTAACTCGCCTCACGCGGCAGTACCTGCATCTCCCGCCCGGGAGGTGCGTGATATTTTGGCGCCTAGTACATCTGGGCGGCCATTACAGATAACATTACAAGATATGGCTACTGTTATGACTGAAGTTTTGTCTAAATTACCAGAACTAAGAGGCAAGCGTGATCACTCTGGGGTGAGAACAGAGTGCGCTGACAATGCTAGGGCCATGTCTGATACTGCGTCACAGCTCGCAGAGCATGAGGACGGAGAGCTTCATTCTGTGGGTGACGGTTCTGATCCAAACAGATTGGACTCAGATATTTCAAATTTTAAATTTAAATTGGAGAACCTCCGTGTATTACTAGGGGAGGTCTTAGCAGCTCTCAACGATTGTAACACCGTTGCAATACCAGAGAAACTGTGTAGGTTGGATAAATACTTTGCGGTACCCGGCGAGTACTGACGTTTTTCCTATACCTAAGAGACTAACTGAAATTGTTACTAAGGAGTGGGATAGACCCGGTGTGCCGTTCTCACCCCCTCCAATATTTAGAAAGATGTTTCCAATAGACGCCACCACTCGGGACTTATGGCAAACGGTCCCCAAGGTGGAGGGAGCAGTTTCTACTTTAGCTAAGCGTACCACTATCCCGGTGGAGGATAGCTGTGCTTTCTCAGATCCAATGGATAAAAAATTAGAGGGTTACCTTAAGAAAATGTTTGTTCAACAAGGTTTTATATTACAACCCCTTGCATGTATCGCGCCGATTACGGCTGCGGCAGCATTTTGGATTGAGTCGCTTGAAGAGAACCTTAGTTCATCTACGCTAGACGACATTACGGACAGGCTTAGAGTCCTTAAACTAGCTAATTCCTTCATTTCGGAGGCCGTAGTACATTTAACCAAACTTACGGCTAAGAACTCAGGATTCGCCATACAGGCACGTAGGGCGCTGTGGCTAAAATCCTGGTCAGCTGATGTTACTTCTAAGTCCAAATTACTTAATATACCTTTCAAGGGGCAGTCTTTATTTGGGCCCGGTTTGAAAGAGATTATCGCTGACATTACAGGAGGTAAGGGCCACGCCCTACCTCAAGACAAAGCCAAAGCTAAGGCTAGACAGTCTAATTTTCGTCCCTTTCGGAACTTTAAAACAGGAGCAGCATCAACCTCCACTGCACCAAAACAGGAAGGAGCTGTTGCTCGTTACAGGCAAGGCTGGAAGCCTAACCAGTCCTGGAACAAGAGCAAGCAGGCCAGGAAACCTGCTGCTGCCCCAAAGACAGCATGAACCGAGAGCCCCCGATCCGGGACCGGATCTAGTGGGGGGCAGACTCTCTCTCTTCGCCCAGGCCTGGGCAAGAGATGTTCAGGATCCCTGGGCTCTAGAGATCATATCGCAGGGATACCTTCTAGACTTCAAATTATCTCCCCCAAGAGGGAGATTTCATCTGTCAAGGTTGTCAACAAACCAGATAAAGAAAGAAGCGTTTCTACGCTGCGTACAAGATCTGTTATTAATGGGAGTGATCCATCCGGTTCCGCGGTCGGAACAAGGACAAGGGTTCTACTCAAACCTGTTTGTGGTTCACAAAAAAGAGGGAACTTTCAGGCCAATCTTAGATTTAAAGACTCTAAACAAATTCCTAAGAGTTCCATCGTTCAAAATGGAAACTATTCGGACAATCTTACCCATGATCCAAGAGGGTCAGTACATGACCACAGTGGATTTAAAGGATGCTTACCTTCACATACCGATCCACAAAGATCATCACCGGTATCTAAGGTTTGCCTTCTTAGACAGGCACTACCAGTTTGTAGCTCTTCCATTCGGATTGGCTACGGCTCCAAGAATCTTCACAAAGGTTCTGGGTGCCCTTCTAGCGGTACTAAGACCGCGAGGGATTTCGGTAGCTCCGTACCTAGACGACATTCTAATTCAAGCTTCAAGCTTTCAAACTGCCAAGTCTCATACAGAGTTAGTTCTGGCATTTCTAAGGTCGCATGGATGGAAAGTGAACGAAAAGAAGAGTTCTCTCTTTCCTCTCACAAGAGTTCCATTCTTGGGGACTCTTATAGATTCTGTAGAAATGAAGATTTACCTGACAGAAGACAGGTTAACAAAGCTTCAAAATGCATGCCGCGTCCTTCATTCCATTCAACACCCGTCAGTAGCTCAATGCATGGAGGTGATCGGCTTAATGGTAGCGGCAATGGACATAGTACCTTTTGCACGCCTACACCTCAGACCGCTGCAATTATGCATGCTAAGTCAGTGGAATGGGGATTACTCAGATTTGTCCCCTACTCTGAATCTGAATCAAGAGACCAGAAATTCTCTTCTATGGTGGCTTTATCGGCCACACCTGTCCAGGGGGATGCCATTCAGCAGGCCAGACTGGACAATTGTAACAACAGACGCCAGCCTACTAGGTTGGGGCGCTGTCTGGAATTCTCTGAAGGCTCAGGGACTATGGAATCAGGAGGAGAGTCTCCTTCCAATAAACATTCTGGAATTGAGAGCAGTTCTCAATGCCCTTCTGGCTTGGCCCCAGTTAACAACTCGGGGGTTCATCAGGTTTCAGTCGGACAACATCACGACTGTAGCTTACATCAACCATCAGGGAGGGACAAGAAGCTCCCTAGCAATGATGGAAGTATCAAAGATAATTCGCTGGGCAGAGTCTCACTCTTGCCACCTGTCAGCAATCCACATCCCGGGAGTGGAGAACTGGGAGGCGGATTTCTTGAGTCGCCAGACTTTTCATCCGGGGGAGTGGGAACTTCATCCGGAGGTCTTTGCCCAAATACTTCGACGTTGGGGCAAACCAGAGATAGATCTCATGGCGTCTCGCCAGAACGCCAAACTTCCTCGCTACGGGTCCAGATCCAGGGATCCGGGAGCAGTTCTGATAGATGCTTTGACAGCACCTTGGAACTTCAGGATGGCTTATGTGTTTCCACCCTTCCCGCTGCTTCCTCGATTGATTGCCAAAATCAAACAGGAGAGAGCATCAGTAATTCTAATAGCACCTGCATGGCCACGCAGGACTTGGTATGCAGATCTAGTGGACATGTCATCCTGTCCGCCTTGGTCTCTACCTCTAAGACAGGACCTTCTGATACAGGGTCCATTCAAACATCAAAATCTAACTTCTCTGAAGCTGACTGCTTGGAAATTGAACGCTTGATTTTATCAAAACGTGGTTTTTCTGAGTCGGTTATTGATACCCTAATTCAGGCTAGGAAGCCTGTTACCAGAAGGATTTACCATAAAATATGGCGGAAATACCTATACTGGTGCGAATCCAAAGGTTACTCCTGGAGTAAGGTTAGGATCGCTAGGATACTGTCTTTTCTACAAGAAGGTTTAGAAAAGGGTTTATCAGCTAGTTCATTAAAGGGACAGATTTCAGCTCTGTCCATCTTGTTACACAGACGTCTGTCAGAAAATCCAGACGTCCAGTCCTTTTGTCAGGCTTTAGCTAGGATCAAGCCTGTGTTTAAAGCTGTTGCTCCACCATGGAGTTTAAACTTAGTTCTTAACGTTTTACAGGGTGTTCCGTTTGAACCCCTTCATTCCATTGATATAAAAATGTTATCTTGGAAAGTTCTGTTTTTAATGGCTATTTCCTCGGCTCGAAGAGTCTCTGAGTTATCAGCCTTACATTGTGATTCCCCTTATCTGATTTTTCACTCAGACAAGGTAGTTCTGCGTACTAAACCTGGGTTCTTACCTAAGGTAGTCACTAACAGGAACATCAATCAAGAGATTGTTGTCCCATCCTTGTGTCCAAATCCTTCTTCAAAGAAGGAACGTCTTTTACACAATCTGGATGTAGTTCGTGCCCTCAAGTTCTACTTGCAGGCAACTAAAGATTTTCGCCAAACTTCTTCCTTGTTTGTCGTTTACTCTGGACAGAGGAGAGGTCAAAAAGCTTCTGCTACCTCTCTCTCTTTTTGGCTTCGTAGCATAATACGTTTAGCCTATGAGACTGCTGGACAGCAGCCTCCTGAAAGAATTACAGCTCACTCCACTAGAGCTGTGGCTTCCACTTGGGCCTTTAAGAATGAGGCCTCTGTTGAACAGATTTGCAAGGCTGCAACTTGGTCTTCACTTCATACTTTTTCCAAATTTTACAAATTTGACACTTTTGCTTCTTCGGAGGCTATTTTTGGGAGAAAGGTTCTTCAGGCAGTGGTTCCTTCTGTATAATGAGCCTGCCTTTCCCTCCCGTCATCCGTGTACTTTTGCTTTGGTATTGGTATCCCAGAAGTAATGATGACCCGTGGACTGATCACACATAACAGAAGAAAACATAATTTATGCTTACCTGATAAATTCCTTTCTTCTGTTGTGTGATCAGTCCACGGCCCGCCCTGTTTTAAGGCAGGTAAATATCTTTTAAATTATACTCCAGTCACCACTTCACCCTTGGTTACTCCTTTCTCGTTGATTCTTGGTCGAATGACTGGGACTGACGTAGAGGGGAGGAGCTATATGCAGCTCTGCTGGGTGAATCCTCTTGCATTTCCTGTTGGGGAGGAGTTATATCCCAGAAGTAATGATGACCCGTGGACTGATCACACAACAGAAGAAAGGAATTTATCAGGTAAGCATAAATTATGTTTTTTGCTAACAGGCTGATTTAATCCCCTGCTCAGCTTTAACAAACATGTACGAATGCTCTTATGCATTCTAATCCGTCTAATGCTGCTCTTGCTTCTAAGGGTATCTGCCCTCCCTCTGTTTGTTCTACGCAGGGGAGTACTTCAGATTTTGCACCAGGATTTAAAGAATTTGTATGATCTACTATATCTGGGATGTTGACGGCCTTGTCCCCTCTAAGTAAGCGTGAAATGGTATTTTCTGGTAATTCCTTTGATAGCTAATCTGATTTAAGTAAATATAAATCTGTTAAACTGAATGTTCCAGGCCCTGGTTCTACTGCTTTATCCAGTGATGATGTTTTCAGATAAGCAGGTTTTCTTTTTAGGCCAGCAAAAAGGTATTTCTTGTGTTGCAGAAGCCTCTACTCTTTGGTGTGATGGTTTATCGGAGCAACTCTTTGAGGAAACTGCCAGTGGGACAGCAGTTTTGACCTGGAGGACCTTGTGTTTTGAAATCATGATTTGCTGACATGGTTACTAAATCTAGACTTCTGTCTTTTAAAGGGAAGGTGTTATCTGGGTCTGGTCTGGATGACATTTCTACGGCGACTGGGGAAAAGGAGCCTTTCTCCCTCAGGATAAGAAGTCTGCCTCCCAGTGGAAGGTTTCATTTGTCTCATATTCCAAAGAATCCTGTAAGGTAGGAGCTCGTTTTCAGTCGATTTCAGATCTGTAATCTATGGTAGTAATAGTTCCAGTTCCGGATTTGAAACATGGTCATGGATTTTTTTTGCATCCAAGAGGGAAGGAATTTACAGATGGGTTCTGGACTTGAAAACTTTAAACGAGTTTCTTAGGTATCCTTCTTTCAAGATTGAGAGCATTCAAATGATTCTTCCTCTTGTCCAAAGGAGACAGTTTATGTTCTCTATGGATCTGTAGGATGCTTATCTTCATATCCCTATGTACAAGAATTTTTAGTTTGTTGCTCTTCCGTTTGTTCTGGCTATCACTCCCAGAATTTTTACAAAGGTTCTGGAGTCTCTCTTATTAGTAGTAAGAGCTGAGGGTATTTTGGTGGATCCTTACCTGGACAATATCTTGATACAGGCTCCATCTTTATGTTTAGCAATATCTCATACCAACAGACTTTTGATTTTTCTTCAAGAGCATGGTTGGAAAGTACATTTTTCAAAAAACTCTCTGTCCCCTTAATCCAGGATTACTTTTCTGGGTATGATAATCGATTCAGTCTCCATGAGACTTTTCTTCTGAATTTACTCTCAGCTTGTGTAAATCTTTGATCAGTTCCTTCTCTTTCTGTGGCTCTTTGTATGGAAGATTTATGTCTGATGATAGCAGCCTCAGATCTTTGGCTTTGTATGCTTTATCAGTGGTACAGTGATTTCACTCAGTTGGCTCAAAACTTTTTTTTTAATGTCAATACAAGACGATCCCTTTCTTGGTGGATCAATCATTTGATTGGTCCATTGTTCTGGGGGCATCTTTTGTCCATCCAGATTGGACTGTATTCTCAACAGTTGCAAGTATCTCAGGTTGGAGCGCAGTCTGGAGGTCTGAGAGCACATGGAGGAGTTTGGTTACTTTGGGAGATGAAG
Organism: Bombina bombina; assembly: GCF_027579735.1. NCBI lineage: Eukaryota > Metazoa > Chordata > Amphibia > Anura > Bombinatoridae > Bombina > Bombina bombina. Next base: position 226,886,334 of record NC_069505.1, on the reverse strand, counting down.
TTGACTATAAATTTTCTTGAACTCCATGCAATTTTCAGGGCCCTAAAGTTTTTGCCTCTCATGAAAAGAGAGACATCTGCATTTCCAGTCAGACAATGTCACAGCAGTGGCTTACATCAATTATCAGGGGGGAACTCACAGTTACCTGGTGATGAGGGCGTTTTCTGGAATTCTGACTTGGGTAGAAAGTAATTCCTGTATAATTTCTGGGGGTGTACAATTTTGGGAAGCAGACTTTCTCAGCCATCAATTCTTTCACCCAGGGAAATGGTCTCTTCATCTGGAAGTTATCAGTCAGATTGTGTACCTATGGGATCTTCCGGAAGTAGATCTGATGGCTTCTCGTTTAAAAAAAGAACTCCCAAGATATTTTGCGATCTCCAGAGATCCTCAGCTTGGAGATTGAAAGCTTAGTTTTTAGACAGAGAGGATTTTCTGATTCTGTCATTTTGGTTCAGGCCCATAGACCTGTGACAATGAAGATTTATCGCAAGGTTTAAAGAGTTTTTTATTTCCTGGTGTGTGGAACATGGGTTCAGTTGGCACTCTCTTAGAATTCCTAAAATTCTTCTATTTCTTCAGGATGGTTTGGATAATGGTTTATCTGATAGTTATTTTAAGGGTCAGATCTCTGCTCTTTCTGTTAAGTTTCACAAGAAGATTGCTGAATATTCAGAATTGTATCCTTGATCATGCATGATTAAGCCTCTGATTAGACAATTTCTCCTGCATGGGATCTTATTGGGTTTTCAGAGTTTTGCAGGTTCATCCTTTTTCAACGTTTACATGTTTTGGATATTTAGTGTTTGTCCTGTAATGTTTATTTCTTTTGTCTATTTCTTCTGATAGAAAAGTCTTATTTGTCTTCTCTTTGTTAAGAACATCCTTTGTTTTTTCTTCAGGATAAGTCAGTTTTGAGAACTAAGTTTGACTTTTTGCCTACAATTATTGTTCTCTCCTTTTGTCCTAATCCAAAGATTTTTAAGGAGGAGCTTCTCCATTATTTGAATGTGATCAGAGCGTTGAAGTTTTATTTTGCAGGCTACTAAAGATTTTTGACAATCTTCTAGAAAGGGTCAGACGGCTACTGCCGTTTTATTTGCCTCTTGGTTAAAGCTTTTTTCTTAAAGCTTCCTTGGTGTCGGGCCAGTTTCCTTTTGAATGGGTTACTGCCCATTCTACCAGATCAGTTGCTACTTCATGGGCCTTTACAAATGAAGCCTCTGTTATTTAAAGGCAGTTTTTTGGTCTTCCTTAGATATTTTTTTTTCTAAATTCTACCATTTTGATGTTTTTGCTTCTTCTCAAGCAGATTTTGGTAGATAAATCCTTCAGGCAGCTGTTTCTAGGCGTATAATATTATTGTATATATATTTTTTCTGCAAGAACAACTAAAAGAAAAAAACAAACAAACTAATCATCCAATGTATTTGGAATAGTGTAAGTCTGGTCTAGAAGACTCCACCCGCTTGGGTATTAGTTCCCAAGTAATAGTAATAGAGTAATAGATTGTGGACTTTCACCACCTTTATAAAAGAAAATATAATTTATGCTTACAGATAAGTTAATTTCTTTCATGGTAGTGAGAGTTCATTAGTCCCTGTCCAATTTTTTTTTTTATTGTGATTGCTTTTTCCTGGTGGCTGTTTGAGTTCTAGCTTGGCTATACGGCAGACTAGATCCAGTGTGGTGGGAGGGGTTTTAAGGGCCCTGGAAGTTTTTGGATCTTTGCTTCCTCCTGGTGGCCAGGAGTATAATTACAATGCGTAATAGATTGTGAACTCTCACCACCATGAAATAAATTAATTTATCAGGTAATCATAAATAATATTTTTGGTTTTGTTTTTTTCTCATTAGAGGTAAATCTATTTTACTAACAACAACAAAAACCACACTCACACAACTCTCCTCTCTCTCTCCCCCACTCTCCTCTCCCCCCCACTCTCCTCTCTCTCCCCCCCTCTCTCCCCCCTCCTCTCCTCTCCCCCCTCCTCTCCTCTCCCCCCTCCTCTCCTCTCCCCCCTCCTCTCCTCTCCCCTCTCCTCTCCTCTCCCCCCTCCTCTCCTCTCCCCCCTCCTCTCCTCTCCCCCCTCCTCTCCCCCCTCCTCCTCTCCTCTCCCCCCTCTCTCCCCCCTCCTCTCCTCTCCCCCGTCTCCTCTCCCCCCTCTCCTCTCCCCCCCTCTCCTCTCTCCCCCCTCTTCTCTCTCCCCCCTCTTCTCTCTTCCCCCCTCTCTCTCTTCCCCCCTCTCCCCTCTCTCTTCCCCCCTCTCCTCTCTTTCTTCCCCCCTCTCCTCTCTCTCTTCCCCCTTCTTCTCTCTCTCTTCCCCCCTCTCCTCTCTCTTCCCCCTCTCCTCTCTCTCTTCCCCCCTCTCCTCTCTCTCTTCCCCCCTCTCCTCTCTCTCTTCCCCCCTCTCCTCTCTCTCTTTCCCCCTCTCCTCTCTCTCTTTCCCCCTCTCCTCTCTCTCTTCCCCCCTCTCCTCTCTCTCTCCCATCTCCTCTCTCTTTCCCCCGTCTCTATCTCTCTTCCCCCCTCTCCTCTCTCTCTCCCATCTCCTCTATCTTTCCCCCGTCTCTATCTCACTCCCCTCTCTATTTCGCTCCCCTCTCTATTTCGCGACCGCGCCCGGCCACACACCCTTAACGGCCCTTCATGTTGACCACGCCCGGCCACTCCCACTTCTGCCGTAGATCAGCTAGGGAGTTGGACTCAAAGGCCAGGTGTGTTTGTCCTCGTGCTGTCTCTACTGCGCATGACAGCTTAAGACAAACACTCTTGGCCTTTTATATTATAGGATAAACATACAATCATTCTCTTTTAGAACAGAGAAAGATCTGAGTGTCATGTCTTCTTTTTAATATATATGATTTGCTTGTGGTCTTTACATATGATGAATTTTACTTTGTACAAAACAATACAATGTATTTTAAAGTGATGGTAAACTTTCCCCTTTGTATAAACAGATCCGGAATTGTAGCAATATTTTCGATTCATCAGTTGTAAGAATATGCACTTTTAACATATTTTTTAAACAGTCTGTTTCATTGTTGTAATAAAAAAAACACTGTCGTGTCTTTACTTAAAGGGACAGTCAACTCAAAAATCTTTGTTTAAAAAGATAGATAATCCCTTTATTACCCATTCCCCAGTTTTGTACAGAAAATATGGTTATATTAATAAACTTTTTACCTCTGTGATTACCTTGTATCTAAGCATCTTCTGGCAGCCCCCTGATCACATGACCTTTTATTATCTATTGACTTGCATTTAATCCAATTAGTGCAGTGTCAGCCGCAACTCCACGGGCATGAGCACAATGTTATCTATATGGCTCACATGAACTAGCACTCCCCTGTTGTGAAAAGCAAATAAAAATCATGTGATAAGAGGCTGTCTATAGTGGCTTAGAAACAGGCAGACATTTAGAGGTTTATATGTTATAAAGTATATTAATATAATAATGTTGGTTGTGCAAAGCTGGGGAATAGGTAATAAAAGCATTATCTATCTTTTTAAACAATAACAATTTTTGTGATGACTGTCCCTATCATTGCAATATATATTATTCATCTATTTAAATGGATTTTACCTTTTGTGTTTTTCCTCTACATTTGTGTAGTGTACATTACTTCCTGTCACAGCCTTACAAGGAGGGGGGGGGGGGCTTCTGCAGGAATGTTTATCTTATATTGAGGTTTTAAAAATTCTAGGCTGGTTACTGTTAAGTGAATAGACTGGATAACAGGGAGTCAGACTTGCTCGTGCGTAGATCAGTCAGAATGTAATGTAAGTGCTCATTATGCAGGAAAACAATTAAATTGTTTGCTATTTTTCCACAATCTGTTTCTTTTAGGTTTACATTGATTTAACATATTTGCTTTTTTTCAAATGAGCACTGTTTTATATCCCTTTAATGTAGCTCTGAAATTTAAAAAAATGGTGTTAGTGCCGAATGGCTAGAGCACTGATTGGAGAACAGTTTAAACCGTTAGCTCACAAAACAAATTACTTTTGAAGTGGGCAGGCATTAGAATTGTATTGCTATATAAAAAAGTAAGTTTTATAGCGTGTTATCATTACAACTGATTAATTAAACTCCATCTAAAATATCATTAACATTCCGGATCTGATTATATGAATTGGAAGCTTTACCATCACTTTACATCTTGATACACGACCTTCACTGTTGGGTATAAAGCTTTGTTTTACTTACAGTAGTAGGAAGTCCCAGGTGATTTCTCAGCTCCTCCTCTGCCCTTATAAATTCCATTTCCTGTTGGCTGGTGGTTTTTGTTACTACTTTTTTAACATCATAATTTGTGTTTAGTGCTTTTGTGCCCCAGTAAAAAAATCTGCTTCAACTGCATTTGGTGAGCTAAAGCTGAATTTTATTTCCAAAATAATAATAAAATAAACAATGAATTAGACACCCTCATAACTAAAAAAAAGATATGTGTCTCTGCCTTTAATTCCAGGAAATTAGACATTTTTGAAGAAGGGGGTGAGGTTTTCACCTCTTAGCAAATAGCGTGCTCGCTATCCGGCATGGCGCCAGCTGGCCGTACGGCTACTTTGTGGAATCGTCACCTCACAGCAAAATAGCGTTCTGCCACAGGCTGCCTGAGCAGCTCAGTGCGGTGAACGCTTCAAACAAATAAAGGAGCTTTCAGCATAAAGTATTTTATGTTCCAATGGTAAAGCCTAGCATTTCACAAACGCAGGGATTTACCATCCCTTTAAGGTAACAAACTCAGAGTTCTACCCTGAGAGCTTGTCTATCAGAGAATCATTTCAGTCACAGGCTTGGAAATTACATTTGCAGTCCAGTGGTAAACTTGTGTTAAAGGGATAGTAAACCCCAAAATGTTCTTTTATTATTCAGATAGAACATACAATTTTAAACAACTTTCCAATTTAAATCTATTATCAAATTTTATTCATTCTCTTGTTATCCATTGCTGAAGGGACAGCATTACTACTGACTACTACTGACAGGAAGCTGAACACATATCTATTTAGCTAATCACAAGAGACAAATGTTTGCAGGCACCAATCAGCAGCAGCTCCCAATAGTGTAGGATATGTGCGGGTTTTTTAACAAGGGATACTAAGAGAACGAAGCACATTTGAAAATAGAAGTGAATTTAAAAGTGTCTTAAAATTACATGCGCTATCTGAATCATGCAAGTTTAATTTTGACTTTCCTATCCCTTTAACCCAAGAAAGTCACCGTAATGTTGTGGATACCAAATGCTTTGTCTTTTATAACTGGGATGAACGCGCTTTCTTCTGGTAGATTAAAGTTCAGATTAGTTTAGGGCTGGCTTAAAGGGACATGGAACCCAACATTTTTCTTTAATGATTCAAATAGAGCGTGCACTTTTAAAGAAACGTTTTACTTTTATTATCAAATTTATTTTTCTTTTATTCTTATTATCTTTTTTTGTAAAGCAGGGACGTATTCTCAGGAGTGTACATGTGTCTGGACCACTAGATGGCAGCAGTTTTGCAAGAGCGCTAGATGGCAGCAGTTTTGCAAGAGCGCTAGATGGCAGCAGTTTTGCAAGAGCGCTAGATTGCAGCAGTTTTGCAAGAGCGCTAGATGGCAGCAGTTTAGCAAGAGCGCTAGATTGCAGCAGTTTTGCAAGAGCGCTAGATGGCAGCAGTTTAGCAAGAGCGCTAGATGGCAGCAGTTTGGCAAGAGCGCTAGATGGCAGCAGTTTGGCAAGAGCGCTAGATGGCAGCAGTTTGGCAAGAGCGCTAGATGGCAGCAGTTTGGCAAGAGCGCTAGATGGCAGCACTTTTGCAAGAGCGCTAGATGGCAGCAGTTTTGTAAGAGCGCTAGATGGCAACACTATTTTCTGCCATGTAATCCTTCAGACACCTAGTTATCTCTTCAACACGAAAAATACAACAAGAAAAACAAATTTGACAATAAAAGTAAATTGGAAGCTTTTTATAAAATTGTATGATCTGTTTAATCACAAAATACATTTTTGGGGGTTTTTATATCTGTCATGAAGACCTCATTATTTTAGGATGTCAGGGGTTACGTTTCTTCTCTTTTTCTGCTGTATTTTCATGCTATTTACTTCTTATCAGAACTATCTAAGACAAGAAAATTCAATGTCTTTGGGAAGAATCGGTTTTATTTCTCACATCTGGGTGAAACAGACACAAATACTTTTACAGCCATCCTTTTGAAGCTGGAGTGGTACCTAACTAACCCACGGTATTTCTATAGCCTGATGCCAACAGGGTGTCACTAATATAAAGCACTGAGGTCATTAACTGGGCGACAAGTCTGCCCAGAGTGCAGTCTGTGTTTAAAAATACAACCCCCAAGCTAAAGTTACAAAAAATAAAAAAAGTAAAATTACAGAAAAAAATAAACAAAGCTATCCAAAATAAAAAATTTAAACCTAAACTAAACCCCTATAAAAATAAAAAATCCCCCCAAAATAAAAACAACCTCTAATCTAATACTAAACTACGAATAGCCCTTAAAAGGGCCCTTTGTAGGGCATTGCCCTAAGTTAAACAGCTCTTTTACTTAAAAAAATCAACCAATTACCCCCTAACAGTAAAACTCCCCCACCTAAACAACCCCCCCAAAATAAAAAAACTAGCACTCAAAAAACCTAAGCTATCCATTGCCCCTAAAGGGGCATTTGTATGGGTATTGTCCTTAAAAGGGCATTCAGCACTTTTACAGCCCATTAAATCCATAATCTTAAAAATAAAAAAAAATAAAAATAAATAAATTAAATTAAATTAAGCCTTAAATAGGTACTCACCGTTCCTGAAGTCTGGCGGTGAAGGACTTCTTTCAGGTGGCTCCATTATCTTCTATCTTCATACGGTCTTCAGCAGCGTGGAGGCTCCTCTTCCTCAGATCTCCGGCATACACTGAAAATTGAATGCAAGGTACCGCATTCAATTTGGGGTAACTTGCATTCCTATTGGCTGAAATTTTGAAATCAGCCAATAGGATGAGAGCTACTGAAATCCTTTTGGCTGTTCAAATCAGCCAATAAGATTTCAGTAGTTATCATCCTATTGGCTGATTTCAAAATTTCAGCCAATAGGAATGCAAGGTACCCCAATAAATATGGGGTACCTTGCATTTAAACTTTAGTGTGCGACGGACGATCGCATAAAGAGGAGCCTCCACGCCGCTGAAAACTGCTGCTGAGGATCCGTGCATCGGGGAAGCCAGCTTCGCTTCGCGCAGCCTTCGCTCCGGATACAGATAGAAGATGATGGAGCCGCCTGTAAGAAGACCTCCGCCGGACTTCAGGAATGGTGAGTACCTATTTGGGGCTTAGTGTTAGGATTTTTTTTTATTGGTGGGCTGTAAAAAAACAAATGGTGAAGAGAAAAAGAGAGCGCCTCATAGTGCAGATATCTCTAGACAGGTGGGAAGATTTAGTATAAACCAAAAGACAGGTACTCACAAGTGGAGTGGCACTTTTCGTTAAAAAAGTGCATACGAGCAGGCTGACATTCTCAGCAGTCAGCACGCTGACCAAAGCGATAAGGTGCTGGTCTCTCGGTGTCTCACGATCCAAGGACAAAATTCCCAAACTCTCCTTTGTTGGATGCCGTACTTGGTAAGGTGTTTGTTTGTTTATTCCAGTTGGAATCGGAACCTCTTAAGCAGTAAACAGTGTGAACTGTTATAGGGCTGAAATATGCGTCTCTTTGCACAAGAAAATAGAACTCAATCCAGGCTGAGTAACTGGAAAAAAGGGGTTTTATTTTTGGAGCTGATAACGCGTTTCTCGGCCGTTAGCTCCTGGCCGTTTCATCAGATCAATTACATACATTGTTAACAGGTACATTTAAAAAGGTGTACATATCACCTGATTGGATAGAGCAGAACCAATAAGCATATTGGTAACATTGTTGCAAAGAGACGATTTTGTTAGACATTCTTCTAAGTGGTTGAATGGAATAGTTTCTAAAAAATGTAACAACAATAACTGACTGATTAGATAAAAACATATGTCTATATAAAATATCAAATAGGAAATATTGTTAAAAACATATTAAAATTGTTTAAATAAGTTTATGTCCAAAAATATATATGTATTTTCTCGTAATATAAAAACAGGTTACTCGATTTTTGAGTGGGTTTTTTTCTTTCTGTCTTAATAGAAAGCGAAAAAAACGGAAAAAATGAAAAAGGCGAAAAAAGCGAAAAAAAAAATCTGCAAATAACCCAGATTCTTTTTGTTTGCTGAAAAAGATGTCTGCGCTATTTAAATATATATATTTACTTAACGTATTTGCCGATATCTGTGAGTATATTAAAAACTCAACAAGATAGGTTTATTCTAATTCAATAGGTGCTGGTTTTTTATATTTATTCCTTAATCCTAGAAGTAGATAGGGACTTAGTGTTTTGTCTTTTGGGAAGTTTTTATGTGAATGCTAAATATAGGCAAGGTTTGATAACGCCTAGAACAAATGATTTTCTACATGTTTATATCTTAGTATGATCTATAGAGAACGGTTATTTGTAATGATGTGATAGAGGATGAAAGTAATTATGGCTACCGATGTATTTGTATATATGATATTAACATCTTTTATGTTCAGTATATGTAATGGACGCCGAAAATGCAAATGAGACGGATGTACTATTAATTAAAGGCAGCTAGATCTAAATTGGAGTTGAGGCCTGCTGGATACAAAGTTTTAAGTTTGTGTATCCAGAAAGTTTCACGTTGTCTGAGTGAGATCATTCTGTTATAGTCTGTGGAGGGGGGGATGAAGTCTATCGGATAAAATTTGAATATAGATGGGTTGCCCCCATGTTTGTGGAGGCAATGTTCAGGTATACTGTGTTTGATAGTGGTCTTTTTACAGTTCTTGCAATTGCGCCAATGTTCCCCCCAGCGTGTCCTAGCTTTCCTGGAGGTGCGACCCATGTATTGTACCCCACAAATGCATTCTAGGACATATATGACATAACTGGAGTTGCAATTGAAAAATCTAGTTATTTCAAAACTTTCTCCTGTTGAGAATGATTTAAAAGTTTTTTTACCTGAAGTAATATATTTACATGTTTGGCATCTCTTCATGCCACATTTATATATTCCCACCTGTTTTAGAAAAGGGTTTGCTTTTTTTAGTTTCGGATTAGAAACTATATGTTTTACTTTTTTACTGGGGGCCAATTTACTTCTTAATGTGGGCGCTCTGGTATACACAATTCGGGGTTGTTCTGATAATAATGGTTTTAGAATTGGGTCTCTACATACTATGTGCCAGTGTTTGTTCAAAATATGTTGAATTTGTCGATAATTGTTATTGTATTGGGTTATGAAAAGAGGATCTAACTGTAGGGTGTTATTGATATTGCTTTTCCCGGATTTCTTCTCTAGAAGGGTGTTTCTATCTAATGATCTAGCTTTGTTTAAACAGTCATCTAGGAGTTTTTTTGGGTATCCTTTGTCAATAAATCTCTCATATATGATGTTACTCTGTTGTTCGAAGGTTTCTAGGTGTGAGCAATTTCGTTTAATCCTTTCGAATTGGCTATAAGGAATATTTGCTAGCCATTTTTTATGGTGGTTGCTAGTGAAATTGAGATAGCTATTGCTATCCACACTTTTGAAAAAAGTTTTTGAACAAAAAATACCCTCATTATCCCAACTTAAAGATAGATCTAGGAAATCTATTGTTTTTTCATGTATAACTGATGTAAAATTAAGACCCATTTGATTCTCATTGAGCGATGCAACAAAAGCTGTAGCTGATGTTTGATCCCCTCTCCATAGAAAGATAAAATCATCTATATAACGGCCATAGAACACCAGACTCGCCCCCATGGAGGAATTATAGATGTAGTTTTCCTCGAACATGCCCATAAACAAATTGGCAAAACTGGGGGCGAATCTGGTGCCCATGGCCGTTCCCTTGATCTGTAGGAAAAAGGAGTTTTGATACATAAAATAGTTGTGATGAAGAATGTATTCGATACATTCTAAAGTAAATTCTTTCTGTGTATTAGGCATATACTGATCTCTCTCGAGAAAGAGTGAAATGGCTTTTAGACCTAAATGGTGTTTGATGTTGGAATATAGTGCTCCGACATCACAGGAGATCCAAAGAAGGTCTCCTGTGTTAGTATGATATTTCAATTTGTTCAAAAGATCTGTGCTGTCTTTAATGTAGGACGGTAAACCAATAACATATTTTTTGTAACAAAAGATCAATATAATAGGATAAATTATAAGTCAGATTATCAATACCTGCGATGATGGGGCGCCCTGGGGGATTTTCTAAATTTTTGTGTATTTTCGGGAGGTGATAGTAGTGTGCTATACTTGGATTCGTTACTTTAAGAAAAAGTTTTTCGTCTTTATTGAGGATTTTCTGGTCTATTCCTTTCTGTATTAATCTCTGGTAGCTTTTGAGAAATTGCTCAGTGGGATCTTGTTTAAGAATTCTATAATAATTGGCATCCTTTAGAATTCTATCAGCTTCTTTTAGATAATCAGAAATATTTTGAATAATGATGCCTCCTCCCTTGTCAGCATCACGTATAATGATGTTGGGATTGTTAGATAGGGAGTGGATAGCTTGTTTCTCTTGTAAATTGATATAAATTTTCTTTTTTGCGTTTTTTCGTGTCAACTTCTCAAAATCTTCCAGAACCATACTTTGATAAATCTCTATGTATTGATTGGATCCTAACACAGGTGAGAAGGATGATTTTGTTTTAACACTTGTGTGTATAAAGCCTTCATATAGATGTGTAGCTAGATTGTCTATTGAACTGGTAATGGTGGGTGTATTGTTCTTGCATTCCATGTTGTCTGTAAGTATACATAGTGTATCTGTGTTTTGCAGGTTTTGTTTTTTTAAAGTTTTTGATGTGAAATATTTTTGTAATGAAAGTTTTCTTGTAAATCGGTTAAGATCAACAAAAAGGTTAAACAGTTTGTGTGGATTTGGTGGGCAGAAAGATAATCCTTTTTGTAAAACTCTTTTTTCATTGGTTGTGAGTGTATGGGAAGATAGATTAAAGATCCCTTTCTCTAGTTTTTGTAATTTCTTTTTCTTGGAGGTAAGGCCTCTGCCTCTTGAGCCTCGTGATCTATATATAGGGGTCTTTTTCTTGAATTTTGATCTTCTAGGGGAATTCGGCAATGTTGTGGGGTATTCTCTAAAAAAGAAGTTGAAGATGTAGAGTTTGGCCTAATGTTTCTTTCATGAAAAACGTCTTCTTCCGTAACTGAGGTTAAGGGTGCAAAACGGTTTGGATGTTGGAAAGAAGATGTTTTTGGATGAAAATCATTTTCTTTTTGTTGTTGTTGATTCCTATGTGTTTCTCTAGGGGTTTGTGATCTGTAATCATGACTGGTGGAGGGGTTATGATCTCTATGTCTATAATTTGAGTAGTCTTCATAATAAGGATTGTATTGATAAGAATTATGATGTCTATTGTTATAATGATCATAAGAGGGATGTGAGAATCTGTTATATGGTGTGTCATCATTGGTTCGGTTTCTCCTAGGATATGTATTGTAATTGTCGTATGATTGGTTTCTCCTGGGGTGTGTATTGTAATCTGGATTATGATGTCTATTATAAAATCTATTATTGGGAGGAGGAGGATTATTTTTTGTGTAATATTCAGAATGATAATGTCGAGGTGGTTGTTGTTCTTTATTATAATAGTGGTGTGTAGGTTTATGACGGACAGTAGTCCATGTTTCTTTTCGTTCAATATTTTTGTTTTGTGATGTAAAGTTTTTACTGTTTGTATGATTATTAGGAGTATCAGAAATTGTAGTCTGATTATTAGAATCATGGTCTGAAATGGCAGTTTGTGTGGTATTCTTTTCTTGGCGATTATAATTATATACTTGGTCTTTGATGTAGTCATTATTATCCCTCTCTAGTTTTTTCTTTTTGGACCAAACCAGTTCTTCCTGGTATTTGTCTGTACGTTCATACATCTTTTTCAACAAACGATCATAGTCAGGCTTTTCAAGGTGTTTAGAAAGTTCTTTTTGTATTTCTTCTATTTTGTCTCCACATTGGTTAGATAGATCACGTCTATGTTCTATTAATAATTTGATAATCTCAAACGAGCAATCGTTGAGAATGTTATACCATTTTGTCATAAGTTCTGTATTCTCCTTAAAGGAGCAATGTTTAAGGATACGTAAACCTCTCGGTATCTGTTTGAGGTCAAGATATTTCTCTAGTGTGGTTAGATCCCACCAATGACGGTGTTCTTTTAGTATTTCCTCTTCTAGAATGTGAAAGAGATCTTTCATAGGTTTGTTTAGATCTGAGTCACATTCCACGGAAATGGGGGCAGATTTGTCAGATAAACTGAAAATCGATCTTTTTTTCTCTCTTTCCTCTCTAGACATCATATTGAGAGATCAAGGGAGAAAAAAGAAGAAGTGAATGATAATAATAATATCTAATGGTTATATAAAATAGTTATATAAAAACCGTGTTTTTTGATTTTTATCCTATTGAATGTAAAAAGCAACAATGTAGGCGTGGGGGAAAAAAAGGGCTTTGGTATCTGAATAGAATAGTACTATAATGTTTAAGGCTGCACTCCTATGTGTCTACCGAGACAAAAAATCTAAAGGAAATATATATTATTGAATATAGATAGGGGGCGCCATATAGAAAATTTCTTAGATTAAAGATATGTTGCTGAGTACTGAAAAAATATATTTGGAAAAAATCTGTGGAAAAAAGTGTGTATCTGTGTGGCAGAATATTTGTTATAAATAAACAGAAATGTTTCAATGCTAAGGTGGTGTTTGTGTTATGTCTCAGACAGGTAAGTGATTCTGAGGTAGAATATAGTGGAATTGATAATAATAATGGTAGTGCTTATATAACTTGGTGATGTGATACAATTTATAACATAAAAATAAAGGTAAATGGTCAAGTGAAAAAAACGGTGATTAATAATTATAAACTAATGCAAACCCAAAAGTGTCCATCAGTGATGCCAAAAATAAGATAAAAGTCTTATGAAAGTTCAATCGATCAAACAGGCGAAATCCGTGCGGCGAGGCTGCTTCTCTTGGTGCTGTCGGTGAGTCAGAAATCTAAATGGTGAAGAGAAAAAGAGAGCGCCTCATAGTGCAGATATCTCTAGACAGGTGGGAAGATTTAGTATAAACCAAAAGACAGGTACTCACAAGTGGAGTGGCACTTTTCGTTAAAAAAGTGCATACGAGCAGGCTGACATTCTCAGCAGTCAGCACGCTGACCAAAGCGATAAGGTGCTGGTCTCTCGGTGTCTCACGATCCAAGGACAAAATTCCCAAACTCTCCTTTGTTGGATGCCGTACTTGGTAAGGTGTTTGTTTGTTTATTCCAGTTGGAATCGGAACCTCTTAAGCAGTAAACAGTGTGAACTGTTATAGGGCTGAAATATGCGTCTCTTTGCACAAGAAAATAGAACTCAATCCAGGCTGAGTAACTGGAAAAAAGGGGTTTTATTTTTGGAGCTGATAACGCGTTTCTCGGCCGTTAGCTCCTGGCCGTTTCATCAGATCAATTACATACATTGTTAACAGGTACATTTAAAAAGGTGTACATATCACCTGATTGGATAGAGCAGAACCAATAAGCATATTGGTAACATTGTTGCAAAGAGACGATTTTGTTATACATTCTTCTAAGTGGCTGAATGGAATAGTTTCTAAAAAATGTAACAACAATAACTGACTGATTAGATAAAAACATATGTCTATATAAAATATCAAATAGGAAATATTGTTAAAAACATATTAAAATTGTTTAAATAATTTTATGTCCAAAAATATATTCCACTTAGAAGAATGTCTAACAAAATCGTCTCTTTGCAACAATGTTACCAATATGCTTATTGGTTCTGCTCTATCCAATCAGGTGATATGTACACCTTTTTAAATGTACCTGTTAACAATGTATGTAATTGATCTGATGAAACGGCCAGGAGCTAACGGCCGAGAAACGCGTTATCAGCTCCAAAAATAAAACCCCTTTTTTCCAGTTGCTCAGCCTGGATTGAGTTCTATTTTCTTGTGCAAAGAGACGCATATTTCAGCCCTATAACAGTTCACACTGTTTACTGCTTAAGAGGTTCCGATTCCAACTGGAATAAACAAACAAACACCTTACCAAGTACGGCATCCAACAAAGGAGAGTTTGGGAATTTTGTCCTTGGATCGTGAGACACCGAGAGACCAGCACCTTATCGCTTTGGTCAGCGTGCTGACTGCTGAGAATGTCAGCCTGCTCGTATGCACTTTTTTAACGAAAAGTGCCACTCCACTTGTGAGTACCTGTCTTTTGGTTTATACTAAATCTTCCCACCTGTCTAGAGATATCTGCACTATGAGGCGCTCTCTTTTTCTCTTCACCATTTAGATTTCTGACTCACCGACAGCACCAAGAGAAGCAGCCTCGCCGCACGGATTTCGCCTGTTTGATCGATTGAACTTTCATAAGACTTTTATCTTATTTTTGGCATCACTGATGGACACTTTTGGGTTTGCATTAGTTTATAATTATTAATCACCGTTTTTTTCACTTGACCATTTACCTTTATTTTTATGTTATAAATTGTATCACATCACCAAGTTATATAAGCACTACCATTATTATTATCAATTCCACTATATTCTACCTCAGAATCACTTACCTGTCTGAGACATAACACAAACACCACCTTAGCATTGAAACATTTCTGTTTATTTATAACAAATATTCTGCCACACAGATACACACTTTTTTCCACAGATTTTTTCCAAATATATTTTTTCAGTACTCAGCAACATATCTTTCCTCTTAGAAATTTTCTATATGGCGCCCCCTATCTATATTCAATAATATATATTTCCTGTAAAAAAACAAAACTGGTTGCCCTTTTAAGGGCAGAAAAAGAGCTAAATGCCCTTTTAAGGGCAATGCCCTTACAAATGCCCGCTAGGGGCATTGGGTAGTTTAGGTTTTATTAGTGTTAGGTTTTTTATTTTGTGGGGTTTGGTGGGTGGGGGATATTTACTGTTATTGGGGACTTAGTATTTTTTAAATGTAAAAGAGCTGTTTAACTTAGGTCAATGCCCTACAAAAGGCCCTTTTAAGGGCTATTGGTAGTTTAGTTTAGATTAGGGGGTGTTTTTATTTTGGGGGGCATTTTTATTTTCATAGGAATTAGGTTTATTTTTCTTTATTTTTGATCATTTTGTTTTTCATTTCTGAGTTTTTTTATTTTTTGTAATTTTAGATATTTTTTTTGTATTTTAATCTTAGGTTTTATTTTTTTTTTTGAAAATAATTTTTTTATTGAAGTTAAAGCATATATCGTCTAAACAGAGACTCGCCCTAAGGCAAAAGTTACAACAGAGAGAATAATACATTGTCTATTCAAGAACATTATTGAGAGAGCAATATGCACATACAGCAAGAAAAAAAAATACATTTCAGTTCTGGTTATGAGGACAGACAATATCTTTGGCGAGATAAAATAGAACTTCTTTTATATTATCAGCGTATGAACTCCACATTCTAGTAAAATATTACCTAAGACCAAAATATCAGCCTGTGGAGGTTTAACATAAGTATCAGCCACTCTTGGGCCTAGATATAAGGGGGGGGGGGGATATTCAGCGGGTAAGCACCGCTATATGTATACGGAAAGGGGTGGGGGGGGGCGGAGCTATATTTAAGTGTAAGTAGCATAGGGTAAATGTGAGCTACATATCATCTGATGATATGGGTGTTCTCAAGGAGTATGCAAATTGAGTGGCTTTTCATCAATGCTACTAAGGGCTTTGCTTTATAGATATAGTTAGGTTATGTTATGTAGCCCAGGGGCTTAATTGGGAATACACTCATCTTTAATGAAACTAGTGAAATATCTAATTCTGGAATTATAAAAATGCAAAACCAGATGTTTGCTACCTAAACTAGTTTCTGTAGGTAGCTTACCTAAATATGCTGTACATAATAAATAGTACGACTCTGCTACCCTGTGGGAGCCAGCTGGGATCTGGGTCTAAGGCCTAATCCTGAATATACATGGGCCTCTAAACATAAGCAAGTTAAGAGATAAACATCATTGGTGCAATTGCAGATAAGCATTTAACTAGAGAATGAACATATAAAGTCTAACAGCATTAGGTATATTAGGAAAACTTAGCTATTATAATGTAGACTAGTGTTAAATAAAAGATAGCCTAATGCATTATAAGTCTCAAAACGCACAGTATAGTGCACATACATATAAATGCCCACATTAAAGGTGACAGCAAACTCTTAGGCTGCTTGATCCAGTACATAAAGAGGTAAATATCTAAATCTGTCACAGACATATACAAAAAGCTAGCTTGAGAACACATATATACATACATCTGTGAGTCCAGTATCAATATACATGTTTTGTTAAGAAATACCTGGGTGTGAGATATAGGGTTCTTTATAGGCACTATACTACAGTAATCATAAAATTAGCCCAGTTTAAGCAGTTAGAAACATATTATTATTGAGAGACGCAATCCTGCCTACAAACCAGTGTTTAATTACCTAACTCTGCTAAACTATAGACACCTTATACAACACAGGCCAGGGAGAGTATATGGGAGCTAAATTTATTGTCTCAGATATCAGCATTTGTGATGAGACCTTGAATGGGAGAGATTACACTAGAATCTAGGAAAGCTCAACTATGAACTGTGACAAGATTATTAATCTGGCTGTTATATCTCCCAAAATATGGGAACAAAGAGACCTTTGTAAACTGTAATATTGGGGGGGTAATCTAGGACAGAAATAGGAATTAAACACTTGGGGTATACATTATGCTAGGTAGAAATAGGCCTTCAGCTGTAAAAATTGCAACATTACTACACTAATATGAACATATACAGATATGCATTTAGCAAATACCATTCACTCTAAGCAAGCATAGTGCGTAGGATATTTTTTGTAAATAAAGTGTACATGTTTCCTCTCCCACAAAGAAGAGGCAGATAAGGTAAATCTTTGAATAAAACATCACCATAACATATGTAATATCAACAGTAAACTCTGCAATGCTAGCTAGCTCAGTTTAGCAATAACCAGATATAGCAATTTTCACATAAAAACAAACAGATAAAAGAGCATAGTTAGGTAAGTAAGAAGGGTCTTAGTAAAATCTCATTGGACCACACTACAACATATAATGTTGCCTATAGTGAGAAAAGCAGCATTAACCACTAATATATATAGGAGAGGTATAAGTAATATTAAACTATGCAATAATAATGGCCTATTGTTATCTAATAGGAGATATTCTGAGTGGTCCACTGTTTTACCAGAATAGTTTGTCGAATAATGTAGATTTAATATTCTTTATAAATAAAAGGAAAACCATAACAGCTAAGAGACTTGCATAGCTAAATGTAAAACAACAAACCATCTAATAAATCTAACTTTTGTTGATAGGTTGACTGTATATACCACAAAAACCTCTACCGTAATAGTATATATTGACAAGTAGGAGATAATATAATATGTTGGATTAATCTATACGTAGCAAACTGAGCACAAACTTATTACAAACTATTGTGGGTATCAGAGTTCTCCCTTTCAGATAAGGGTTTCATACAAAATATTAATCAAGTACCCCAAGAGGCATATATATGGGACCAATCATCCAAGGCAGTTCAAAGTTCACCACAACGGGAGAATGTTCAAGGGTATTTCAAAATGCCAAAGAAACTATGAAACAGTTAAGGCTATGTGAATAGCTACAGCATTGGGCTCACGTAGGCATCCAAGAGTCAACGGTAAAGAGAAGCCTGATGTCGGATCTGAAGAATAAGGCCTCAGCTGCGCAGCTTCTAAACTCACCCCACTCCTGCCTTTATGAAACGACTGAAGGATAGATCAGCATCTGGCTGTGGTGTGGATAAGCATGGCGTGCATATCCCGGTATGTAATTTGGCATTTCGGATCCATATTAGCTGTCTTGCTAACGCCTCCATTTTGAAACTAAGCCGCCTCTCATCCAAAATTGTGCGACCCCCCTTGATGAAGTGCACATGGCTTTTGGGAGATATAGGTAAAGGGTGCTGCCTTGGAGGTAACTTTAGCCCGGTCTCGGCCTTTAGTAACTTACTCGACCTAGCCTCCAGGCATGTTAGGGGGTTTCCAATTAGATCAAGCTCCAAATCGTTAGGGAGCGTGTGGATCGCAGCAAGATCAATCTCCAAATCGTTAGGGAGCGTGTGGGTTACAGGATTTCGGGTGATTTTGTGACTTGTTTCCGTCAGCTGCCTCTGTAATATCTCCCTCTGCGCTGTCTCCGGTCGGACCACACTGCTCCTGTTAGCTGCCGCCTGTATAGGTACTCCTGCGGGAGAGTCCGACGAGAACTTGGTAGCCGGTTGTAACCATATTATCGTGAGATCTAGATCAAAGCGATTGTATGCGAGACCTCTCACCGATGGTTCAGGTCGATGCTCTGGGGGTTGCTCCGTTGCCTTATGTTGTTTCTCGGCGTCATGATGCGTGGTTTCTGCCACTCCTCGAGTTGCCGTTACTAAAGTGTTATGTAAGTCTAGGAAGCAGCTATCTAGTTGGCGGTCAAAGATCTGCAACATATCCCCCAATGACCTGTGTGGCCCCTCCATCTTGATTACAAGCCTGTCACATACAGTAGGTAGCTAGTAATTATGCTTGACGCTCCGGAAAGAAAAACAAGATGTCAGGCGTTACACAGAGAGGCCTCGATATACCGGCTCAGGACATGGGCTGACAATTTGTCAGAACTGGTACAGCAGGGTTATTGTAGGCTCCTAAAGTCCATTTTAGATTGTCTTGTGTAGTTGGAATGGTCTTAGATCCAGTTTTACGCTGAAAAACAGTTAAATAAATACCATTGTGTATGCCTGGAGCTAGGAGCTCTAAGTAGATGCGACCTTCTACTTCAGCGGTTAGCTCCGCCCCCCCAATCTTAGGTTTTATTTAAGTGTAACTTAGTTTTGGGGTTAATTTAGGGGGTGTTAGGTTAGGGGGCTTGATAATTAAATTAGTTATTTGTGTTGTGGGAGGTTGGCGGTTTAGGAATTAATAGGTTAATTAGGTTTATTGCGATGTGGGGGGTTGGCAGTTTAGGGGTTAATAGTTTAATTAGGTTTAATGCGATGTGATGGGTTGGCAGTTTAGGGGTTTATAGGTTACTTAGGTTTATTGTGATGTGGGGGGTTGGTGGTTTAGGAGTTAATAGGTTATTTAGGTTTATTGCAATGAAGGGGTTTGTTGGTTTAGGGGTTAATAAGGTTTATTGCGATGTGGGGGGTTGGCGGTTTAGAGGTTAATATTTTAATTGTTATTTGTGAGTTAGAGGTTAATTACTTTATTATTTTGCGATGTTGGCGGTTTCGGTTTAATACTTTGTGCGGGAGGTTAGTTTTTTTTGTTATACAACGTGCGGGCGGTTTTGTTTTTTAAATTTCTTGCGGGCTGTTACGTGTTTTTTCGTTGTTTGGTGCGGGCGGTTAGGTGTTTTGTTTTTTTTAAGGCTTCATTTGCCTACGCTGCATCCAGGTGGATTTCGAAAATGGCAGGGTGGTGAAAGAATCCTCCGCATTTTCGGAATCAACCGGGATGCAGCTTTGCTGCATCAAGGTGGATTATTTTTGCCGCGCACAGCAAAACACGGCGCCAAGCTGGATTTCCCACACCGCTATTGGCTAAGAGTTGGAAACGTAACCTTTCAGCCAAAAAGCATTCTGCCATGGGCTGCCTTTAGCAGCTCAGCGCAGCGAACGTTGCTAACAAATAAAAAAGGGCTTTTAGAATTAAGTATTTTATACTTCATAAATGGAATGCCCCTTTATTTGTTTTGATGGAAGGTAAAAATAATTTATGCTTACCAGATAAATTCCTTTCCTTCCTGGCAGGGAGAGTCCATGACCCCCCCATAATTTATTTTTTGATGGGCGGCTCCCTTTTTTATATTATTTCTTCTGGCACATTTATACCCTGATGTTTCTCCTACTTTTCCTTGTTCCCTTGGCAGAATGACTGGGGGATAGAGGAAGTGGGAGTGGTATTTAAACCTTTGGCTGGGGTGTCTTTGCCTCCTCCTGGTCCAAACAGTAAGGAATGAAGTTGTGGACTCTCCCTGCCAGGAAGGAAAGGAATTTATCTGGTAAGCATAAAGTATGTTTTTTCTAACCTCTTATAGTAATAGCTGTACAAGATGAGGTTATTCACAGAGGTACATTTTTAAAGATTTTAGTTGCTAACATAGGGCTAATTTATCTCGCACCTGTAAACGTGCAAATTCACCAATAAATAAACAGCCATTACAAGTGGCTGGTTATTCCTACCGTGAGTTTGCAGTAGCAATTAGCACTCAGAAAATTAACCTGAGATCAGATCTCTGGTTAATTTTTTAAAAGTGCCCCAAATGGTCCCAAATTAAAGTATATTGTAATTTTTTATGAAATGTAGCATGTTTTTTTTATTATATAAAAAATAACTGCACAAAGCAGTTTTTAGGGTTTAAATGTAGCAGGTAGGGGTGTTAAAAAAAAAATGGCACTGAAAAGTGCCTTTACATTGCGGTCTATGGGAACTGTGTGTTCCCTTTAAATATATATTTATATGCTTAGATTGTGACTTACAGGCTGGCAAAATTGTCATTTTTGATAATGTTATTTTAAAAAAAAATATTAATTAAAAAGTTTGGATGTTGGAATTTGTACCTGTATTCACAATTGAAATGCACCAATAAACATTTAAACGCTGACCTTTCTATTCCTTTAATTATCACGACAATATTTCTTAATTCCTCCTTGAGTTTTAGGCAACTCCACTTCATCCTCATCAATAATTATTGTTTCTCTTTAACTGTAATTTTCTGTCATTGACGATAACGTAAAATATTTTGCTGTTGTGCTAATTTTTTATGTGATATTTTACGTACAAGTGAATGTCTATAGTGTCTTCATCCAGACAGCTGCTCTTCCACTGTAATGGTATTTTATTTCCTTGCTAGCATGCAAAATCTGCAGTCAGTTCCATTTCCTGATGAACCAGGCCCAGTGGATTTAGATTCCCAGATGCAGGAACAGGAGAGAATGATCACTATATCCTATGCTCTGGCATCTGAAGCGTCTCAGCGGAGCAAACAAGTAGCAGGTAAGGCCGTCTTCTGCCGCTATTGAGCGAACAAGCAGTGTATATACATTACTGCCAACTCTACCTACCCCTAATGAGCTGATAACTCTGCTTTGTTCAGTTCTTGTCTTTACCAAATGGTAATATCATGGCTGTCATAATAATGCTGCGGCCTCATTGCAACAATGGACACATTGTGGCTATATTAAGGTTGTCGACAGATGGGCAAAGTCGTATTAGCCCCCTGGAATTCCAGAGACTTCTCCACTTATTTTTTTGTTACAGCACATCACAGCTGTCTCTGGCGCTCCAGGGGTTAACCCTGACTGTAGCAAAATGGGAAAGTGTTCTTCCTCTTTTATTAAAGAAGCTGAAATCTGGTTCCCCTTAGAATAAAAGGCCCTACTTACTGGCCAATTCACACACAGCTAGATTACGAATTTGGCGTTATGAGTGAAAAAGCAGCGTTATGCTTCATAACGCTGCTTTTTCCCTAATGCCGCTATTACAAGTCTTGCAGGCATAGGTGTACCGCACACCTTTTTGGCCAGCACGCAACGTCAGTACTGTACTTTTAAAAAAGTCCTTTTTCAATGGTATTCGCCGGTATTACGAGTTTGCCTGGGAGACCAAAAAGTGAGCGGTACACCCTATAACCAACAGGATCTGTACCGCCATCTAAAGTCAGTAGTTATGAGTTTTACGTTACAAAGCTGTAGCATAAAACTCATAACTAAAGTGTTAAAAAGTACACTAACACCCATAAACGTCCTAAACCGAGACCCTCCCGTATCGCAAATACTAAAAGATAATTATTAACCCGTAATCTGCCGCTCCGGACATCGCCGCGACTATTAAAATATATTAACCCCTCTTCCCCCGCTCCCCAACATCATCTCCACTATAATAAACCTATTAACCCCTATATGCTAAATCACTTGAAACTGATGCAGTATAACTATAAAAAGCTGACAGGAAAATATCACCTGAGCATCTCTATGTAAAAAAGGAAGATATTTTACCTCACAATCTCCTCAGCTCAGCACAGTAAGTTCTGTGTAAAAAGTTATACTCCGCTGCAGCCCATCTGCAAGTAAAAAAAAATAAAAAATGAAGAAATGAACAGCAGCCAAACAGCATCAGCAATGCTGAAGTCATGAACTCTTTTACTGTGATCTCATGAGATTTCACTTAACTCTCATGAGATTTCATAGCAAACTTCCTTTAAACTGAATAGGGAAATAAGATGAGTGCACATAAGCTCGCCCCTTCCGCTGTCCCGGGACAGACATACTGATATGCTGCTTAGAAGTCCTTTACAATGGGATGTGGCTTCTGAGAAACTTTTGAGGTAAAATATCTTTCTTTTTTACATAGAGATGTTCAGGTGATATTTTCTAGTCAGCTTTTTACAGCTATGCTACATCACTTTTAAGTGTTTCAACATTTGAGTATTATGGCCCTTGAAATATAATTAAAATAAAGCTAAATAAACCTTACAATTATTAACTAAATAATTCCTATTTAAAACTAAATACATACTTACCTGTAAAATAAAACCTAAGCTAGCTACAATATAACTAATATTTATATTGTAGCTATCTTAGGTTTTATTTTTATTTCACAGGTAAGTTTGTATTTATTTTAACTAGGTAGACTAGTTAGTAAATAGTTATTAACTATTTAATAACTACCTAGTTAAAATAAATAAAATTTACCTGTAAAATAAAACCTAACCTGCCTTACACTAAAACCTACCATTACAATCAAATCAAATAAATTAAATTATTCAAATACAATTATCTAAATTACAAAAAAAACCCCACTAAATTACACAAAATAAGAAACGAAATTATCAACAACAAAAAAAAAGAATTACTCCTAATCTAATAGCCCTATCAAAATAAAAAGCCCCCCCCCCCCAAATAATAAAACCCCTAGCCTACACTAAACTGCCAATAGCCCTTAAAAGGGCCTTTTGCGAGTGTAATTGCCCCAAAGATAACAGCTCTTTTACCTGGCAATAAAAATTACAAACAACCCAACAACAGTAAAACCCACCACCCACACAACCAAACCCCCCAAATAAAACTCTATCTAAATAAACCTAAGCTAACACTTACGGTTTTCGAAGACCAGACATCCATCCTCATCCAGCCGGCGAATTCCTCATCCAAGCGGGCAGAAGTCCTCATCCATCCGGCGCGGAGCGGGTCCATCTTCAAGACATCCGACACGGAGCATCCTTTTCTTCCAATCATTACTGGAGAATGAAGTTCACTTTAAGTGACGCCATCCAAGATGGCGTCCCTTACATTCCGATTGGCTGATAGCCAATCGTAATGTAAGGGATGCCATCTTAGATCACTTGTATTTTGGTGCGGTCTGGAGCTCAACACCACCATATCGCCCGCACAAGCCTGCTTTTTACAAACCTGTAATAGCAACACTATAGGGAGGTGAAATAACGCCACTTTTGTGGCAGTCGTTAATTTCCCTAAAGTGCTCAAAACTCGTAATCTAGCTGATTGTGAGGTCTTTGTTCCAGAAGACATGAAGTTCAAGTCAAACAGACAGGAATATTATAGAAAACAAAAGAAAAATATCAGTGTTACCTCCAGAAACGTCTTTTGGTTTAAAAGCCAAAGTAATAATTAGCCTAGATCCTTTGTGCTTTTATCATCTGTACTATAAACTCAGGTTTTTATAATACTGTATGCATTACACATTGCTTCTTTTTAAACCTATATATCTGTTTGATCAATGAGAAATCATTTGGTAATAAAAGTTAACTTTCAAGTAGGAAGTATTTACAAAATAATTACAATGTTTTTTTAATGTCCCTTTCAGTTTTTCAAAAAAGGGCCATGGTACTCAAGAATAATGCATTTTATCCAATTGTGCACAAGGACGGCCAAAACGCTCTATATTGTCTTTATATTTCCTGAGATTGAACATTTATCAAGCTCTAGAGGGACTGATGTTTATTCTACTTTATATCCATCAAGAGTACTAGGACTTTTGTGAAATAACTGTGAGCTTTAGGTACGATGAAGAATTAAAATTACAGGTTCATTGAAGCCAAAATTAGACTATCATGACTCCGATCAGAAGGTACAATAAAAACAACCATCTAATTTACTTCTGCTATTAAATAATCACGTTTTATTTGTACCCTTTGTTGAAACGTAGGTCTTTATATGAGAGCATAATGGTGTAACATTTAACAAAAACTGCTGCCCTATAGAGCTCAAAATGTGCTACCTCAGTATGCTCTCATCTAAATGTCATAATAGAAGTAATTCAATACATTCTAACTAGTGTTAAAGGGGCAGAAAACCCCAAAAATTCCCTTCATAATATGTATAGAAAATGCAATTTTAACAACTTTCAATTTTACTTTTATTATCAAATATGCTTCATTCTCTTGTCATCCTTTGCTAAAGGAGCAGCATTGCACTACTGGCAGTTAGCTGAACACATCTTGTTAGCCAAATAGCCAATCACAAGAGACAAATGTATCCAGGCACCAATCACCAGCTAGCTCCCACTAGTGTAGGATATGTGCGTATTTATTTTCAACAAAGGATACCAAGAGAACAAACCACATTTGAAAATGTGTCTTAAAATAACATGCTCTATCTGATTCTTGCAAATTTAATTTTGACTTTTCTATCACTTTAAATTGGCCTGTAATATATGTCAGAGACAGTCACTTGTGTATAAACAGCATTACCGTCTTCACTGGAAGTACTGAGTAGCGATACTTTATCTTTAATTATGGCCCTTTATCCTTTAATTGAGTGCCCTTAGCGAATACCGCGGTTACATTCCTTTACTGCTAGGAAGGTTTTTACTTGTGAAAGTCCTTGTTCTTTATAAAGAAGAAATTCTATTGCTCCTTCTCAACCCTGAAGGTAAAAATAAAGAGAACAAATTATCAGTCACAGTAAAAAAAAAAAATATATAACAAAATATCCGCACTCACTGGACTTTATGTGAAAAAACTTTATATAAGTGACGTTTCGGGGTACAACACCCCTTCCTCAGACCAGATATGTAAATAATGTTGCAGGCAGGTGACATAAACATACTGTTTAATTTTCACCTAGTAACTCCCTAACATATCTTTGTCTGTATAAAATAAAACAAAGTATAAAATATTTATACAATTTTAAAACGGAACTGACTCTCAGGGAAATTTGTGGGAAATGGCTATAGGACCAAGCCAATGAAAAGCAAAAGATGTATTTGGTAAACCAAGTTACATTTGCTGCCTGCTCATTTTATGTTGTTTTTATTAATTATTTATATAATAAGTGTAGTAGTATTTACAGTAATATTATACTATTAAAGGGACTATAAAACTAAATACATTTTATAACATAGTATTAAAGGGACATTAAACACTAAATAAAAGCTAGACAGAATGATGCATTCAGAGAAAAGATTTGTCTGAGAATAACATATAGATGCATTTTGTAACGTTTACTTAGTTGTTTAAATAGTGATAAAATAAGTAAAGATTTAGGGGCCGATTTACTAAAGTGCGGACATTCATGATACAATGCAGCGTATCATGTCCGCCGCACATCGATAAATGCCGACAGCATACGCTGTTGGCATTTATCATTGCACAAGCAGTTCTGGTAAACCGCTTGTGCAATGCCGCCCCCTGCAGATTCGCAGCCAATTGGCCGCTAGCAGGGGTTGTCAATCAGCCCAATTGTATAGGATCGGGTGGATTGAAGACCGCAGCCTCAGAGGAAGTGGACAAGTTAACTACTGTTTCCAGCAAGCCTGAAGACTCGCGCAGAAACAGGGGCATCAAGCTCGATTTGGAGCTTGATAATTCGGCCCCTCTGTGTCTATAAAAGAAGGAGCTGCCATGTTGTAACTTAGGTTACCTTCTCTGCTGTGGCCAATTAGGGACAGTTATAAATAGGTCACTAGAGTAAGCACTTCCATTTCTAACAGGAATTTAAATTTTCAGAATGGAATTATATGAAAAGGGGACAAAATAAATAATGAAAGTATTTTGCAGACATGTGTGTGTATGTGTATATATATATTGAGATTACTCATCATTTGATTGTTTTTAAATTTATCACAGAAGACATGAGAGTTATGTATTTAAGATGTGCTCTTTAAAAGCATGAATATAATTGAGTTTCTATCATTTTGATTATCAAAATGAAGACCTAGAAATTAATAAATAAGCTGCACATAGAAGAGTAATTTAAGGGATATGAAACCCACATTTTTTTTTTCTTTCATGGTTTAGAAAGACCAAGCGATTTAAAACAACTTTCCAATTTACTTCTGTTATCTAATTTGCTTCATTCTCTTGATATCCTTAGTTGAAAAGCATATCTAAATTGGATCAGTAGCTGCTGATTGGTGGCTGCACATAGATGCCTCGTGTGATTTGCTCACCCCTGTGCATTGCTATTTCTCAAACAAAGGATAACTAAAGAATGAAGCACATTAGATAATAGAAGTAAATTAGAAAGTTGTTTACAATTGTCTTCTCTATCCGAATCATGAAAGAAATGTTTTGGATTTCATGTCCCTCTAAGCATTATTATTACAAGTTGGGTTATTCTGCTATCTGCTTTTTGGTTTTAATAACTGTTACTTATATGTGATCCATTTTAGAGCAACAACTGACCCTACAATCTAATCCAAACTCACGTTCTGTACTACAGACACCACTCTCCCCTTTATGCAATGGATTTCACTACTCAATTGTTTAAGCAGCATAAAAGTAAGAACTAACTGCATTCTGCATGGCTGTTGTAACCGTGCGTGTGTTGTACTGTGTTCTGCATGGCTGTTGTAACCGTGCGTGTGTTGTACTGTGTTCTGCATGGCTGTTGTAACCGTGCGTGTGTTGTACTGTGTTCTGCATGGCTGTTGTAACCGTGCGTGTGTTGTACTGTGTTCTGCATGGCTGTTGTAACCGTGCGCGTGTTGTACTGTGTTCTGCATGGCTGTTGTAACCGTGCGCGTGTTGTACTGTGTTCTGCATGGCTGTTGTAACCGTGCGTGTGTTGTACTGTGTTCTGCATGGCTGTTGTAACCGTGCGTGTGTTGTACTGTGTTCTGCATGGCTGTTGTAACCGTGCGTGTGTTGTACTGTGTTCTGCATGGCTGTTGTAACCGTGCGCGTGTTGTACTGTGTTCTGCATGGCTGTTGTAACCGTGCGTGTGTTGTACTGTGTTCTGCATGGCTGTTGTAACCGTGCGTGTGTTGTACTGTGTTCTGCATGGCTGTTGTAACCGTGCGCGTGTTGTACTGTGTTCTGCATGGCTGTTGTAACCGTGCGCGTGTTGTACTGTGTTCTGCATGGCTGTTGTAACCGTGCGCGTGTTGTACTGTGTTCTGCATGGCTGTTGTAACCGTGCGCGTGTTGTACTGTGTTCTGCATGGCTGTTGTAACCGTGCGCGTGTTGTACTGTGTTCTGCATGGCTGTTGTAACCGTGCGCGTGTTGTCCTGTGTTCTGCATGGCTGTTGTAACCGTGCGCGTGTTGTACTATGTTCTGCATGGCTGTTGTAACCGTGCGCGTGTTGTACTGTGTTCTGCATGGCTGTTGTAACCGTGCGCGTGTTGTACTGTGTTCTGCATGGCTGTTGTAACCGTGCGTGTGTTATACTGTGTTCTGCATACAGGATACACCAAGCTGAGGAATCAAATGCCAAAAGGATTCTCTTTTAGTAATAAAATCTGAGTAAACTTGGGATTGATAAAAATGAAGATGGCATTACTTTAAAGGGACAAGTTAGTCTAAGAATAAAAAGCTTCAGCAAAAGGGTAAAACACACAGTAAGACTAGAATGTACATTTTCATCTGCTTCTTGAGTTCATTTTGTTTTTTTAAGTCATGGGCACTGTACTCAACCGTTTTATACCCTCCATATGAAACAGTAGCACACACAGTCCCTTGTTTAGATTATAATGTTCTGCTGCCATCTAGTGGTACATTTTCCAAACTGTACACTGTGCTGCTTTATTAAGCTTACATTCCTGCTTTTTAAATAAAGATACCACAAGAACTAAGAAAAATTGATAATGTGAGAAAATTAGAAAGTTGCTTAAAATTCCATTGCTGTATCTGAATCATGAATGAAAAAAAAACGTGGGTTTCATATCCCTTTAATTGCAGACATCAATGCTAGTCACTGTAATTATGTTAGCTGTATCCGTGCTTCCTCGTAATGGTCATTAGCTCATGGTACCTGTACATTGATAGGAAGTGCCTCTCAGCCAATGAACATTACCAATAAGTATAAACATGATGTACAGATTAGCCAATGAGTATTACGAGGAAACATTTATCAGCCAATAAGCATTAGCAGGATGTACTGATCAGTCAATAAGCATTAGCAGGATGTACTGATCAGCTAATAAGCATTAGCAGGATGTACTGATCAGCCAATAAGCATTTGAAGTGCATGAATGTCAGCATATATAAATGCTGCTCCACTGTATCAATAAAATAATACATTTGAATACTATAAACATTTAGGTCAACATTTGCTGAATATCAGTGTGAATTCATGGGGAATACATTCCAGGTAAGGCTACTGCTGAATATATTTAGGTAGAGGTAGAAGCTAAGCTATAAATACCTGCAGTGAATAATGTAACATTAGCTAGTTACATTTATCAAGCTATTTGTATTTAAGACAATGTTTACTCTGCTTATACCATATTTCCTTATGGCTTTTTGTCCAGGCTTGGTGTGCCCCTATGTGTAAAGTAACAGAAAAATGTGCACAATTTGTCCCCTTTCCTTCCACTTCCCGCACGTAAATATTTTAAGCATCAATTGACGTCAATTTTCTGATGCATGTGTAATATTCAAGAAACCATTCTGTAAAGAAAGAATATTTTTTATAAACGTTTCATCATATTAGTAGAACTTGTAAAGCTTTCATATTGCAAAATAATCCAAGGTCCTTAAAAAAAAAAAAAAAGTTATGGAATCCATGTTTCATGTTGCATTTGCTGTGACCAATCAGAGGCTGCATTTAAGGGGACTTTAGAAACAATTTAAAGATACTTGAATATGCCCTCCTGTTTCTCTTGTTAAGTGTATCCAGTCCACGGATCATCCATTACTTATGGGACATTAACTCCTCCCCAACAGGAAGTGCAAGAGGATTCACCCAGCAGAGCTGCTATACAGCTCCTATCCCAACTGCCATTACCAGTCATTCTCTTGCACCCAACGAATAGATAGGATGTGTGAGAGGACTGTGGTGATTATACTTAGTTTCATACCTTCAATCAAAAGTTTGTTATTTTATAATAGCACCGGAGTGTGTTATTCCTTCTCTGGTAGAATTTGAAGAAGAATCTACCTGAGTTTTTCTATGATTTTAGCCGGAGTAGTTAAGATCATATTGCTGTTTCTCGGCCATCTGAGGAGAGGTAAACTTCAGATCAGGGGACAGCGGGCAGATTAATCTGCAAAGAGGTATGTAGCAGCTTATTATTTTCTGACAATGGAATTGATGAGAAAATTCTGCCATACCGATATAATGTAAACTCAGCCTTAAATGCAGTAGCAGCAACTGGTATCAGGCTGTCATGTATGTATATTTTACACTTCAGTATTCTGGGGAATGGCACTTCACTGGAATTATACTGTATGCATAAAACTTTAGCCTAATTTGCAGGGACTAGCAACAGGCTTTTTAATAACACTCAATTTATTAATGTTAAACGTTTTTTGCTGGCATGTAAAATCGTTTAATTTTCTGAGGTACTGGGTGAAAAAATGTTTTGGGCACTATTTTTTTCCACTTGGCAGTCGTTTTATTTAATTTATGACAGTTTACTGATCTCTCTCACTGTTATGTGTGAGGGGGAGGGGCCTTTTTTGGTGCTTTTGCTACGCATCAAAAAATTCAGTCAGAAGTTTGTCTTCCCTGCATGATCCGGTTCATCTCTACAGAACTTAGGGGTCTTCAAAACTTGTTTTGAGGGAGGTAATCACTCACAGCAGAGCTGTGAGATTGTAGTTGACTGTGATAAAAAAACGTTTATTTCTGTATTTTTTTTTTTTTTTTTTCTGCTATCAGGGTTAGTTATCCTTTGCTAATGGGAGCAATCCTTTGCTAAAATTGTGTTTTTTACAAAGATTTGATGCTATAACTTTTCAGTTTATTAATTTTCAACTGTCATAACTTTTTCTGTGCTTCTTATAGGCACAGTACGTTTTCATATTATAGTAAATTACTTGAAAAGTATTTCCAAGTTGCTAGTTTATTTGCTAGTGTGTTAAACATGTCTGATTCAGAGGAAGATATCTGTGCTATATGTGCTAAAGCCAAAGTGGAGCCCAATAGAAATTTATGTACTAACTGTATTGATGCTACTTTAAATAAAAGTCAATCTGTACAAATTGAACATATTTCACCAAACAACGAGGGGAGAGTTATGCCGACTAACTCGCCTCACGTGTCAGTACCTGCATCTCCCGCTCGGGAGGTGCGTGATATTGTAGCGCCGAGTACATCTGGGCGGCCATTACAAATCACATTACAGGATATGGCTACTGTTATGACTGAAGTTTTGACTAAATTACCAGAACTAAGAGGTAAGCGTGATCACTCTGGGGTGAGAACAGAGTGCGCTGATAATATTAGGGCCATGTCAGACACTGCGTCACAATTTGCAGAACATGAGGACGGAGAGCTTCATTCTGCGGGTGACGGTTCTGATCCAAACAAACTGGATTCAGATATTTCAAATTTTAAATTTAAGCTGGAAAATCTCCGTGTATTACTAGGGGAGGTGTTAGCGGCTCTGAATGATTGTAACACAGTTGCAATACCAGAGAAAATGTGTAGGTTGGATAAATATTTTGCGGTACCGGCGAGTACTGACGTTTTTCCTATACCTAAGAGACTTACTGAAATTGTTACTAAGGAGTGGGATAGACCCGGTGTGCCGTTCTCACCCCCTCCGATATTTAGAAAGATGTTTCCAATAGACGCCACCACACGGGACTTATGGCAAACGGTCCCTAAGGTGGAGGGAGCAGTTTCTACTTTAGCTAAGCGTACCACTATCCCGGTGGAGGATAGCTGTGCCTTTTCAGATCCAATGGATAAAAAGTTAGAGGGTTACCTTAAGAAAATGTTTTATATTGCAACCTCTTGCATGCATTGCGCCTGTCACGGCTGCAGCAGCATTTTGGTTTGAGTCTCTGGAAGAGACACTTGAATCAGCTCCATTAGATGAGATTACACACAAGCTTAAAGCCCTTAAGTTAGCTAACTCATTTATTTCAGATGCCGTAGTACATTTAACTAAACTTACGGCTAAGAATTCCGGATTCGCCATTCAGGCACGCAGAGCACTGTGGCTAAAATCCTGGTCAGCTGACGTTACTTCTAAATCTAAATTGCTTAATATACCTTTCAAAGGGCAGACCTTATTCGGGCCCGGGTTGAAAGAAATTATCGCTGACTTTACAGGAGGTAAAGGCCATGCCCTGCCTCAAGACAGAGCCAAACCTAAGGCTAGACAGTCTAATTTTCGTTCCTTTCGTAATTTCAAAGCAGGAGCAGCATCAACTTCCTCTGCACCAAAACAGGAAGGAGCTGTTGCTCGCTACAGACAAGGCTGGAGACCTAACCAGTCCTGGAACAAGGGCAAGCATGCCAGGAAACCTGCTGCTGCCCCTAAGACAGCATGAATCGAGGGCCCCCGATCCGGGAACGGATCTAGTGGGGGGCAGACTTTCTCTCTTCGCCCAGGCTTGGGCAAGAGATGTCCAGGATCCCTGGGCGTTAGAGATCATATCTCAGGGATACCTTCTAGACTTCAAATTCTCTCCCCCAAGAGGGAGATTTCATCTGTCAAGGTTGTCAACAAACCAAATAAAGAAAGAGGCGTTTCTACGCTGCGTACAAGATCTTTTATTAATGGGAGTGATCCATCCGGTTCCGCGGTCGGAACAAGGACAAGGGTTTTACTCAAATCTGTTTGTGGTTCCCAAAAAAGAGGGAACTTTCAGGCCAATCTTGGATTTAAAGATCCTAAACAAATTCCTAAGAGTTCCATCGTTCAAAATGGAAACTATTCGGACAATTTTACCCATGATCCAAAAGGGTCAGTACATGACCACAGTGGATTTAAAGGATGCTTACCTTCACATACCGATTCACAAAGATCATTACCGGTATCTAAGGTTTGCCTTACCAGTTTGTAGCTCTTCCATTCGGATTGGCTACGGCTCCGAGAATCTTCACAAAGGTTCTGGGTGCTCTTCTGGCGGTACTAAGACCGCGAGGAATTGCGGTAGCTCCGTACCTAGACGACATTCTGATACAAGCTTCAAGCTTTCAAACTGCCAAGTCTCATACAGAGTTAGTACTGGCATTTCTAAGGTCGCATGGATGGAAGGTGAACGAAAAGAAGAGTTCTCTCTTTCCACTCACAAGAGTTCCCTTCTTGGGGACTCTTATAGATTCTGTAGAAATGAAGATTTACCTGACAGAAGACAGGTTAACAAAGCTTCAAAATGCATGCCGTGTCCTTCATTCCATTCAACACCCGTCAGTAGCTCAATGCATGGAGGTGATCGGCTTAATGGTAGCAGCAATGGACATAGTACCCTTTGCACGTCTACATCTCAGACCGCTGCAATTGTGCATGCTAAGTCAGTGGAATGGGGATTACTCAGACTTGTCCCCTACTCTGAATCTGGATCAAGAGACCAGAAATTCTCTTCTATGGTGGCTTTCTCGGCCACATCTGTCCAGGGGGATGCCATTCAGCAGGCCGGACTGGACAATTGTAACAACAGACGCCAGCCTACTAGGTTGGGGCGCTGTCTGGAATTCTCTGAAGGCTCAGGGACAATGGAATCAGGAGGAGAGTCTCCTACCAATAAACATTCTGGAATTGAGAGCAGTTCTCAATGCCCTTCTGGCTTGGCCCCAGTTAACAACTCGGGGGTTCATCAGGTTTCAGTCGGACAACATCACGACTGTAGCTTACATCAACCATCAGGGAGGGACAAGAAGCTCCCTAGCAATGATGGAAGTATCAAAGATAATTCGCTGGGCAGAGTCTCACTCTTGCCACCTGTCAGCAATCCACATCCCGGGAGTGAAGAACTGGGAGGCGGATTTCTTAAGTCGTCAGACTTTTCATCCGGGGGAGTGGGAACTTCATCCGGAGGTCTTTGCCCAAATACTTCGACGTTGGGGCAAACCAGAGATAGATCTCATGGCGTCTCGACAGAACGCCAAGCTTCCTCGTTACGGGTCCAGATCCAGGGATCCGGGAGCGGTTCTGATAGATGCTTTGACAGCACCTTGGACCTTCGGGATGGCTTATGTGTTTCCACCCTTCCCGATGCTTCCTCGATTGTTTGCCAGAATCAAACAGGAGAGAGCATCAGTGATTCTAATAGCGCCTGCATGGCCACGCAGGACTTGGTATGCAGATCTAGTGGACATGTCATCCTGTCCACCTTGGTCGCTACCTCTGAAACAGGACCTTCTGATCCAGGGTCCCTTCAAACATCAAAATCTATTTTCTCTGAAGCTGACTGCTTGGAAATTGAACGCTTGATTTTATCAAAACGTGGTTTTTCTGAGTCAGTTATTGATACCTTAATACAGGCTAGGAAGCCTGTTACCAGAAAGATTTACCATAAGATATGGCGCAAATACTTATATTGGTGCGAATCCAAGAGTTACTCATGGAGTAAGGTTAGGATTCCGAGGATATTGTCTTTTCTACAAGAAGGTTTAGAAAAGGGTTTATCCGCTAGTTCCTTAAAGGGACAGATTTCAGCTCTGTCCATTCTTTTACACAAACGTCTGTCAGAAGTTCCGGACGTTCAAGCTTTTTGTCAGGCTTTAGCTAGAATCAAGCCTGTGTTTAAAACTGTTGCTCCACCATGGAGTTTGAACTTAGTTCTTAATGTTTTACAGGGGGTTCCGTTTGAACCCCTTCATTCCATTGATATCAAGTTGTTATCTTGGAAAGTTCTGTTTTTAATGGCGATTTCCTCGGCTCGAAGAGTCTCTGAGTTATCTGCCTTACATTGTGATTCTCCTTATCTGATTTTTCATTCAGACAAGGTAGTTCTGCGTACTAAACCTGGGTTCCTACCTAAGGTGGTCACTAACAGGAATATCAATCAAGAGATTGTGGTTCCATCTTTGTGTCCTAATCCTTCTTCGAAAAAGGAACGTCTGCTACACAATCTAGATGTAGTCCGTGCCCTGAAATTTTATCTACAGGCAACTAAGGATTTTCGACAAACGTCTTCCCTGTTTGTCGTTTATTCTGGTCAGAGGAGAGGTCAAAAATCTTCGGCTACCTCTCTCTCCTTTTGGCTTCGTAGCATAATACGGTTAGCCTATGAGACTGCTGGACAGCAGCCTCCTGAAAGAATTACAGCACATTCTACTAGAGCTGTGGCTTCCACTTGGGCCTTTAAGAATGAGGCTTCTGTTGAACAGATTTGCAAGTCTGCAACTTGGTCTTCTCTTCATACTTTTTCCAAATTTTACAAATTTGACACTTTTGCTTCTTCGGAGGCTGTTTTTGGGAGAAAGGTTCTTCAGGCAGTGGTTCCTTCCGTATAAAGAGCCTGCCTGTCCCTCCCGTCATCCGTGTACTTTAGCTTTGGTATTGGTATCCCATAAGTAATGGATGATCCGTGGACTGGATACACTTAACAAGAGAAAACATAATTTATGCTTACCTGATAAATTTATTTCTCTTGTAGTGTATCCAGTCCACAGCCCGCCCTGTCACTTTAAGGCAGGTAATTTTTCCATTAAACTACAGTTACCACTGTACCCTATGGTTTTCCTTTCTCTGCATGTTTTCGGTCGAATGACTGGTAATGGCAGTTGGGGGAGGAGCTGTATAGCAGCTCTGCTGGGTGAATCCTCTTGCACTTCCTGTTGGGGAGGAGTTAATGTCCCATAAGTAATGGATGATCTGTGGACTGGATACACTACAAGAGAAATACATTTATCAGGTAAGCATAAATTATGTTTTTTCAGTCCCTCAAGGACTTAGGGGTAGTATAGCACAATGGGTGGCAGTAAGCAACAAAATTGTATTATTAAAACATTTTATGGATGTGGTTAGTTTGTGTTTTGTGTTTCCAGCTGTCTAAAACATTCAAACTAATGACTAGAGGTTTAGTGATTTTCTTTTAGCTGTAATTTGTGTATATCCCCCTAACTCTATTGCTTTAATGCAAATAGCGTTGGTTATGATTTTTAATGCCCGGTTCTGGGAATCTGTTGTCTAAGTGATAGGAACTTGATGCATAAAAGTGTTACACTGAAGAAAAACTCACAAAAAAGCTATTTTTTGCACCGTGAATGTGTTTTAGTAAATTTTTATGGGCAAAACATAAATGGTGATAATTAACAAGTGCATTTTTATTCTATATAAAGGTTAAAGTCATGCTACGTGTTATGTGTCATATTACTTATTTTATGTTTACAATCTCCTTACGTAATTTTAATATGTTTTATTTAACAGGTACCACAATCAGAGGTGACAGCACATTTATTTAATCTTTACAAAAGGGTTATAGTCTTTTATCCATAAATTGATTATTTGGAAGGAATCCTTTCATGTAAATGACTGCAATTTATTTGCATATAGATTATCTACTGGAGAAATATGGAATAAAGATGAAATGCTTACAGACGCCCCAGACAGATGTGCCCTTTATATGTGGTCACTTAAAGGGACATAAATGTCAGGGTGCCAGGAATCAGACTGAGACAAGAAGTGCAAAAATAATAAAAAGTCCACAAGTCAAATAACAAGCCAGGAGTCAAAACTAGAGCTGGTAGTCAGACAAGCCGAGTCAGGAGCCAAAGCGAGTAGTCAGACGAGCCGGAATCAGGAACAAGGAGAACAGCAGAGTCAGGAACAAGCCAGGGATCAGGAACCAGGAGGGACGTCAGACAGCCAGTTAATACACAGGAGCTCTCACAAACAGGTCTGAGACAACGCAAGGGCAAAGCATACTGAACAAAGGCCCTTTAAATAATAAGTGATGACATCACAATTCTGAGACTGCATCCTGTCTCACACGGATGATGTAAACCAGTCTGGCCATAAAAGGAAGTACAGGAAGTGAGCAGCATCTCCCAGAATGCAAAAAAGTCAGCAAGAGAGGTGAGTAAAATGTCTGCCAGCAGCACATAGCAAACAAGTCAGGAAAAACCCTGACAGTACCCTCCCCTCAACGACCCCTCCCCTGCGGGTGGACAAAAGGCTTATTGGGGAAATGGGCATGGAAAGCACGGAGGAGGGCGGGAGCATGAACATCAGAGGAGGGAACCCATGAACGCTCCTCTGGACCGTAGCCCCTCCAATGAACCAAATACTGTACGCGACCCCTGGACATACGAGAGTCAATGATGCTGCTGACCTCATACTCCTCATGGTTGTCAACAATGATAGGACGGGAACGAGGCAACACAGTGGTAAACCGATTACAAACCAATGGTTTCAAGAGGGAGACATGAAAAACATTGGAGATGTGCATTGCAGGAGGAAGGTCAAGAGCGTAGGCCACAGGATTGACCCGTCGGAGTATTCGAAAAGGACCAACATAACGGGGAGCCAGTTTATTGGAAGGCACACGAAGGTTCAAGTTGCGGGAGGACAGCCAAACTCTCTCACCAACCTGGTAGGAAGGTGCAGGCAGAGCCTACAATCACCTGATGAAACGGTCATTCAAGACCGAGAAACGTTGTGTTATATTATAGATATACACCTGATGAAACGGTCATTCAAGACCGAGAAACGTTGTGTTATATTATAAAATAAAGTCAAGTTTTATAAGACGTTGGATCCACGAACTTTATTTTATTTTATCTAATTGTAGCAGTTGTTTTCATATATTTTGGAGTGTGCTGTTTACGGCACTATACGGTCCCAACTGCACACAAGAGCCGACCGGGTTTGGCTATCTCCAACTAAAGATTGTATCCTGAGAAAGCAGATTGCGACCGGGAGAGCAAGTTATCCGGCATCCATCCGAATACCCCATAGAACGGGCCAATAAGGATGGTGGTGGGAGTCAGCTGGACGACTCATAAAGTTCCAGAAGGCGTTTGTGACACTTCTCAAGTGTCAGGGAGCTTGTAAGTACCAGTTTTTCCTGCGCATCTGAAGCTTGTCTGTATCCACTGATCGTACACTATGGTGGCGCCTTCTTTTCCATTCTATATTTCTACAGATTTTGTTCTTTTGGGACACCAGCAAAAGTATTGAAGAAGCCGCGAGCCATCATCTGACAGAGCCTGAGGGAGCACTCTGACCCCCTAGGTCTCACCAAGTAATATTGACTTAGCGATACTAAGCTAAGACATCTGAACATTCACTTTTATATCAATACCATTGACTTTTATTTCCACATTTGTGAAAGAGTTCATTTTATATATATTTATATGGTCAATGATTTTTTAGCACTGTATATGTTGGCGCACTGTTCACTTATAACTATTCAGAGCCTACAATCAGCCTGGAACTTTTGGCGCTGCATAGAACGATGAAGGCAATCCTGAATCTGCACCCACGTGGAACGGAGTTGCCGGAGATGCTCCTCCAAATCCGGAATACCCTGAGAATGAATGAATCGGGCAACAAGGATGGTTGAAACCCATAATTCGCCATGAACAGGGATAACTTGGAGGAAGCAATAATAGCACTATTACGAGCAAACTCTGCCCAAGGTAACAGTTCAGACCAATTATTGTGGTGATCTGAGACATAGCAACGGAGGAACTGTTCCAGAGCTTGATTAGACCAATCTGCAGCCCCATTGGATTGAAGGTGATATGCCGAGGAGAAGGAGAGCTGGATCCCCATTTGAGCACAAAAGGAACGCCAAAATCTGGAGACAAACTGGCTACCCCGGTCCGACACTATCTCCTTGGGTAACCCATGTAAACGGAAGACCTCACGGGCAAAAATTGAAGCAAGCTCCTGAGCAGTAGGCAACTTCTTCAAGGGAATGCAATGTGACATTTTAGAAAAACGGTCAACCACCATAAGGATAACAGTATTGCCATTGGAAACAGGGAGCTCGACAATTAAGTCCATGGAAAGATGTGTCCAAGGACGCTCACCATTAGCAATAGGTTGAAGAAGACCCACAGGAAGACGTCGAGGAGTCTTAGTCTGTGCACAACTGAGCAGGAGGCAACATACGCAGCAACATCAGAACGAAGACCTGGCCACCAGAATTGTCGAGTGACAGACCAAATCATTTGGTTCTTGCCTGGGT
Organism: Bombina bombina; assembly: GCF_027579735.1. NCBI lineage: Eukaryota > Metazoa > Chordata > Amphibia > Anura > Bombinatoridae > Bombina > Bombina bombina. The sequence goes on along the minus strand of NC_069505.1, from coordinate 226,847,871 downwards.
GACCAGCGGCTTTAGTATAGTGGTAAGTGTGCAAAAGTTTAGTTCGAAGATTCTCAGGAACAAAACACTTAGCACTAGGTTTCTCAGGAGGTGCAATGGTTTGTGCAGCCAGGATCTCCTCCCACAAGGGAGAAGTCAAATTAGTACGTATGGTAGCCAAAATATGGTCAGGAGGTATAACTGGAGTAGGTACAGACTCCTCCTTGGACAGAGGGGAAAATTGTCGAGAGAGGGTATCAGCCCTAACATTCTTACTACCAGGCAGGTAGGAGACCACATAATTAAACCGAGACAAAAATAGCACCTGTCGGGGCGACAAACGTTTTGCTTTAGATAGATAAGTTAAATTCTTGTGGTCAGTAAGAATGAGCACTGGCACGCTAGTACCCTCGAGAAGATGCCTCCATTCTTTGAGTGCCAAAATTATGGCCAGTAATTCCCTGTCGCCAATTTCATAATTGCACTCCGCTGGAGACAATTTCTTAGAGAAGAAACCACATGGATGCAAGGAACCGTCAGGTGTAGGACGTTGAGACAAGAGAGCACCTACTCCAGTCTCAGACGCATCGACCTCAAGAACGAAAGGCAGGACAGGGTTAGGATGAGCCAGAACTGGAGCAGCAGCAAAGGCAGTCTTAAGACTATCAAAGGCCTTAATGGCAGTAGGTGACCAATGGAGTGGATCATTCTTTTTACGGGTCATGTCTGTGATAGGTTTGACCAAGGAAGAAAAGTTTTTAATAAACTTTCTATAGTAATTGGCGAACCCCAAAAAACGTTGAATAGACCGAAGACCAACTGGGCGAGGCCACTGCAGAGCTGCAGATAACTTTTTCACATTTCTCAAGTTTACAAAACAGGCCATTCTCACGTAGTCTCTGAAGAACCCGTGTAACATCAAAACGATGAGCCTCAAGTGTGGGTGAGTGTATGAGGATGTCGTTTAAGTACACCACAACGCACTGTTGCAACATATCTCGTAGGACATCATAAATAAATTCCTGGAAAACAGCAGGAGCATTACATAGGCCAAAGGGCATTACAAGATACTCATAATGCCCGCTCCTGGTGTTAAATGCTGTTTTCCATTCGTGGCCCTCCTTGATCCTAACGAGATTGTACGCTCCTCTCAAATCAAGCTTAGTAAAGACCGTAGCTCTCTTGAGGCGGTCAAAGATTTCCGTAATGAGCGGAATAGGGTAAGCATTCTTAATGGTAAGACGATTAAGACCCCTATAATCGATGCATGGTCTTAACTCGCCACCCTTTTTCTTCACAAAGAAGAAGTCAGCCCCTGCAGGAGAGCAGGATTTGTGGATGATCCCCCGCGTCAGAGCATCGGAAACATACTCCTCCATAGCACAATTCTCTGCAACAGACAGAGGGTAAACCCGTCCCCGAGGAGGAATGGCTCCGGGTTGCAGGTCTATGGCACAATCGTAAGACCGGTGAAGAGGCAACGTACCGGCACACACCTTGTCAAAAACGTCTAGGAACTCTCGGTACTCCTCTGGCAATTGAGATACTGAAGAAGTGCACAAGACTTTAACTGATTTCTGAAGACAAGTGGAAATACATTGCGGAGACCACGTCAAAATTTCGGACCTGCTCCAGTCGAGACTGGGATTGTGCTTTTGGAGCCAGGGATAACCCAGAACAACCGAAAAATGTGGAGAGTTTATCACCTGGAACTGGAGGGTTTCAAAATGGAGAGCCCCAACAGCCATGGACAATGGAGCGGTTTCGTGAGTAATGGAGTGCTTTGATACAAAAGCACTGTCAAGGAAATAGCCCACAGCACCGGAGTCAACAAGAGCCTGGGTGACTATGGAGGAGTCCACCCAGGAAAGGACAACCGTGACCAAAGGTTTCTCCTTTAGTGGTTCCGGGGACAAGGATAAACCACCTAAGGTCTGCCCCCGACAGGACCTTAGGTGTGAGCGTTTCCCGGCCGTGTAGGACAAGACTTCAAAAGGTGGCCTTGTAACCCACAATAGAGGCAGAGCCCCTCCCTCCTCCTAAAGGCCCTCTCCGCCACGGAGAGATGTGTGAATCCCAACTGCATCGGCTCAGCAGTACCTGGTGACTTGGGACCAGGAGGCATGGAAGTAGAGGGAGGCATAGGTGGGAACGAACACGTAGGAGACAACGGTACAGGAGGCTTCCGCAAGCACTCCTTGAAAGAAGGCCTCTCACTTAGTCTGATGTCAATTAGGATCAAAAAAGACACCAATGCCTCGAGATCTTCTGGTAAATCTCTGGCAGCAACTTCGTCTTTAATCGCATCAGAGAGCCCATGAAAGAAGGCGGCAACAAGGGCTTCATTGTTCCAGCCTACCTCTGCTGCAAGCGTACGGAACTCAATGGCATACTGAGCAACAGATCTTGTACCTTGCTGAATGGACATGAGTCGTTTAGCAGTAGAGGAGGAGCGAGCTGGAACATCAAATACCCTTCGAAAGGAGGCCACAAATTCAGGGTAATTTGAAATCACAGGTTTATTAGTCTCCCACAAGGGATTAGCCCAGGCAAGAGCTGTGTCAGAGAGTAACGAGATGAGAAATCCCACCTTAGCTCTGTCAGAGGGAAACGCCTGAGGTAACATCTCAAAGTAAATGCCCACCTGGTTCAAAAACCCTCTGCACTGATTAGGATCGCCTCCATATCGCTGAGGTAGAGGTGCGGAACCGGACATGCTCCTGGTAGGCATAGGTGCAGCAGTGGAAACAGGAGCAGCCATAACTTGCGGGACACTTTGGTCCAAATGTGCAGTGCGAGCCAGCAGGGTTTGCAGGGCTAGTGCAAATTGATCCAAGTGGTGTTCATCCATCCTGGAAATTATGGCAGGTAAAGGTGGATTATTAGCACCATCAGGATTCATGGCCCTTGCGTAATGTCAGGGTGCCAGGAATCAGACTGAGACGAGAAGTGCAAAAATAATCACACCTTTATTAATAGAAAAAAATAATAAAAAGTCCACAAGTCAAATAACAAGTCAGGAGTCAAAACTAGAGCTGGTAGTCAGACAAGCCGAGTCAGGAGCCAAAGCGAGTAGTCAGACGAGCCGGAATCAGGAACAAGGAGAACAGCAGAGTCAGGAACAAGCCAGGGATCAGGAACCAGGGGGGACGTCAGACAGCCAGGTAATACACAGGAGCTCTCACAAACAGGTCTGAGACAACGCAAGGGCAAAGCATACTGAACAAAGGCCCTTTAAATAATAAGTGATGACATCACAATTCTGAGACTGCATCCTGTCTCACATGGATGATGTAAACCAGTCTGGCCATAAAAGGAAGTACAGGAAGTGAGCAGCATCTCACAGAATGAACCAAAGTCAGCAAGAGAGGTGAGTAAAATGGCTGCCAGCAGCACATGGCAAACAAGTCAGGAAAAAACCCTGAGAATAAAACCGCTTATTACTAGACTTTTTAGTTGTCTTACAATTTACAAAATCATGAGACTATAGTGCCCTTAACAGAAAACAAAATTGTCAATTTACAATGTATATTATAGAAAATAAAAGATTAAAAAATATATGGTTTATTTTTAGCAAAGTAAAAAGACAGCATTCTCTGTATATGAAAAATGAATGACAAAGTATATGAAATCTTAAGGAAAAATACATTGAATAAAAATATTGTTATAAAATACCCCAGGTAAAATACACACATTGGGTTACACTATTTACCTGAAAACCCCTGGTGCAATAAATAAGAATTCAAACTCTAAAAACAAATATCAATGTGAAACATCTCTATTATGGATTCTTTAGGGTTGATCCTAGCTTATTATCATTGTACCAAAAATGAGTCACGTATATTGTCTTGTTCCTCAAACTGTGGGATATGTACCCCTGGGGTACCTGGAGCCTTTGCAAGGGGTACTCAGAGACTTAGCCTTTCATTAGTTTTTGCCCTGACACAGCTAAGGTAATCACTCAGTGTATTACAGTAACCCATTTCTCAATTCTACCCTCAAGCATCTCTAACAGACCAGATACTAATTCCCTACCTGGCTGGTCGACTGACTTTCTTGTACTCAGGATCAGATAAGCCTTAGAATAGGGCCAGTTAGTGACATTAAAGTACCGAAATTGAAAAAAAATGATGCTTACCAGATACATTTCTTTCTTTCCGGATATGGTGAGTCCACAACGTAATCAATAACTGTTGGGAATATCACTCCTGGCCAGCAGAAGGAGGCAAAGAGCACCACAGCCAGGCTGTTAAGTGTCACTCCCCTACCCACAATCCTTAGTCATTCGACCGAAGGAAAATGGAAACAAGGAACAACACCAAGGTGTAGCGGTGCCTGAGGTTTAGTTAAAAATAACTGTCTTAAATTTAAGGGTGGGGTCGTGGACTCACCATATCCGGAAAGAAAGAAATTTATCAGGTAAGCATAAATTTTGTTTTCTTTCCTAAGATATGGTGAGTCCACGACTTAAACAATTACTGTTGGGAACCAATAGCCAAGCTAGAGGACACAGATGACTAGGGAGGGAGAACAAGATAGGCAGACCTAAACAGAAGGCACCACCCCTTGAAGAACCTTTCTCCTAAAAGAAGCCCCAGCCGAGGCAAAAGTATCAAATTTGGAACATTTGGAAAAAGTATGCAGAGAGGACCAAGTTGCAGCCTTGCAAATCTGTTCCACAGAAGCTTCATTTTTGAAAGCCCAAGAGGAAGAGACAGCCCTCGTGAAATGAGCCGTAATTCTCTCAGGAGGCTGCTGACCAGTAGTCTCATAAGCAAATCGTATTATACTTCTCAGCCAGAGAGAAAGAGAAGTAGCAGTAGCTTTCTGACCCTTAGACTTTCCAGAGAAACAAGCAAACAGTACAGAAGACTGACGAAAATCTTTAGTCGTCTGTAGGTAGAATTTCAGAGCACGCACAACATCCAAGTTGTGCAACAAACATTCCTTATGAGAAGGATTAGGACATAGAGAAGGAACAACAATAACCTGATTAATATTTCTATCTGAAACCACTTTAGGAAGAAAACCCAATTTAGTACAAAGAACCGCCTTTTCAGCATTAAAAATAAGATAAGGCGAATCGCACTGCAAAGCCGAGAGCTCCGAGACGAAGAGATAGCAATGAGAAACAAAACCTTTCAAGATAACTACTTAATATCTATTGGATGCAATGGCTCAAACGGAGCCTGCTGCAAAACTTTAAGAACAAGATTAAGACTCCAAGGAGGAGCATCAGACTTAAACACAGGCTTGATTCTAACCAAAGGATTGAACATCTGGTACATCCGCCAGACGCTTGTGCAACAAAACAGATAATACAGAAATCTGACCCTTCAGAGAACTGGCTGACAATTCCTTCTCCAGAACTTCCTGGAGAAAAGACAAAATCCTTGAAATCCTGACCTTACTCCAAGAGTAGCATGTGGATTCACACCAATAAAGGTATTTATGCCATACCTTATGGTAAATCTTTCTAGTAACAGGCTTACAAGCCTGAATCGTGGTCTCAATGACCGACTCAGAAAACCCACGCTTAGACAGAACTAAGCATTCAATCTCCAAGCAGTCAACTTCAGAGAAACGAGATTTGGATGATGGAAAGGACCCTGAGTTAGAAGGTACTTCCTCAGAGGCAACCTCCAAGATGACATCTTCACTAGGTCTGCATACCAGATCCTGCGAGGCCACGCTGGAGCTATTAGAATTACTGATGCTCTCTCCTGTTTGATACAAGCAATGACTCGTGGAAGGAGCGCAAACGGAGGAAATAGAAATACCAGACTGAAATCCCAAGGAACCACCAGAGCATCTATCAGGGTGGCTTGCGGAACTCTTGACCTTGAACCGTACTTTGGGAGCTTGGCGTTCTGCCGAGATGCCATCAGATCCAACTCCAGCACCCCAATTTGAGGGTTAACCTTCCAGTAATGTCAGAGATTAATTATGCCAGACCAGGCCCAAACAAGGTCTTACCCTTATAGGGAAGTGCTAGAAGCTTGGACTTAGAAGTAACAGCCACTGACCATGATTTCAACCACAAAACCCTGCGAGCTAGCACAGCGAAGCCAGATATCTTGGCTCCTAGCTTAATAATTTGCATGGTAGCATCAGAAATAAAGGAGTTCGCTAACTTGAGAGCCTTAATCCTATCTTGGATCTCCTCCCAAGGAGTATCCACTTGAAGAGAATCAGACAAAGCATTGTACCAATAAGATGCCGTACTAGACACAGTGACAATACAAACTGCAGGTTGCCATTGTAGACCCTGATGAACATACATCTTCTTCAAATAAACCTCCAGCTTTTTGTCCTTTGGATCCTTAAAGGAGCAGCTCTCCTCAATAGGAATAGTAGTTCTCTTAGCCAGAGTAGAAATGGCTCCTTCTACTTTAGGCACAATTTGCCATGCCTCTTTAATGGAGTCAGTGACCAGAAACATCTTCTTAAAGACAGGAGACAGTGTAAAAGGTATCCCTGGCTTCTCCCATTACTGTGCTATAAGCTCTGTGGCACGGTCTGAAATAGGAAACACCTCCACAGAGGAAGGAACATCAAAGTATTTATTAAGTTTACAAACAGTACATGGAGGTGTTCAAGCTTAAATCTGAATGATACAACTTCAGCATCAGAAGAAAGAATTATACTGTCTGAATCTGAGATTTCACTCTCAGAAGCTACCGATGTATCCTCCTCATCAGAATTATGAGGAAGAGAAACCAGGGTAGTAGAAGCTGGAAGAGAAACCTTACTATCCGAATCTCTAATTTTCCTCTTGCGTTTACCCTGTAGCATGGGAATGGCAGCTAATGCCGCAGATACAGCAGAAGATACCTGTGCAGCAAAATCTGCAGGCAGATAATCTCCTCCAGGAAGTTTAGAGGAACCGCAGGGCACTGCATGTGATGCCATTAAGGCTTAGGATGTCTGAGGAGAAAGCTGTGGCATTGCCTGAACAGCATTAACCTGAGAGACTGTTGGCTCAGAAATAAAGTCTATCTTTATTTTTTAAAGTTCTATCTATGCAGGAAGAACAAAATGGCAAGGGCGGCACAATAATAAACTCTAAGCAAATTGGACATTTGTCCATAGGAACAGCATCCTGCTCCATAATGAGAAATATAAAATAAGACCGCGTTCTCAAGCGAGAAGTATTTGTCCTTAAACAATAATAAATATTGGACAGAAGTATATGACAAATTATAGAATTATTGAAAATGGTATTAACAAATATCTGCACCTCTTCACCTCAGTTCACAACTGAGGTGCCTACCTGCCCCTTTCAATATCAAGTGGAGAGTGAACCGTTCCCTGCCATCTGTACTCGAGTTGAAGCTGCAACCGCTCTGACAAACCTTCAAGAGCGGAGTGAGAAGCCCATGTGACCAGCCTGTGAAGCTGCGTCATATATTAGAAAACACGCGATTCAGGCCGGAAGAGAAGCGCAACTAAGATGAAACCACTTCTTGAAATATATACTCACTCGTAGCTGGCTAGAAAATCGCATCTTATGCCATAACGAGTGCCTGCAAAAGTAAATGCCCCCACATAAACTATAACGATCTGTTAAGCCTCCAGCTTCCGCAGAAGCCTGTCTCATAATAAGCCCTTAATAAAATCTGAGCCAACGATATGGGGTTAACCGTTTCCTTGCCATAAAGGAAATGTAACCCCAGTCTCCAAGTCACAAACACAGTGTGCCATGCCCCTGCCTGAAAATAACCCTAAACCCAGGATATTAGAGACTATTATAATGCAGGGAATCTATAGGTTAACCCCTTCAGTGCCGGCCTCCTATCCCCAGAAGACAAAGGGCACTTACCTGCACATCTAGCTGTCCGGCAGGAAGACAGCTCACACAGTATGGAAGGACGTCACTCCTTACAAAGACCTGTGGAAAAAGAAAGAACAGAGTAAACCTACTCTGGCTTTCTATACTAGGGCAGTCATATGATAGGAAAACGCAGTGAAGCACACTTCACAAGTTCCTAACTACTTTAAAGCCAGCACTACTCTACTGTAGAGATTAAAGGGACAGTCTACCATAGAATTGTTATTGTTTTAAAATATAGATAATCCCTTTATTACCCATTCCCCAGTTTTGCATAACCAACACAGTTATATTAATATACTTTTTACCTCTGTGATTACCTTGTATCTAGGAACCTTCTTCCAGCCCCCTGATCACATGACTGTGACTGTTTATTATCTATTGTCTTAAATGTATCATTGTTTTGTGCTAAATCTTAAATAACCCTCTGTCACTGAACACAGTGTTATCTATATGGGCCACGTGTACTTTCTGTCTCTTTGTGTTGAAAAGAGATTTAAAAAGCATGTGATAAGAGGCAGCCCTCAAAGGCTTAGAAATTAGCATATGAGCCTACCTATGTTTAGTTTAAACTAAGAATACCAAGAGAAAAAAGCAAATTTGATGATAAAAGTAAATTGGAAAGTTGATTAAAATGAAAAGTCCTATCTGAATAATGAAAGTTTAATTTATACTAGACTGTCCCTTTAATGTGGACTACAGCTAGACCCAATTCTTGAAGGAAGGAGAAAGAACAGAGTAAACCTACTCTGGCTTTCTGAAATAAATAAAAGCTTGCTTGAAACAAAGTAAATCCATATTCTTCAGACACCAACAACTTCACCTCCTCCTTTTTACAGAGGCAAAGAGAATGACTGGGGATTGTGGGTATGGGAGTGACACTTAACAGCTTGGCTGTGGTGCTCTTTGCCTCCTCTTGCTGGCCAGGAGTGATATTCCCAACAGTAATTGATGACGTTGTGGACTCACCATATCTTAGGAAAGAAATTATGATATAAAGTGTGTAACAGGGAAAGTGCCAGGTTTCACTGTAAAAAGTATCTGAGACGTGACAGATATAAGGCCACAGTGAAATCTCACAAGGAAAATATGCCATGATAAAATGTGCCAGGTAAAGTGTTCTATACCAAGTGTGCACCAGTGAAAGGAGCCTGATAAGCTGTGTGTCTGATGAAGTTAGCGGCAGCAATCTGGTAAGATGAATATTACCCCTCATTATTTATTTTCTAATGTAAGTGATACAATATAAAAAACTGTGTGTTGTGCGTGTGTTTCCTCTGTAAGTTCCTATGATGTTAAAGCAAAGTTAGTATAACGCTACCAAGTGGGTAAAATACTTTTTAAGCATCAAAATGGTGTATTCCAGGATATATATTCAAAACACAGGTGAGATTAGTGCAGCATAGCAATATAGCAAACACTTGACTCGGCAGTCTCATCAAACACTTCACCCGCACACTAGCATTTACCATAACCCTTCTTTACCTTTCCGTGAAGGCGGAAGTCTTCTGCTTCTCTCGGGTAGGCTCAACTCTGTGTAGACAAGAGGGTAGCCACGCTAGAAAGCGCGACCGTCACTCTCTCTCCAACTCCGGTTCAACTGCAAGCGTGTGCGGGACTTACCGATCGGACGTGACGTCAGAAATTCCTCCACACTCTCATCGGTCTGTATCCAATCAATGCCTCTGAATAGGCCAATGCTCCTCTGTATGCCGATATGGTCTGGGGCTTAATAAAGAGAGATCCTTTACTCTCAGGGAAAGTATCACGAAAAAATATGGCAAAGTCCCAGTTGTAGATATATAAAAAATCAAATTTTATTGGAACAAGGTTAAAACATGAAAAAATAAAGATGTAAAAGCATAGAACGGTCTAACGCGTTTCGGCTAGCTCTTGCCGTAATCATAGACCATGTCTAGTGTATGTTTTACAGAGGCTTAAATAAGTATCAAATTACATATTTGATACTTATTTAAGCCTCTGTAAAACATTCACTAGACATGGTCTATGATTACAGCAAGAGCTAGCCGAAACGCGTTAGACCGTTCTATGCTTTTACATCTTTATTTTTTCATGTTTTAACCTTGTTCCAATAAAATTTGATTTTTTATATATCTACAACTGGGACTTTGCCATATTTTTTCGTGTTCCTATGATGTTGAAACATATTCCAAGTGTGTTGGAATCTAATTCTAAACAAACGCACAGTTAAAATCAGTCCTATCAGCTCTAGGTTCTGTGTTACACTGTATAATTATTTATACATATTTATGCTAATGAGCATGGTCAGTATTTTTTTCCCAGAAAGGTGACAACGCTATCTAACCGATTTGTCACATTCTGGGATATGCACAGCTGCTTCTTGTTCACCTAATAATATTTATGTGTTGCTGTTTCAGACTTGACTTTAATAATAGTTTTGTGCTCTGTGCTATCATCGATGAGTAAAAAAACCTTATGTTTTATTTCCACACTCCAAGTGGTAGCAATTAATGGCAGCTCAATAAAGTTTTGTCCATTTATAATTAGAGTTTATATGATGTACTGCAAGCTAAATTTACTTAAGAGGGGACTCATTTAGCACTAGGTGTTGTTGGGATGACTAGAACCTGGAATGAGAGAGATTAACAGTTATAGCTGCTACTAGAAAAAATAAATACTGAAAAAGTATCTGTTTAAGATAAATAAAATGATCAATGCAAAGTACATAATGACAAAAAAAGAAACTGCTTGATGTGTGTATATATATATATATATATATATATATATATATATATATACACACACATACATATACATACAGCTCTGGAAAAAATGAGACTGCAAAATTATCAGTTTCACTATTTATAGGATGTGTTTGTGTAACATAAATATTTTTGTTTTATTCTATAAACTACTGACAACATTTCTCCCAAATTCCAAATAAAAATATTGTCATTTAGAGCATTTATTTGCAGAAAATGACAACTGGTCAAAATAACCACTGCTAAAACTGTAGCCAATATGAAGCTAATATTAAAAATGTTCAATTTCTATTGCACAAATTATCCTTAAATACATTTATGTTAAATTATGCAATTAATGTGTGCTTTGGATAGCAGAAAATGATATAATAATAGAAAATATTACACTGCTCCTACCCAGCTACTTCATAATGCCACTCGGCTGGCAACATTTTCTGTGGGAACACTTTATATATATATATATACAGTATAAGTAAGTGTATGTGTGATTATACAGTGTATATATATATATATATATATATATATACACTGTATAATCACACATACACAGTATATCCAAAAAGACTGAACTGAAGAAGAGGCTATGTAATCCCTGAAACTAATTTATACACCTACCAGTAGAAAAATTAAATAACAAAGAGCAGAAACGCTATATACCACAGCACTCACTGGATTTTTTATAAAAATTAAAACATAGCCTTTATTTTTTTTATTTTTAAATGGTCATTCTTTGTCTGCTATGTGCATTATGGAGCTCAATTTCCCCTTTAAATTACAAATATTCAAGTTGCCAAAGCCAAACAAACTGAGCTGAAGGTTGGGGACTAATTAAAAAGATAAAACTTACAGATTGACCTTCAATACATTTAATATATAACCCACAGTTTGAAAGTGTATTTTACCTTTTTGTATTCTGCCGAAATTGATATATATATATTTTTTTTAAACAGCCCACGCAGTTGCTGAAAATTGACATCTAATATAAACCAAGATGAAGAAAAACAATATTTATTTTTGTTCCTATCTACAAGAGACAATGAGTGGAAAAAGACTGAGGAAACAGCCCACACATTTACCGTATTTACAAACTAAAAACTATTTGGATAATGGTTGAAAACATTTTGATACCAAGATTTCAGTTTGGCCTTTTTTTATACTTTCTGTCACATTGCCACAATATCTAGAGTGGTATACAATTGTCTTCATGAAGTTGTGTTGTGGTTTGTTTGTTTTTTTTAAATTTATTGTTCTGTTTTTTTTGTTTTGTTTTTTAGGGGGGGGGTGTTGGAGTACATCATTTTCCTTGCTTTTTATGGCCCTGCAACCATTTATTTTATAATTAAAGGGATACACTTTCATGATTCAGATAGAGCATCAATTTTAAGCAACTTTCTAATTTACTCCTATTATCAATTTTCTTTGTTCTCTTGGTATCTTTATTTGAAAAAGCAAGAATGTAAGCTTAGGAGCCGGCCCATTTTTGGTCTAGAACCTGTGTAGCACTTTCTGATTGGTATCTAAATGTAGCCACTAATCAACAAGCGCTACCCAGGTCCAGGTGCTGAACCAAAAATGTGCCAGCTCCTAAGCTTACATTCTTGCTTTTTCAAATAAAGATAACAAAAGCTGCTCTATCTGAATCATGGAAGTTTAATGTTCACTAGACTATCCCTTTAAGCCTTGGCTGATTTGGAACCTCTGTGAAATAAATATGTATATATATTTATGCAATGATAGTCACAGGAACAAAATGTGTTTAGCCAATCATAATTCTCATTAAATGTACTAGAGACTGGAAATGGTATAATACCCAATTGCAAGAACCAGATTCTATAAGGTGTATTCTAATATGCAGATGATGGATGAATCTACAGTATTGTAACTGATAAGGTCTCCTTTTTTGTTTTTTACCTATAGCTTTTATTACCATCTGTTTTAAAATGTTCCAATCCTGATAATATGCTTATAATATTGTTTGTACTGTTTATTCTTCACCAGAATTATCAGAAATACATAAATAGATTAATTAAATTGATTTAGCACTTATAAAGGTTTATGAAATGCTATGGATACCCTATCATAAAATGTGGCAAAATCTCAAGAGATCACATACTACAGTATTTACGTATGAATAGGGTAGTTACTGGCAAAGTACTTTATTCATAATAATTGTGGAGTTAATGCCCAAATAATGTGTTTAACACAGCCTGATACAGGAGTATAAAAGCTGATCAGCTTGTGTGATTTGCCCTAGACAATTTGTTTTTACTTAATTATTTTGGATTTCAGTGTTTAGAAAACAAAAAAATGACAACATACAGATTGAATAATATTTTTGAAATTGAATAATTGGTTTATTTTTTTAACAGCACTTTTTAAAATTGATTTTGTAGTTTTAAATTGATAAAAACAAAATGTAATTTAAAGGAATGCTATTAATATATTCATTAAATTACAATGAAAATATCTAAAACATCAGTGCACAATCCTCTTTACGATTTTTTATGTTTATTTATAAAATTCCTTTTTAAAAAAAAAATCATGTGATTCCAAATGAAACAGTGGTTTGAAATTAAGCATGTTCATATTTTAATTTTCACCCGCACATCACTGCAACCTCCAGCAAATGGCAACTATTTAATATTATTTTATTCCAAACCAGAATTGCTGTAAAATTACTAGTAAAAGATGTGCATATTCTTGTTTTAACCTTCAGAATTTTTTTTTCCCGTTTATATGCAGTTATATTTTATATCTCCAGTATTCCCAAAAAAGCTACATATACATTTTATTATTAATAATATTAAATATTAAATATTAATATTTAAATCATGAATTATGTAGACGTTCAAATTTGCTCACTTGCATATTACTCCGCTTGGGTATATCAAAGTCCATGTTGGAGCCATTTCAAGTACTGTGCGGTGCCTTCCAGTAGGGACAGATTTATACTGAACAAAGCTCTTATTTCTTGTAACACATTGAAATAATATAATTGATTACAACCAACAAAAATGTAACCAGCAGTTTGTGAAGTCTGAGAGTGACTATATTTGTAACTGTATGAGAATTGGCTAAAATTTGCTTTTTTTATTATTAGTAAAGCTAATCAAAGAAACTTAGTTATAAATGACTTTATATAGAGATGTATTGTTTTCTTCTAAAGACTTGAGTGCTTTCCATGCATGATTGTATGCAGTGGTATTCAAAATATTTAACCACCTGTTTGTATTTTTACAGCAACAATATGAAGTGAATTGAACTCTCGAGATACAATTTTATATTCTATATTCAACAAAAACATTGTGTGTGTGTGTGTATATATATATATATATATAGCGTATTACACACACACCTATAAATACATGTGTGTATAAATTTCAGTCTATTTTTAATGTACTGCCGGTGTCAATATTATAAACTCTTGCCAAAATTAGAAAATCTATTTTTGCCTTTGTAAGAAAATTACAAAAAAAAGAATTGTTGAATAAAGAAAATGTGACATATTTTGTAAAGTTAACCTTTAATTTGACATTTCTAGAAAACATAATTTTGTATATAAATAGAAAACAAATAAAATGATTGTTTGAGTTTTATATTTTATTATGTTCTAATTTGAACTGTTCATTTTGTACTCAGACTACAGTTAACTAATATGTCTATCATTTAAAGGGACAGTAAGCACCTTGTAATTACAAGACATTTCTCTTGTGTTGCTATAGAATAACAAATCAGCCAATTGCAAACATTTTAAATCAAATAATCCTTTTTATTGCAGCTGTTTTTTAATAATAGCCAAGCTCCACCCACTGTTTCCTTATTTGGATTTCAGATTTCAATCTGGGCTCACAATCATAATGTTAGTATAAAATGCATTGTTTTGCAGTGATTAGTTAAAGCCGAATAGGAAAATATATGTTGTAGGGTTAGCAATAAGAAGTCAGCAGAATTATTTCAAGTATGAGAATGACAAAATCCTCAATTTTCAGAGCTAAATTGCATGAAAAGGGGGCAAAATAAATAATGAAAGTATACTGCAAAGTTGTTTCATAAATAAATCTCAAGGTGTTTACTATTCTTTAAAATGTAAATACATACACTCTGGCATCTATTTATCAAGCCGCCAACTTACTTGCATTAGACGGCACCAATACGCTCGCCTAAGATCACCTAACATCGCTGCCGCGGACCTGAATACGTTTCTCCAAAATTATCAAAAAGCCGCGCACCAAGTACAGTGCGATGAGCAGCGGACTGTTGTTAACTAACAGTCATCGATCTTGCTGCTCTTCGGCTTTTTTACAGCTTTCTTGGTACCCTGTCACTAAACACCCACACTATACTATACTGTTTACCCCCTATACCGCCGCTCCCGGAGCCCACCACAACTCTAATAAATGTATTAACTCCTAAACCGCTGCTCACGGACCCCACCGCCACCTACATTATACTTATTAACCCCTAATCTGCCCCCACTACACCACCGCCACCTACATTAAATTTATTAACCCCTAATCTGCCCCCCCTACACCGCCGCCACCTACATTAAATTTATTAACCCCTAAACTGCCGCCCCCAACGTCGCCGCCACTATATTAAATTTATTAACCCCTAAACCTAAGTCTAACCCTAACCCCCCTAACTTAAATATAATTTAAATAAATCTAAATAAATATTACTATCATTAAATAAATTATTCCTATTTAAAAATACTTACCTGTAAAATAAACCCTAAGCTAGCTACAATATAACTAATAGTTACATTGTAGCTATCTTAGGGTTTATTTTTATTTTACAGGCAACTTTGTATTTATTTTAACTAGGTACAATAGTTATTAAATAATTATTAACTATTTAATCACTTCCTAGTTAGAATAAATACAAATATACCTGTAAAATAAAACCTAACCTAAGTTACAATTACACCTAACACTACACTATAATTAAATAAATTCCCTAAACTAAATAAAATTAATTACAATTAAATAAAATTATCTAAAGTACAAAACCCCCCCACTAAATTACAGAAAATAAAAAACAAATTACAAGTTTTTTAAACTAATTACACCTAATCTAATCCCCCTAACAAAATAAAAAAGCCCCCCCCCAAAAAATAAAAAAGCCCTACCCTACACTAAATTACAAATAGCCCTTAAAAGGGCCTTTTGTGGGGCATTGCCCCAAAGTAATCAGCTCTTTTATCTGTAAAAAAAAGTTACAACCCCCCCAACATTAAAACCCACCACTCACACAACCAACCCTACTCTAAAACCCACCCTATCCCCCCTTAAAAAAACCTAACACTAACCCCTTGAAGATCACGCTACCTTGAGAAGTCTTCACCCAACTGGGCCGAAGTCCTCAACGAAGCCGGCAGAAGTGGTCCTCCAGACGGGCAGAAGTCTTCATCCAGACGGCATCTTCTATCTTCATCCATCTGGCGCGGAGCGGGTCCATCTTCAAGACATCCGACGCGGAGCATCCTCCTCATCCGGAGTCTTTTTCAACAATGACGGGTCCTTTAAGTGACGTCATCCAAGATGGCGTCCCTTCAATTCCGATTGGCTGATAGAATTCTATCAGCCAATCCGGAATTAAGGTAGGAAAAATCCTATTGGCTGATGCAATCAGCCGATAGGATTGAAGTTCAATCCTATTGGCTGATCCAATTAGCCAATAGGATTGAGCTTGCATTCTATTGGCTGTTCCAATCAGCCAATAGAATGCAAGCTCAATCCTATTGGCTGATTGCAATCCAATCGGAATCGAAGGGACGCCATCTTGGATGACGTCACTTAAAGGACCCGTCATTGTTGAAGAAGACTCCGGATGAAGAGGATGCTCTGCGTTGGATGTCTTGAAGATGGACCCGCTCCGCGCCGGATGGATGAAGATAGAAGATGTCGTCTGGATGAAGACTTCTGCCCAGCTTGGATGAAGACTTCTGCCGGCCTCGTTGAGGACTTCAGCCCGGTTGGGTGAAGACTTCTCAAGGTAGGGTGATTTTCAAGGGGTTAATGTTTTTTTTAAGGGGGGATTGGGTGGGTTTTAGAGTAGGGTTGGTTGTGTGGGTGGTGGGTTTTAATGTTGGGGGGAATTGTAATTCTTTTACAGGTAAAAGAATTGATTATTTTGGGGCAATGCCCCGCAAAAGGCCCTTTTAAGGGCTATTTGTAATTTAGTGTAGGGTAGGGCTTTTTTATTTTGGGGGGCTTTTTTATTTTGTTAGAGGGATTAGATTAGGTGTAATTAGTTTAAAAAACTTGTAATTTGTTTTTTATTTTCTGTAATTTAGTGTTTTTTTTTTTTTTGTACTTTAGATAATTTTATTTCATTGTATTTAGTTTAGGGAATTTATTTAATTATAGTGTAGTGTTAGGTGTAATTGTAACTTAGGTTAGGTTTTATTTTACAGGTATATTTGTATTTATTTTAACTAGGAAGTTATTAAATAGTTAATAACTATTTAATACCTATTCTACCTAGTTAAAATAAATACAAAGTTGCCTGTAAAATAAAAATAAACCCTAAGATAGCTACAATGTAACTATTAGTTATATTGTAGCTAGTTTAGGGTTTATTTTATAGGTATTTATTTTTAAATAGGAATAATTTAGTTAATGATAGGAATATTTATTTAGTTTTATTTAAATTATATTTAAGTTAGTGGGTGTTAGGTTTAGGGTTAGACTTAGGTTTAGGGGTTAATAAATTTAATATAGTGGCGGCGACATTGGGGGCAGCAGATTAGGGGTTAATAAATGTAGGTAGGTGGCGGCGGTGTAGGGGGGGCAGATTAGGGGTTAATACATTTAATGTAGGTGGCGGCGGTGTAGAGGGGCAGATTAGGGGTTAATAAATTTAATGTAGGTGGCGGCGGTGTAGTAGTGGACAGATTAGGGGTTAATAAATTGAATGTAGGCGGCGGTGTAGTGGTGGACAGATTAGGGGTTAATAAATTTAATGTAGGCAGTGGCGGTGTGGGGGGGAGCAGATTAGGGGTTAATAAGTATAATGTAGGTGGTGGTGGGCTCCGGGAGCGACGTTTTAGGGGTTAATAAGTTTAGTTGCGGCGGGGTCCGGGAGCGGCGGGATAGGGGTTAATACATTTTATTTAGGTGGTGGCGGTGTAGGGGCGGCAGATTAGGGGTTAATAAGTATAATGTAGGTGGCGGCAGTGTAGGGGGTGGCAGATTAGGGGTGTTTAGACTCGGGGTACATGTTAGGGTGTTAGGTGTAAACGTTCCCATAGGAATCAATGGGATATCGGGCAGCAGCGAACAGAAGCTTTCGCTGCTTTCAGACTCCCATTGATTCCTATGGCATCCACCGCCTCCAGGGCGGCGGATTGAAAACCAGGTACGCTGGGCCGGAATAGTGCCGAGCGTACCTGGTAGTTATTTGATAACTAGCAAAAGTAGTCAGATTGTGCCGAACTTGCATTCGGAACATTTGTAATGACGTAAGCATCGATCTGTGTCGGACTGAGTCCGGCGGATCGTATGTTACGTCACTAAATTCTACTTTTGTCGGTCTGTAGGGTTTGATAACTAAGGCAAATCAGGCTCGCGGCTTGATAAATAGATGCCTATATGTGGACATCTTATCAGACTTGTTGGACATTCCATTTTCAAAACCATGGGCATTAATATGGTGTTGAACAACCCCACACCTAGTGGCTCCAACAGCTGCCACTCTTCTGGGAAGACTTTCCACAAGATTTTGTCTGAAGTGTGTCTCTGGGAGTTTGTGCCCATTCAGCCACAAGAGCATTTATTAGGTCAGGCACTGATGTTGGACAAGAAGGTTGGGCTCGCAATAGGCATTCCAATTCATCCCAAGGCGTTCAGTGCAGTTGAGGTCAGTTCTCTGTGAGGCCACTCGAGTTTCTCCACACTAAAATTATAAAGCCATGTCTTTTGTGCACAGGGACACAGTCAAGCTGGAACAGGTAAGGGCCTTGCAGAAACTGCTGCCACAAAGTTAGAAGCACCCAATTGACTAATAAGTCTTTGTATTCTGTAGCATTATAGGGACATAATACTTATAGGCTAAATCACTTAAAACTGATGCAGTATAACTGAAAAATCTGACAGGAAAATATCACCTGAGAATCTCTATGTAAAAAAGGAAGATATTTTACATCACAATTTTCTCAGCTCACCGGAGTAAGTGCTGTGTAAACAGTTATACTTCAGCTGTTGTCCAGCTGCAGGTAAAAATAAAGGAAATATGAACAGCAGCCAATCAGCATCAGCAGTGCTGAGGTCATGAACTATTTTACTGTGATCTCATGAGATTTCACATAACCCTCAGGAGATTTCATAGTAAACTTCCTTAAACTGAATAGGGAAATAACACCAGTGTGCATGAGGCAAACTCCCTTGCAGGTCCTGGGACTAATTTGCTGCTTAAAGTCCTCTACAATGGGGTGTGAATACTTAGGACATTGTGAGGTAAAATATCTTTCTTTTTTACATAGAGATGTTCAGGTAATATTTTCTAGTCCGCTTTTTACAGCTATGCTGCATCACATTCAAGTGTTTCAACATTTGGTTTATCATTTCCCTTTAAGATGACCCTTCACTGGAAACTCTGAATATTGCCCCAGAACATTATCCCTTCTCCATAAACCATTATAGTAGACACTATGTATTCCAGTATCTAGCTTTCTCCTTTCAACCGCCATACCCAGATTCTTCTATCAGACTGCCCCATAATAAAGTGTAGTTCATCACTCCAGAGAACTTGTTTCCACTGCTCCAGAGTCAAGTGGCAACTGCTTTACACCCTTCCAGACAACACTTGTCATTGTGCATGCTCATGTGAGGCTTGTATATACAGCTGCTCAGCCATGTAGACCCATTTCATCAAACTCCCAACACACTGTTCTTGTGCTGATGTTACTTCCAGAGTCAGTTTGATGATTTCTACGCTATACACACTTAATCACTATGCAACCCCGTTCTGTGAGCTTACCACTTTGTGGCTGAGTTCTTGTTCATGATAAATAGCACTTACATTTCACCAGGGAAGATCCAATAAGGCAGAAATTTCACAAACTAACTTGTGGCAAAGATGATATCCTATAAAAGTGGCACATTTGCCTATGGATAACTCTTTTCTATGTGCTGGATGTCATGCATCAGTTAGCAATGGTGTGGCTAAAACACCTGAAATTAACAATGGGTAGGATTGTCCACATACTTTTGGCCCTATAGTATACATAAACACAGATACAGGGATGAACAAAATCAATATAATTTATTAGGCAAGGAAAATGTTTTACTAGTTCTGAGACAAAAATGTGCTTGTCCACTTAATAGGCAAAAAGCTACATTTTTCACTAGTCATGGACCTGTGGAAATTTCTATATAAATGTAGAGAAACAAATATTCTAAAAATTAAAATGGAAATATTGCTTTGCAGAATAGCATACAATGTGTACCTTCTGGTTTTATAAATATAATATTTCTGACAAATCACTTTATCCAATGCTTGGCTCAGTACATCCCAAAGCACTATATCCACAGTATGTTTCTTGCAATATTATCTAATAGTATATACAAAGTAAGATAAAGTTGCAAGTAATTGATTTACATATACATTATAAAAATGAGCGGTAATAAAAACACATAGTTAAACACATACAGGAGTCAACTCCAATCTATTGGCCAATTTGTTTTCAGCAGGTTTTCGGTCAGAAAGGGGCACTTTTTCTTTCAGTGGAATCACATTACTGGGTTTTCGGCTGTTTTTCAGAGCCATAAACACATTTTCAGCTCAATGAAAAGGGCCTATTTATAACTTGGAGCCCTGAAAAGTTCTCAGTGACTAAAATCCATTTTTCTCAATACTTTTCATCAGGTTTCAGAGACCATTTTATATTTATCGAATTCAACACAGTGACAACCTGGAAATGGATAATATTCTACTATACACACAATTAAATAAAAACAAAGCTAAACTAGACAGAACAGGACAAAACAAGACAAGACAATACAAAACAAGGGAAGGCACGACAAGACAAGGCAGAAAAAGAAAAAAAAACCTCTAAGCTATGTCAAATTTTGTCGCCAATGCGATGGGAAGCAATCCAGCTGAAACAATTGAAGGAAGAGAGGGGAGGCACGAAAGGGGTTCAAAGTTTGCAATTGTATCTCAATAGGAAGAGATAGTGTAACTTTCTCCCACTTTAGGAGACATAGCTTTAGTTTATCTGTGTACATCAATGGGTCTTGTTGTTCAACTGCCAGTTAAAAAAGCATATTTCTTTCATGTAATTGGCAAGAGTCCATGAGCTAGTGACGTATGGGATATACAATCCTACCAGGAGGGGCAAAGTTTCCCAAACCTCAAAATGCCTATAAATACACCCCTCACCACACCCACAATTCAGTTTTACAAACTTTGCCTCCTATGGAGGTGGTGAAGTAAGTTTGTTCTTGATTTCTATGATTTCTTCTATGATAGGCGCTTCTAAGCATTCTGAAGCCCAGTTCCTCTCAGAGTACAGTGAATGTCAGAGGGATGTGAAGGGAGTATCGCCTTTTGATTTTATGGTTTTCCTCGCGGGAAATCTTTTCAGAGGTTCTCTGTTATCGGTCATAGGGATTCATCGCCTACCTCCCTTTTCAGATCGACGATATACTCTTATATACCATTACCTCTG
Organism: Bombina bombina; assembly: GCF_027579735.1. Lineage (NCBI taxonomy): Eukaryota > Metazoa > Chordata > Amphibia > Anura > Bombinatoridae > Bombina > Bombina bombina. The sequence goes on along the minus strand of NC_069505.1, from coordinate 226,826,645 downwards.
CTAATAGTTTTCAGTACTGGTTTGGCTATCTGCTATATGTGGATGGGTGTCTTTCGGTAAGTATGTATCATTATTTAAGACAGCTCTCTCTCAGCTATGGTTTATGTATTAATATAAAGTTTTAAATATATGTATTTTACTTATATTTGCCATGAGTCAGGTCTATGTGTATTTCCCTTTGCAGTCTAAACAGTTTCAGTATAGGAATCATGTTTGGGAAGTTTAAATAAACTTTTTTCTTACCTGGGGTTCAGTCTAGGCTCGCGAGGGCGCAAAATGCTGTTTTTTTTATTGCATCATTTTTGGCGCAAATTGCCCTTGATGGCACAAATTTTGTCATTTCCTGCGTTGTTGACGCTAGTTGTTTTGGTGCGAAATCTCGTTTTTTATGACGCGAGTTGTGTCATTTAATGGTGTTAGTTTTACGCCAACATTTTTTAACTTGTTTTTCCGTAATGCGTTATACTTGGCGCCAAATTTAAGTTATTTTACCCCTCTCCCTCTATTGCTCGCTGTTTTCATGAACATTGAAAGCTATTATGCCTGCTTTTGTTTTTCTCTACTGAAACTGTTACATTGTGGAAATTGAATGTTTTGCCTAAAGTTATTTTTCTTTTTCTGTTACATTTTGCGAGAAGTCTCATTCTGATCCTGACTCTGATGTTACTGTAGAAACTATGATGCCCTGGAACACAATTCTACAAAGCTAAGTGTGTTCTTTTCATTTTTTTAGCTGTTATTTCTTCAGCTCAGTTATGTGGCATTTATTTATCTTGTTTTATGCTAGCAATGTTTCTACATGTACAATAACATTTACTGTTTTTACTTACTCAGTTCATGTACTTGATTTCATCTGCAAACATCACATATTGTTGCTTATATCATAAAAGGTTATGACTGCTATTATGTCTTTAAGTAAACTTACCAGGTCTTTTCAAAATTGTTTTAATTAATTTTGTTCTCACCAACAGCATACTTAAGTTTTTCTACTGATGAAGGTTTTTTTGGCTCAAATACTCCTGTATCAGACAGTTTGTTGAAAATTCTCCTTATTTCTCATTTGAAAATTTTTTGTTCTTTGCATAAAAAAATGTTTAAATTTATAGCTTTTAGGAGTCTAATCCTCATATTAACTCTCAGCCAGATTACGAGTTTTGCGTTATGGCTGCTTGCTAATTACTTGTACGTTATTTTCACTGCTCACCTTTCATAGCACTGTTATTACAGGTTTGCAAAAAGCAGCCTTGTGCGGGAGATATGGTTGCGTTGAGCTCCATACCTCACCCAAATACCAGCAATGCTTTGACGTGCTCGTGCACAATTTCCTCAAAGACATCAATGGGGAGAGCTGGCAAAAAAAAAAGCCTAACACATGCGATCGTGGAAACAAAAGCTCTGTAACGCAGCCCCATTGATGTCTATGTGGAAAGAAAACCTAACACCCTAACATAAACCCCATGTCTAAACACCCCTAATCTGCCACCCCAGACATCGCTCCCACCTACATAAAGCTATTAACCACTAATCTGCCGCCCTTAACATTGCCGCCAGATAAATAAAACTATTAACCCCTAATCTGCTGCCCCAACATCGCCGCCACTTACATTACAGTTATTAACCCCTAAACCGCCGCCCTCCCGCATTGCAAACACTATTTAAATATAATGAACCCCTAATCTGCCGTCTGCCCACACCGCCTTTATAATAAACCTATTAACCCCTAAACCTAACCCTAACGTAACCCTAACCCTAACACCCCCTAACTTAAATATAATTAAAATAAATCTAAATAAGACTTACAATTATTACCTAAATAATTCCTATTTAAAACTAAATACATACCTGTAAAATAAACCCTAAGCTAGCTACAATATAACTAATAGTTACATTGTAGCTAGCTTAGGTTTTATTTTATTTCACAGTTATTAACTATTTTCTAGCTACCTAGTTAAAATACAAATTTACCTGTAAACTAAAACCTAACATTACAATAAAATAAAATAAATTAAATTAATACAATACATTTATCTAAATTACAAAACAAATAGACACTAAATTACACAAAATAAAAAAGAATTACTCCTAATCTAATAGCCCTATCAAAATTAAAAAGCCCCCCCCCAAAATAATTTTTTTTAAAAAACCCTAGCCTACACTAAACTGCCAATGTCCCTTAAAAGGCCTTTTTGCGGGGCATTGCACCAAAGAAATCAGCTATTTTACCTGTAAAAAAAAAATACAAACAACTCCCCAACAGTAAAACCCACCACCCACACAACCAAACCCCCCAAATAAAAACCTATCTAAATAAACCTAAGTTAACCATTGCCCTAAAAAGGGCATTTGGATGGGCATTGCCCTTAAAAGGGCATTTAGCTCTTTTACTGCCCAAACCCTAAGCTAAAAATAAAACGATCCACAAGACTGGACATCCATCCTCATCCAGGCAGCGGAAGTATTCATCCAAGCGGGCAGAAGTCCTCCTCCTGTATTTATTTAATTAAGTTTACTAATTACTATATCTATTATTATGATTTCAAATATATTTTATTATCTCTCTCTTGTTAGGATAATAATTTATTTGATTTCTATTATCTCCAGTATTTCTGGAGGTTTAGAGTTTTTTTTCTGCCCTACTTTTAGTCCGGTGATGTAGATCAGTTGGTGAATGTCCTGACTACAAACACTTGTTCTAGATCCAAGGGTCATAGATTAATTTCCCAGCAGGGTTAATACAGCCCTTTGGCAGTTGAGGTCAATTTATTGTGTACCATTTATTTAGGTAATAATAACTACTGTTTTTTTCAGCTGCTATTTAGTTAACTCCGAGTGTAAGCAGTCTGCACAAAGGTGTAGTTCTCAAACCAGTCCTCCTGGTGGGTGGCAGATTAAATTGCTTTTTGATGAAAGTCCAAATTCTATATTATTCTTAGAGTTTGAATAGATTTCTCGAATGAGACCTTCTATGGGAAGAATCTTTCTTTCACAGTACACTCTGTGATTTTTTTTCAGGTGTGATTATGCCAGTTCTTTTTGCAGGAACAGGATTTGGGTTCCTATTTCAATTGTATTCTTTGTCTCTAAGAAGGAAGGTTTTTTCAGTCCATTCTTGGATCTGAAGACTTTTTTGTTTTGTTAGAGTCTCCACTTTTAAGTTGGTAATTATAAGGACTATTATGCATTTTTGTTAAGGCCATTTCATGTCCACTTCATTTTTTAGGATGTTTATCCTCATATTTTATTACATTCAGACCACTTGTGGTTTCTGAGATATTCTTCTAAGCTTTACCAATTTGTCGCTTTTCCTTTTGATTTAGTCACAGCTTTATGAATCTTTTCAATGGTTCTTGGTGCCCTTCTTTCTGTCTTCAGACAGTAGGGTATTGTGGGGCTTCCGTATTTGGATGGTATCTTGGTATTAGCTTAAACTTTTCTTTTCATTTTACTCAGACAGATAGCTCAGCATGCTAATGCACTGCGACTGAGCTCTGTAGCAACTTGAGGGTTGCAGGTTCGATTCCCGGCAAGGTCCATTCAGCCTTTCATCCTTCCAATTAATTGGGCAGCATCTTGAGTCCCTTACGGGTGATTAGACGCGCTTTATGAGTACCCAATACAAACATATGAACATATGAAAGAGCAGTTTTCAAATATATGGACTTTTCTTTTTGTGGAATCCTTCATGAATCAACTAAGTTTTCTTTAAGACTTGGTTAGAGGATTTAATTTACCTAAGAGTTTTGTGTTTCCTCAGACAAGGATCACTTCTTTTTGGGTTTCTGTGTTCATGTCTTTGTCTTTATTGGACAAAAGTCAATTGTAAGTGGCATTAGCCTGTCTAACTTACAATCTAGGGGTCTATTTATCAAAGCGTCAACTGAAAATACGATTGAATTCCACGTCATATTTGTCGTGAGATTGATCCGCCGTAGTTATCAAAGCGTCAACATCGGCAAATGTTGACATTTGTGGCGTAATATACGATCCCGCAATCTCAATCCGACTCAGATCGATGCTTGCGTCATTAAAGATGTTTCTAATTCAGATTAGACTCTATTTGAACCTTTTCCAAATTTATCAAACATTTAACAGGTACGCTCGCTTCTATTCCGACCCAGCGTACCTAGTTTTCAATCCGCCACTCTTCAGGTCACGGATGCCATAGAAGTAAATGGGAGTCTGAAAACACAGAAAGCTTATGTTCGGTGCTGCAAGAGAATGAAGTAGATCACATAGTAAAAGTAAATTAGAAACTCTATTAAAATTGTATACCTTTCTAAATTAAACAATATTATTGCTCCACATTTGATGCACTAGTAGATATAGGGATAAAAATGAAAAATACACTATTACTTATGGATTATGCTACAAATTTGTCTCTCATTACTAAGCAAGGGGACAATATTATTTCTACAAATGTGTTGAAAAGTTTTGCCCCAAACTTGTTGCACTAATAGACAGAGATAAAAATGAAATAAATACACAACATAATATAGCTAACTTCCTTTTTATTTTTTGTGTTAAAAATCTATGTGCACCATGTTTAAGCCATGTAATACAAGTCACACTCTCCACTACACAACCAATTTTGGCGCAACACTTTTCGCACCAATTATGACGCAAACTCCTAAACAACCCACACACTAGTGAATTTTTCAACCACTTTTGATTGGAATATGCATAATCACATGAATTAGGACAACAGCCAATCTGATTCAAATATACATTATAAACTATCACTAATGAATCAAAATGCTCGATACTCATCAGAACTTGTAAGTGCCATTTGTTACATTGTGATTTATACTTTGAAAGTATGTATATGTGAATTTAGAATTAAAGATAAACATTGATGCTGACATTAGGACACAGAGTGTAATATTTTAGACAAGGATTTTAAAATTCGAATTGATGTTTGATTCAATATAATCTTAAACTGATAGCTCAAAGGGATAGCCCACCTAACATTAAACTGTCATGATTCAGATACAGCAGAAATTAAAATCACCTCTTTACTGTCATTATATTTTCAGTGTATTTCTTCCTTCTCTTGAATTTATTTTTCAATTAGAAATGTCATCTTATATGACAGACCATTTTATAACACCTGTGAAGAGGTGGTTTTTAAAACTAGATTGCAATCAGGAGGGGTTACACAGGTACAGAGAGAAAACTGTCCCAACTCCATTGATTGCAAATAAATGCATGTGATACCCTGATTACATGATCTATTTGCAATTATTCCTGCTCATAATAATAATACATTTACACTATATACATATAGTATATAAACACAGAGATAAGAAAGACAATATTGTTTAGAACAAAAAAAGGAATTTAGGGAAAAGTAAATATGTTTGAAAAAGATTTCTGACATAACACACACACACACACAGATATATATATATATATATATATATATATATATATATATACACAAGTATGTGCAAAGAAATATATACAAATTCTAGCATTAATAATCATTTATAAAAAAAAAAGAGATAAAAGCATATCATGACTTCTAGAAATACAAATACACATTAATTTATGTGAAAGTATCATATAAAAGAATTTTTAGTATAACAAATATAAATATAACTTTCTATGAGATATTGTTTGTTGAGGTATAAATGTAGCTATTTCTTGGACATTAACAGTTGAAAAATAAAAGATTAGCTTTAGAGAAATGTGCTTGTCCATGGACAGTAATGAAATGGTATAAATAAAGTTTGGAAAAACCTGAATAACCGCAACATCGATGACTGTTAGTTAACAACAGTCCGATGCTCTCCGCACCGTACTTGACATGCATGTTTTTGATGGCTTTTTTTTTTTATAAATAGGGGGATAGTATTCAGATCCGCATCAGCGATGTCTGGCAAGCGTATTGACGCAGGCGAATGCACTGAAATTGATACTTTGAAAAATAGACCCCTAGAACATTTCTTTCAGTGGCTATGTGCATGGAAGTTGTTAGGTCTCATAACTGCAGCATCAGGCGTGGTTCCCTTTGCTTGTTTTTCATCTGAGATCTCTTTTTGATTTGCATACTGAATCAATGATACAGGGTTTGTTTTTAAATATCACAGTTGATATTTTTAAATCTTAACACTCTACTCTCTCTGTTTTGGTGATTAGTCTATCATCATTTTATTCAGGGGGCCTCCTTTTGTTCATCCTTCCTCGACTGCATTCTTAATGGATACAAGTCTTACAGGTTGGGGAGCTGTCTGAGGGTCTTTTGACAGCACAAGGGGTTTGGAAACTGTAAGAGGAGAGGTTTCCAATCGATATTTTGGAACTCCATGCTATTTTTCAGAGCTCTTTCAGACTTGGCCTCTTTTATGAGAGAACTTTCTCTTGTAAGATGTATCGAGTCCACGGATTCATCCTTACTTGGTGGATATTCTCCTCCCTTACAGGAAGTGGCAAAGAGAGCACCCACAACAGAGCTGTCTATATAGCTCCCCCCTTATCTCCACCCCCAGTCATTCTCTTTGCCTTCTCTAAGTAACTAGGAAGTGCAGAGCGAGTGTGGTGACAAAAATGTTAGTTTTTTATTTCTCAAGCAAAAGTTTGTTATTTTAAATGGTGCCGGTGTGTACTATTTACTCTGGCAGAAAAGAGATGAAGATTTCTGCAAGGGGGATGATGATCTTAGCACTTTGTAGCTAAGATCCACTGCTGTTTTCACAAGGGCTGAAGAGTACAGGAAAACTTAAGTTGGGGGAACGGTTTTCATGCTAAGCTGCATATGAGGTATGTTTAGTCTAGATTTTTCTAGACAGACTGTGTTAATTCTAGAAAAGGCTGGCAATATTCCCATGAGGGAAGGGTAAGCTGTATTCAGTCACTTGGATAGGAATTTCAGCTTGCATGAAGGGCTCATTAGTTACTGGTGACACTGTTAGGAAAAAACGTTTTTGTTTATTCAGTAAATGATGCAATTATATCGTTTTTTGAAGGGACTAAAGGGGTCATTGTGGCTTGTTTTTGGGGTTTTTAACCCACATGGTTAATTAAGAGACACTCTGGTGTTTGTTTGATAGGCCTCAAAACATCAAGTGAGGTGGGAGGGGCCTATTTTCGCGCCTTAGTTGCGCATTTTCTTTACTTTAGAGACTTCTAACTGCTTCTCCAGAGTTTCCTGCTGTGCTTGAGGGCTGTAAAAGAAGTTTTTTCCCCACAAATTGTTCTAAAGGGCAGGTAGGCACCACAGCAGACCTGTGGTAAGGTGCTGAAAGTCCTTTTTACCGGTTTTGGCGTTTTTTCAATCCGGTTTTGTCATTAAGGGGTTAATTGTTTATTTGCATAGCTGTGCAAAGTTACTAAGGCTTTATGATGCTACTGTAAAAATTTTGTTAAGTTTACTGCTTTTTTAAACTGTTTTGCAGAATTTGTGCAACTTTTTTTCTCTTAAAGGCACAGTACCGTTTTAACTCTAAGTGTTATTTACTTTGATTACAGTGTTTTCCAAGCTTGCTTGTTACATTACTAGCCTATTTAACATGTCTGACACCAAGGAAAATCCTTGCTCAATATGTTTGGAAGCCATTGTGGAACCCCCTTTTAGAATGTGTCCCAATTGTACTGATATGTCTATAAACTATAAAGAACATATATTAGTACTTAAAAATAGAGCAATCGATGATTCTTAGTCAGAAGTAAATGAGGGTTCGCCATCTATCTCTCCCCAAGTGTCACAACCAGTAACGCCCGCACAAGTGACGCCAAGTACCTCTAGTGCGTCACATTCATTTACTTTACAAGACATGGCCACGGTTATGAATACAACCCTCACTGAGGTTTTATCCAAACTGCCTGGTTTACAAGGAAAGCGGGACAGCTCTGGGTTAAGGAAAAATGCTGAGCCGTCTCACGCTTTAGTAGCCGTATCTGATATGCCCTCACAATGCTCTGAAGGGGCGAGGGATTTGTTATCTGAGGGAGTAATTTCTGATTCAGGAAAGACGCTTCCTCAGACAGATTCTGATATGACGGCCTTTAAATTTAAGTTTGAACACCTCCGCTTATTGCTTAGGGAGGTATTAGCAACTCTAGATGATTGTGACCCTATAGTGGTCCCAGAGAAATTGTGTACAATGGATAGATACTTAGAGGTTCCTGTTTACACTGATGTTTTTCCAGTCCCTAAGAGGATTGTGAATATTATTGCTAAGGAGTGGGATAGACCAGGTATTCCGTTCACTCCCCCTCCTGTTTTTAAGAAAATGTTTCCCATATCTGACACCATAAGGGACTCATGGCAGACAGTTCCTAAGGTGGAGGGAGCTATTTCTACTCTGTCTAAGCGTACAACTATACCTATCGAGGACAGTTGTGCTTTCAAAGATCCTATGGATAAAAAATTAGAGGGTCTCCTGAAGAAAATTTTTGTTCATCAAGGTTTTCTCTCCAACCTATTGCATGCATTGTTCCTGTAACAACTGCAGCTGCTTTCTGGTTTGAGGCTCTAGAAGAGGCTCTTCAAATGGAGACTCCATTAGAGGAAATTATGGACAGAATTAAGGCCCTTAAGTTGGCTAATTCTTTTATTACAGATGCCGCTTTTCAACTGGCTAAATTAGCGGCAAAGAATTCAGGTTTTGCCATTTTAACACGCAGGGTGTTATGGCTTAAGTCCTGGTCTGCTGATGTGTCATCTAAATCTAAACTTTTGAACATTCCTTTCAATGGTAAGACCGTATTTGGGCCTGAACTGAAAGAGATTATTTCAGACATCACTGGAGGGAAAGGTCATGCCCTCCCTCAGGATAGATCAAATAAGATGAGGACCAAACAAAATAATTTTCATTCCTTTCGGAACTTTAAGAGTGGTCTCGCTTCAGCTTCCTCTTCTACAAAACAAGAGGAGAATTTTGCCCAATCCAAGTCAGTCTGGAGACCTAACCAGGCTTGGAACAAGGGTAAACCGGCCAAGAAGCCTGCAGCTGCCTCTAAGACAGCATGAAGGGGTAGCCCCTGATTAGGGACCGGATCTAGTAGGGGGCAGACTCTCTCTCTTCGCTCAGGCTTGGGCGAGAGATGTTCAGGATCCCTGGGCTTTAGAAATTGTGTCCCAGGGATATCTTCTGGAATTCAAGGGCTCCCTTCTAAGGGGGAGATTTCACATTTCTCGATTGTCTGTAAACCAGACAAAGAGAAAGGCGTTCTTGCGCTGTGTAGAAGACCTACATACCATGGGAGTGATCCACCCAGTCCCAAAAGAGGAACAGGGGCTAGGGTTTTATTCAAACCTGTTTGTGGTTCCCAAGAAAGAGGGAACTTTCAGACCAATCTTGGATCTCAAAATTCTAAACAAGTTCCTCAAAGTTCCATCATTCAAGATAGAGACTATTCGGACTATTCTACCTCTGATCCAGGAGGGTCAATATATGACTACCGTGGACTTAAAGGATGCGTATCTACACATCCCTATTCACAGAGATCATCATCAATTCCTCAGATTCGCCTTTCTAAACAGGCATTACCAGTTTGTCTCCCTTCCCTTCGGGTTGGCCACGGCTCCCAGAATTTTCACAAAAGTACTAGGGTCCCTTCTGGCGGTTCTACGACCATGGGGCATAGCAGTGGCGCCTTATCTAGACAACATCTTAATTCAGACGTCGACTTTCCAGCTAGCTAAGTCTCACACGGACATCGTGTTGGCTTTTCTGAGATCTCACGGGTGGAAGGTGAACTTAAAAAAGAGTTCTCTCTTCCCTCCTACAAGAGTTTCATTCCTAGGGACTCTGATAGACTCGGTAGAAATGAAAATATTTCTGACGGAGGTCAGAAAGTTAAAACTCTTAACCACTTGCCGAGCTCTTCATTCCATTCCTCGGCCATTAGTGGCTCAGTGTATTGAGGTAATCGGAGATTTATCTCCTCAACTGCATCTGGACCAGGAGACCAGAGATTCTCTTCTCTGGTGGTTGTCTCAGGACCACCTGTCTCAGGGAAGGTGTTTCCGCAGGCCAGAGTGGCTCATTGTAACAACAGATGCCAGCCTGCTAGGCTGGGGTGCAGTCTGGAATTCCCTGAAAGCACAAGGTTTATGGTCTCGGGAGGAAGCTCTCCTTCCGATAAACATTCTAGAACTGAGAGCGATATTCAATGCACTTCAGGCGTGGCCTCAGCTTGCTGCGGCCAAATTCATCAGGTTTCAGTCAGACAACATCACGACTGTAGCTTATATCAATCATCAAGGAGGAACAAGGAGTTTTCTAGCGATGATGGAGGTAACCAAAATATTCCGATGGGCAGAGGATCACTCTTGCCATCTCTCAGCAATCCACATCCCAGGAGTGGAGAATTGGGAGGCGGATTTTCTAGTCATCAGACTTTTCATCCGGGGGAGTGGGAACTCCATCCAGAGGTATTTGCCCAGCTGATTCAGCTATGGGGCACACCAGAATTGGATCTGATCGCGTCTCATCAGAATGCCAAACTTCCTTGCTACGGGTCCAGGTCCCGGGATCCCAAGGCGGTACTGATAGATGCTCTAGCAGTGCCTTTGTCCTTCAATCTGGCCTATGTATTTTCCTCTCCTTCCACGTCTGGTTGCCAGAATCAAGCAGGAGAGAGCTTTGGTGATTCTGATAGCACCTGCGTGGCCACGCAGGACTTGGTATGCAGACCTAGTGGACATGTCCTTGGTTCCACCGTGGACTCTGCCAATGAGGCGGGACCTTCTAATCCAAGGTCCGTTCACGCATCCAAACCTAATTTCTCTGCGTCTGTCTGCTTGGAGATTGAACGCCTGATTCTATCAAAGCGTGGTTTCTCTGAGTCGGTCATTGATACCCTGATTCAGGCTAGAAAGCCTGTCACTAGGAATATCTATCATAAGATTTGGCGCAAATATCTTTATTGGTGTGAATCCAAAGGTTACTCGTGGAGTAAGATTAGTATTCCTAGAATATTGTCTTTTCTCCAAGAAGGTTTGGAGAAGGGATTATCAGCTAGTTCCCTTAAGGGACAAATATCTGCTTTGTCTATTTTACTACACAAACGTCTGGCAGATGTTCCAGACGTTCAAGCATTTAGTCAGGCATTGGTCAGAATCAAGCCTGTATTTAAACCTGTTGCTCCGCCATGGAGCCTAAACTTAGTTCTTAAAGTTCTTCAAGGGGTTCCGTTTGAACCTATACATTCCATAGATATTAAGCTTCTATCTTGGAAAGTTTTGTTTTTAGTAGCTATCTCTTAGAGTTTCTGAGCTATCTGCTTTACAATGTGATTCCCCTTACCTGGTTTTCCATGCAGATAAGGTGGTTTTGCGTACTAAACCTGGGTTTCTTCCTAAGGTGGTTTCTAATAAGAATATCAATCAAGAGATCGTTGTTCCTTCTCTGTGTCCTAATCCTTCATCAAAGAAGGAACGTCTGTTACACAATCTTGATGTGGTTCATGCTTTAAAGTTCTACTTACAAGCAACTAAAGATTTACGTCAAACATCTTCATTGTTGTTTATTCTGGTAAACGGAGCGGGCAAAGGAATACAGCTACCTCTCTTTCCTTTTGGCTGAAAAGCATCATTCGTTTGGCCTATAAGACTGCTGGACAGCAGCCTCCTGAAAGAATTACTGCTCATTCTACTAGAGCTGTGGCTTCCACATGGGCTTTTAAAAATGAGGCTTCTGTTGAACAGATTTGTAATGCGGCGACTTGGTCTTCGCTTCATACTTTTTCCATATTTTACAAATTTGCTTCTTTTGCTTCTCCGGAGGCTATTTTTGGGAGAAAGGTTCTACAAGCAGTGGTGCCTTCCGTTTAAGGTCCCTGTCTTGTCCATCCCTTCATCCGTGTCCTAAAGCTTTGGTATTGGTATCCCACAAGTAAGGATGAATCCGTGGACTCGATACATCTTACAAGAGAAAACATAATTTATGCTTACCTGATAAATGTATTTCTCTTGTGATGTATTGAGTCCACGGCCCGCCCTGTTTTTTAAGACAGGCATATATATTTTTATTTTAAAACTTTTAGTCACCATTGCACCCTATAGTTTCTCCTTTTTCTTCCTAGCCTTTGGTCGAATGACTGGGGGGTGGAGCTAAGGGGGCAGCTATATAGACAGCTCTGCTGTGGGTGCTCTCTTTGCCACTTCCTGTAGGGGAGGAGAATATCCCACAAGTAAGGATGAATCCGTGGACTCGATACATCACAAGAGAAATAAATTTATCAGGTAAGCATAAATTATATTTTTTCATTTTTTTGCTTTCAGACTTTCAATATCACAACTGTGATATATGTCAATCAACAATAGGGACTCATAGTTCCTTAGCAATTAAGAGGTATCTTGAATACGTTCGAAGACATTTGAGAGGTGGATTATCTCAGTCGTCAGTCTTTACATCTGGGAGAATGGTGTCTCTATACAGATGTTTTCTCAATTTCCCAGGTACCTTTTCAGGTACAGGGATCCTAGGGTGGAGATGGTTGATGCATTAGCAGTGTCTTGGTTTTTCAACCTGACTACGGCCTAGATTTAGAGTTGGGCCGTAGCCGTCAAAACCAGCGTTAGAGGCTCCTAACGCTGGTTTTGGGCTACCGCCGGTATTTAGAGTCAGTCATTAAAGGGTCTAACGCTCACTTTCCAGCCGCGACTTTTCCATACCGCAGATCCCCTTACGTCATTTGCGTATCCTATCTTTTCAATGGGATCTTTCTAACGCCGGTATTTAGAGTCGTGTCTGAAGTGAGCGTTAGAATTCTAACGACAAAACTCCAGCCGCAGAAAAAAGTCAGTAGTTAAGAGCTTTCTGGGCTAACGCCGGTTTATAAAGCTCTTAACTACTGTGCTCTAAAGTACACTAACACCCATAAACTACCTATGTACCCCTAAACCGAGGTCCCCCCACATCGCCGCCACTCTATTAAAATTTTTTAACCCCTAATCTGCCGACCGCCACCTACGTTATACTTATGTACCCCTAATCTGCTGCCCCTAACACCGCCAACCCCTATATTATATTTATTAACCCCTAATCTGCCCCCCTCAACGTCGCCTCCACCTGCCTACACTTATTAACCCCTAATCTGCCGAGCGGACCACACCGCTACTATAATAAAGTTATTAACCCCTAATCCGCCTCACTCCCGCCTCAATAACCCTATAATAAATAGTATTAACCCCTAATCTGCCCTCCTTAACATCGCCGACACCTAACTTCAATTATTATCCCCTAATCTGCAGACCTAATCTCGCTGCTACTGTAATAAATGGATTAACCCCTAAAGCTAAGTCTAACCCTAACCCTAACACCCCCCTAAATTAAATATAATTTAAATCTAACGAAATAAATTAACTCTTATTAAATAAATTATTCCTATTTAAAGCTAAATACTTACCTGTAAAATAAACCCTAATATAGCTACAATATAAATTATAATTATATTATAGCTATTTTAGGATTTATATTTATTTTACAGGTAACTTTGTATTTATTTTAACCAGGTACAATAGCTATTAAATAGTTAATAACTATTTAATAGCTAAAATAGTTAAAATAATTACAAAATTACCTGTAAAATAAATCCTAACCTAAGTTACAATTAAACCTAACACTACACTAGCAATAAATTAATTAAATAAAATACCTACAATTATCTGCAATTAAACCTAACACTACACTATCAATAAATTAATTACATGCAATACCTACAAATAAATACAATTACATTAACTAACTAAAGTACAAAAAATAAAAAAGAACTAAGTTACAAAAAATAAAAAAATATTTACAAACATTAGAAAAATATTACAACAATTTTAAACTAATTACACCTACTCTAAGCCCCTTAATAAAATAACAAAGACCCCCAAAATAAAACAATGCCCTACCCTATTCTAAATTACAAAAGTTCAAAGCTCTTTTACCTTACCAGCCCTTAAAAGGGCCCTTTGCGGGGCATGCCCCAAAGAATTCAGCTCTTTTGCCTGTAAAAAAAACATACAATACCCCCCCCAACATTACAACCCACCACCCACATACCCCTAATCTAACCCAAACCCCCCTTAAATAAACCTAACACTAAGCCCCTGAAGATCTTCCTACCTTATCTTCACCATACCAGGTATCACCGATCGTTCCAGGCTCCAAAATCTTCATCCAAGCCCAAGCGGGGGCTGGCGATCCATAATCCGGCAGCTGAAGAGGTCCAGAAGAGGCTCCGAAGTCTTCATCCTATCCGGGAAGAAGAGGCGATCCGGACCAGCAACCATCTTGATCCAAGCGGCATCTTCTATCTTCATCCGATGACGACCGGCTCCATCTTGAAGACCTCCACCGCGGACCCATCTTCTTCTTCCGACGACTTCCCGACGAATGACTGTTCCTTTAAGGGACGTCATCCAAGATGGCGTCCCTCGAATTCCGATTGGCTGATAGGATTCTATCAGCCAATCGGAATTAAGGTAGGAATATTCTGATTGGCTGATGGAATCAGCCAATCAGAATCAAGTTCAATCCGATTGGCTGATCCAATCAGCCAATCAGATTGAGCTCGCATTCTATTGGCTGATTCCATCAGCCAATCAGAATATTCCTACCTTAATTCCGATTGGCTGATAGAATCCTATCAGCCAATCGGAATTCGAGGGACGCCATCTTGGATGACGTCATTTAAAGGAACCGTCATTCGGCGAGTAGGCGTCGGTTGAAGAGTTTGGATCCGCGTCGGTTGGAAAGAAGATGGCTCTGCTCCGCTCCAGAAGAAAGAAGATTGAAGATGCTGCTTGATAGAAGACTTCATCCCGATGATGGACTTCCGACTTCAGCCCGATGATGGAGTTCTTCAGCCGCCGCTTGGATCCAGACTTCAGTCCGAGGATGGACGTCACTCTTCATCCCCCCACTTGGGCTTGGATCAACACTTCCGAGGCTTGGATCAAGACTTCCGAGGACGGATCGGTGAACCTGGTATGGTGAAGATAAGGTAGGAAGATCTTCAGGGGCTTAGTGTTAGGTTTATTTAAGGGGGGTTTGGGTTAGATTAGGGGTATGTGGGTGGTGGGTTGTAATGTTGGGGGGGGTATTGTATGTTTTTTTTACAGGCAAAAGAGCTGAATTCTTTGAGGCATGCCCCGCAAAGGGCCCTGTTCAGGGCTTGTAAGGTAATAGAGCTTTGAACTTTTTTAATTTAGAATAGGGTAGGGCATTTTTTAATTTAGAATAGGGTAGGGCATTTTTTTTATTTTGGGGGGCTTTGTTATTTTATTAGGGGGCTTAGAGTAGGTGTAATTAGTTTAAAATTGTTGTAATGTTTGTAAATATTTTTTTATTTTTTGTAACTTAGTTCTTTTTTATTTTTTGTACTTTAGTTAGTTTATTTCATTGTATTTATTTGTAGATATTGTATTTAATTAATTTATTGATAGTGTAGTATTAGGTTTAATTGTAGATAATTGTAGATATTTTATTTAATTAATTTATTGCTAGTGTAGTGTTAGGTTTAATTGTAACTTAGGTTAGGATTTATTTTACAGGTAATTTTGTAATTATTTGAACTATTTTTGCTATTAAATATTTCTTAACTATTTAATAGCTATTATACCCAGGGCCGCCACTAGAAATTTTGGGGCCCCTGACTTAACCATTGATCAGCCCCCCCCCCCCCTCCTTTGACATGTGCAATTTTTGATTGACCAAGTAACTAAAACGTATATGCACTTTATTCTTAAGTGTCTATTTAAACTTGGAAATGTTGTAAAGGTAGTAACATACACTGAAACACACACACACACTCACACATAAGGATTCACATATAGACACTCAAGCAAACACGCAAAGAAACTCAGACACTTAGCACTTGTTTACATTGACCTGACAAGTAATGAGGTAAACTACAGTTTTGTAAAAAAAGGCGATTTAGAAAACAAAATATGGAGTTCTGATTATCTTTTTGTAAAGGAAGATGCCAACTAAATGATGACAACAGCATGCAGTGGCTGAAAGGAAGGGCCCTGAACTGCCTAAACAATAATTTAAAGGTTAAATGGTAGATTGGTGACTTCCAGAAAGGTCTCACTAGTCTCAAAGTCTGTAGAAAGATGTGAATAATCAGTAGTAAGGTCAAAAATGTCCTAAAAAGGAACAGACAAAGGACACACACACACAAACTCAAACTTGCACATACACCCAAGGAAACACCAACAGAGACAGCCTCAGAAAACACACAAAGACATACACACACACACACACCCATAGAAAACACAGAAAGACATACATACACACCCTCACTGAGACATCCACAGAAAACACACAAAGACATACACACACCCTCACAGAGACATCCACAGAAACCACAGACATACACACCCACCCTCACAGAGGCATCCAGAGAAAATACACAAAGACAAACACACCCACCCTCACAGAGACACCCATAGAAGAAGCTTAAAGACATATGCACACACCCTCACAGACATCCACAGAAAATGCACAAAGACATACACACCCACCCTCACAAAGATACCAACAGAAAGAAAATACATACACACTCATAGAGACACAAACCAAAGCACAAAGACATAAACACAGACACCCACAGAAACACTCACAGGAGGAAACATTTATGCACCTTGCATCCCCTAAATCAACAGTGTGTGACATGCATGATAAAAAAAAATGTAGAAATTAAGAGATCACTTTTTAAAGAATCATATTTGTAAATGTGCAAACAAAAATAATTCTGTGAATTCAAAATTGTACATTAATGATCTGGGTAGATGGCTAGATGAAGAAAAGTACTTTTAAAAGGTTGACATATGTTTGTTTGATATTTTCCCCATTTTCCCCAACCAAGAGCACCACTTCAAATATAGTGTACAAATGTTCCCATCTGTCAGCTGTACTTGTGGATTTTGAAAATGCTGTACTCTATATGGTCTTGGTGGAACCATAATCTGTGGTACTCATACCATTAGATCTGGTTAAATGCAGGATTTAAGCTTGTTGGTATGCATTTCAAAATTAAGTCAGCTGTAGAGTAAACTGAACAGTTTTAAGTTAACCTGTCTCATTTCCAACACTGAGCAATCTTAGTCTGAGAGTATAACATGTTATGCAGATGTAAAAATATTAGATAAAATGCCTCCTTGTATCTGGAAAGTCCTTGCATAAAGGGGCAGTAAACTGGAATGCAATATATATCATTTGTGTATTGAGGAGGAAACATTTCTGCATGGTTTTAAATATAGAATTTCTACAGCATTGTCAAATAATCATAAATACGCTGCTGCTAACAAAATGTGTTTTTATGGACCCCTGGCACCACCATACAACTACTACCACACTGAAGTTACAATCTTAAATTGCACAAAGAAATAAAAAACACTTGCTAAGTAATTCCTACCTCCTCTGCAAATGAAAGTGATCAGCCGTCTGACTCAGGCACACACTCTACAAACAAAGTGCCAAGTCTGTCTCACACTGTGCATAGTGGTTTAGTGCACACTCAGAAATCCTCTCAAATGCTAATACTTTACTCCTTGTAATAACATTTCCCATGCTCAATTAGCACTCTGCTGTAGTAGTACCCACTGGTGGCTGCCAAAATTAAAAAAAAAAAAAAAAAAATTCTTTTTTTTTTTTAGTTCTTGCCTCATGGGGGCCCCCCTAGCCCATTGGGCCCCTGACAGGAGTCACCCCTGTCACCCCCTGATGGTGGCCCTGATTGTACCTGGTTAAAATAAATACAAAGTTACCTGTAAAATAAATATAAATCCTAAAATAGCTATAATATAATTATAATTTATATTGTAGCTATATTAGGGTTTATTTTATAGGTAAGTATTTAGCTTTAAATAGGAATAATTTATTTAATAAGAGTTAATTTATTTTGTTAGATTTAAATTATATTTAACTTAGGGGGGTGTTAGGGTTAGAATTAGCTTTAGGGGTTAATACATTTATTAGAATAGCGGTGAGCTCCAGTCGACAGATTAGGGGTTAATGTTTGAAGTTAGGTGTCAGCGATGTTAGGGAGGGCAGATTAGGGGTTAGTACTATTTATTATAGGGTTATTGAGGCGGGAGTGAGGCGGATTAGGGGTTAATAACTTTATTATAATAGCGGCGCGGTCCGGTCGGCAGATTAGGGGTTAATAAGTGTAGGCAGGTGGAGGCAACGTTGTGGGGGGCAGATTAGGGGTTAATTAATATAATATAGGGGTCGGCGGTGTTAGGGGCAGCAGATTAGGGGTACATAAGGATAATGTAAGTTACGGCGGTTTACGGAGCGGCAGATTAGGGGTTAAAAAAATATGCAGGTGTCAGCGATAGCGGGGGCGGCAGATTAGGGGTTAATAAGTTTAAGGTTAGGGGTGTTTAGACTCGGGGTACATGTTAGAGTGTTAGGTGCAGACTTAGGAAGTGTTTCCCCATAGAAAACAATGGGGCTGCGTTAGGAGCTGAACGCGGCTTTTTTGCAGGTGTTAGGTTTTTTTTCAGCTCAAACTGCCCCATTGTTTTCTATGGGGATATCGTGCACGAGCACGTTTTTGAAGCTGGCCGCGTCCGTAAGCACCGCTGGTATCTAGAGTTGCAGTGGCGTTAAATTATGCTCTACGCTCCCTTTTTGGAGCCTAACGCACTGAAAACCCAGCCATTCTGTGAACTCTAAATACCAGCGGTATTTAAAAGGTGCGTGGGAAAAAAGCACGCGTAGCTAACGCACCCCTTTGGCCGCAGAACTCTAAATCTAGGCGTACATCTTTCCGCCTTTGTTTTATTCTTCCAAAGGTGATTTTCAAGATCATATTGGAACAGTGTCATATGTTTCTGATAGCTTCAGCATGGCCTCACAGGTTTGGTATGTGGATCCTGTTCAGATGTCCATTTGCCATCATTGGCTGCTTCTCTTTGGCCAGCCCTCTTGTTTTAGGGGCTATTTTTTCCATTGGGATCTCAAATGACTAATTTGGGGGTATGGAAATTGATTAGTGTTGTCATAGAGGTTTCTCTGACTATGTTGCAGGTTTATAAGTCTGTGTCAAGGAACATGTATTATCAGGTTTGGAAAACCTATATTTTATAGTGTTCTTTTCAGAAATTCTCTTGGTGTTCTTTTAGAATTCCTAGGATTTTACAGTTTTTCAGGATAGTTTGGATAAGTTTGTCTGCAAATTTTAACTTCCTGATATTCGCTGTTTTGTTCAGGCTTTGGTTGGTTTCAACAGTGTTGTTTCTTTTGACTGTATCTCTGCTACAAGAGTTTCTGATTTATCAGCTCTCGTGTGTCTCTTATCTGATTTTTTTATCTAGATAAGTTGTTTTGTAGACTTCTTTTTTTTTCCTAAGGTTGTGAATTTGAACAACATTACTAGAGAATATGTTGTCCCTTCTTTGTGTCCTAATCCTAAAGAATTATTTGAGAGTTCTTTACATTCTTTGGATGTGGTAAGAGCTGTATAATTCTATATTGAGGTTACTAGGATTTCAGAAGACTTCTAGTCTATTTGCTGTTTTTCTGGTTCCAGAAAAGGTTAGTAAGGATCTGCCATTTATTTGGTATCCTGATTAAAGCTTTTGTTTTTCAAGGCTTATTTGGTGGCAGGGTAGGCTCCGCCTCAGAGATTTACAGCTCATTCTACTAAGTTCAGTCACCATTTTTGGGGCTTTTTCGGAATGAGGCTTAGGTTGATCAGATTTACAAATCAGTAATTTGGTCTTCTTTGCATACTTTTATTGTTTTTACCATTTTGATGTATTTGCTTCTTCTGAAGCAGTCTTTGGTAGAAAAAGTTCTTCAGGCAGCTGTTTCAGTTTGATTCTACTGCTTTTTATTTAAGTTTTTTTGAGAAAAGCTTAATTATTGTGTGGATTTAATTTCTCAGTGGAAATGACTGTTGTTATGTTATCCCTCCCTCTCTAGTGACTCTTCTGTGGACTTCCACATCTTGGGTATTTCTATCCCATACGTCACTAGCTCATGGACTCTTGCCAATTACATGAAAGAAAACATAATTTATGTTAGAACTTACCTGATAAATTAATTTCTTTCATATTGGCAAGAGTCCATGAGGCCAACCCTTTTTATGGTGGTTATGATTTTTGTATAAAAGCACAATTATATTTCCAGTTCCTCTTTTTGTATGCTTTTGTACTCCTTATTTTATCACCCCACTACTTGGCTATTCATTAAACTGAATTGTGGGTGTGGTGAGGGGTGTATTTATAGGCATTTTGAAGTTTGGGAAACTTTGCCCCTCCTGGTAGGATTGTATATCCCATACGTCACTAGCTCATGGACTGTTGCCAATATGAAATAAATAAATTTATCAGGTAAGTTCTTACATAAATTATGATTTTTGATAAAAGCCCCTATAGTTGGAGCTTTGTGATTCTTCCAAGTTTTTTTTTTTTTTTTTTATTTATTTTTATTGAGGTTCTGAACAAAGGCATACATGAGATATGAAAAACATACACAGTGATAATGAAATGCTGGGAACATATAGTACAATTCTGTGCGACAACATAATACAATTCTAAGAAGAGAATGCAAAAGTATATTGTACAAGTGTTAAGCCTAATGTTTTGTATGCCTCCTAGTTGACAAAAGAGGCCACTCTTGGACCCCATTCATAAACACAAAACCATAGGCAGGGGGCTATGTGTAGCTGAGAGACCACTTTTGGATCTCTAATTAAGAACCTCCTTTTATATACATGTAATAGTGTCTCATATAGAAATACAAGGTAGAATAGTGAGAGTTGGGATGATGCAATATTGGTAAAAAAAATTTATTATATGGTAGGATGTTGAAATAGATAGCTGTAAGAATGGGTGTTGAGAAACTACACACCAGTAGGATGAACTCACGTTAGGGAGACCTAGATTATATAGAATTACACTACTAAAGCTCCTGGGTAGTCTGGCATATACTGCATAAGAGAGGCAATTGTATAGATCGCAGTGGTTTTCAATTTTATCTCTAAACCCGGTGTGAAAGCTTATACTCTAAAGTACAGTGGTGAGGCTAGCTATATCAGTATTTAGGTCAGCGACTTTCATCCTGTATATTATGGGAACGGGTTCTGGTAAAATCTAGCGAGAACAGATATAAGCTCCCACATAAAAACTGGAAACCTGTATGAGAAATAAACTTGGTTATCACACGGTATGGTCAAAGCTCTCTTTTCCTCATGGGATTGTAACCAATAGAACTGCTATTAATTATATTTATATTTATAGCCCAAAGATAGGACATTAGATAGCTGCTACAAGAATCAGATATGAGTTACCATACCAGAATAAAACTCGATTAAGTTTGTCGTTCTGAGCCTATAGAGGATAGCATATGAAACTCTTAACTGCCGGAAACACATTCAAGCATAGATATGTAGGCATAATAAGATACAGTATATGAAAGAATCACAATGAAATAGAGATGAACATTAAAAAAAAAAAAACTTAACAATATAATGCTGTCTATTTATAATAGGCACCAATATCTCTACCCCGGCCGCAGGCAGAGCACTAATACCAATCTGCAAAAAAAAAATAATATTGTGTATTATGACTCATCTCAATACAGTAACTTTTAACTGGATTAGATCAACAGTAGTGAGGGTTACAGCACCTTAACCCAAATACAATACATCTGAGCCCCATGTAATACTTATTGGCATTCTAATAAGAGAGAAAAACATTGCAGAAAACATATGCAACTCCACAGCTCTACCGTGTGAAAAACTGTAAGTCCCATCATAAGGATTTAACAAATAGAAAATATAACACTAAAGTTAATAAAAGGCAAGGAAAAACAACTCGAACAGGACATCAGGGTATGGGCTGGTATGCCTCAGTGTCTCTAATAGTCCTAATTCACTCCATTATAGTCTCTGAAAACTGACCTGAAAGCTGTCTTGGGGAGAGCACCCCAAAAGTTGTATTAAGGTTATAACATAGAGGGACGAATTTGCTTTAGTGCGAAAGCCCCACATGGCGATATCAGCTCACAGAGAATCTGATATCAGTTAGCAAGCAATATAGATGTCATCCAATCCCGAATCTCTTCCTTCGTTTACGGTAGCCAGCGAGAGTATAACGGACCAAACTTTTCCAAGAAGAACCAGGTAAACTCCATTTCATTAGCCTTTTCGCCGCCCGCGGCCAGACAGAAGATGGAGCTGTAATGGAGAAACCGGCATGCTGTATAGAGTCGGGTCCTGAAGCGGTTGGTTGCTGCAGCGGTACTTTTCTATGGACTCCAGCCAGGTCGTTCTTAGCTCCTTGTGTCCCCACTTCTGTTAATGTATGGGGAGAACTGCTTATAGGTATGCGCTTTTTTCCAACTGCCAGACTCGCTTGACGCCCGGCAGTATATTCTCCTCTAGCAGCTGTCACCCCTCTGCATCTTGTCTCTGACTTTTTCAGGCTGGCTTCAGAGTCTGTGAATATTTTGACATTGGAGGGCTGCAGGCTCCAAAACTCCAGGGTATCATCTCCCTCTTTGCGGTGCGGGTTTAGAACTGTTAATTCAGGCTGTGTGAGAGCGATCGCATCACCGCTCGTGGGCTCCTTGTGACATGTTGCTTCATATGTCTTTAAATAGTCCTCGAGCAGGTTGTAAATATCTTTAATAATAGCCGTAGCATTCTCCATAGTGAGCTCTTTACCTAATAGTAGAATGATAACGAAAGTGCAGAATCTCAAGTATGCTGCTGTGAATTACAGCACTATAGGTGCCGCCTAACGACAGGGCCACAGGCGCCCTGCCGGGGGGTATGTTGTAGGCCGAGGTCTTGTAACGGCTCCGGGCTCCGATGCCAGCAGTAATTGTTGGAGCACTAATTGAAATAGTTGCAGCATCCAAGTTATATATCGGCTCCAGTCAAAATTTAAGTAGATCAATCTGTTAGAATGTGGATTCCTGCGTTTATTAATAGAAAAACTGCAGCAGCACACAGCTTTGCGACCGATCATGGCCGCTGCCCGGAAGTTCCCCTTCTTCCAAGTTTTTAAGATCATTTGTCTTACAACTAGAATTGCCAAGTTGATTAGCTGTGTGTTTTAAAACCTACTGGGAGTAACTAAGAAAAAAACATGTTTGATATCCAAATTAGGTTTAATAGGGAGAAATCTATTTAGCCATAAAGTGACTTGGAACCAAAGTTTCTGAAGTTTAGGGCATAGAAAGAAAGCATTAAGTAGATCTGATGCTGGTCTACTACATCTGGAACATATGTTATTACCGAGAGGGTGCCATTTTTTGGGAGTAATATAAGATCTATTTAATATTCTTATATGTGCTTCTCTGAAAGAGATTGCCTTTGTATATTTTGTTATGTTGAGAAAACTTTCGGTAAAACGTTTAAAGCTTAGGCTTGGGATATCTAAACACCATTGATGAAAAAGTCCTGTCATCTTATCTCCTGCGTACTGTGATACTAAAAGATTATATATAAAGGAGATAGAGTGAAGACCCGATTTAAAATGGTTAACAGCAGTGACAAGTTCCGCCAAAGACCAGGGTTTATAAACGAAAAGTCTATGACTTGAAATGTAATGTCGCACCTGTAGATAGGCAAAAAATGTTTTTCTCTAAATTAAATTCTAATCTTAATGAGTCAAGTGTTTTAACCATTTTAAGTTGAGGGTCAATTAATTGATTTATGAACTTAAGAACGTTTTGTGCCCATTTTTTAAATGCATTAGTTTTAAGAGCAATGTCAAATTGAGGGTTGCCCAGAATTGGGAGAGAGACTGACATATGATTATCTATCTGTAGAAAATGACAGACCTTATTCCATGCTAAAAGAATATTATTTATAGTATAGATTAGTATTCTCATTTTAATAGGAGCAGCTTTATTTAAATGTAAAAGGGCTCTGATAGAATATGGAGAGACCAAGGCCTCTTCTTCTGAATAATTAGTAATAAAGTCCAGTTCAGAGAACCAGTCCATTGCTATCTTGGTTGGTAATGCCCAGTTGTAGAGCTTGATATTGGGCAAAGCACAGCCCCCATCCTTTCTGGAATGAGACAATTTATTGATGGAGATACTAGGTTTCCTCTTACCCCACAGAAACCGCGAGCAGACAGAGTTACATTTTCTCACATCTTGAGCATGCAAGAAGACTGGAACATTTTGTATGACAAAAAGCAGTTTGGGAAATATCATCATTTTGATGAGAGCAATTCTAGCCAAAAGAGAGAGCTGCAATCTGGACCAATTATGGAGGAAAAGAGAACATTTTTGCCACAAGGGGAGAAAGTTGAGATCGTGCCATTCATTTGGGTTCCTAGATAAATATATACCTAAGTATTTAATTTTTCGGTCAGCTTGGATAAAAGGGTTTGAACGTAGACTATCTTTCTTTTCCACTACCCATAATAATTTTAAGATTAATCTTATAGCCCGAAAACGTACTAAATTCAGAGAGGATATTTAAAGGATGTCGTATATTAATTTTAGTTTTCCCCTTATAGAAAAGGACATCATCTGTATATAGAGATAAAATGTCTTTTTTCCCCCCGAGTAAAATACCCTCTAATGTGTTCCTACATAATACAGCTAAAGGTTCTAGAGCTAAATTAAAGAGAAGTGGCGAAAGAGGGCAACCCTGTCTGGTTCTTTTGTGTAGTGTTATATTTCGTGAAAGGCTCCCATTAATACTTAGTTGTGAAGTTGGATTTTAATATATTGATCTTATAAAACTAGTAAAACAGCCTGTGAGACCAAATTTTCCTAGAGTTGTAAATAGGTGGTCCCAAGATATAGAATCAAAGTCTTTTACAGCATCAATGGTAAGTAGCGCAAAATCATCCTGAATATGGGTCTTATTTTTAAGAAGAGATGTAAAGTACTCGATTAACACCATAGC
Source organism: Bombina bombina (assembly GCF_027579735.1). Lineage (NCBI taxonomy): Eukaryota > Metazoa > Chordata > Amphibia > Anura > Bombinatoridae > Bombina > Bombina bombina. The sequence goes on along the minus strand of NC_069505.1, from coordinate 226,801,811 downwards.
TAGTCTGATAGTATAAAACCTGGCATAAAACCTGTTTGATCTGAATCTATTATATCTCCTATAATTTCTTTTAATCTCTTTGATAAAATACTGGTTAGTAATTTGTAGTCAGTATTGAGGAGGGATATTGGTTGGTAGGAATCCATGGAGTTAGGGTCTTTATCTTTTTTAAGAATAAGTATTACATTTGATGAGGTGAAATATCTAGATGGTTTTCTTCCCTGACTAAAATATTTATTAACAAGAAGGGGAGAAATTTGCTCTTCTAAGACTTTAAAGAATTCGGAAGGTATGTGGTCTGAGCCAGGGGCCTTACCATTGGCGGCATTATGAATAGCCTGCCTAACTTCTTCCAGAGTAATATCCCTATTCAATATTGATACTTGCTCTGGCAATAACCTTGGTAACCTAATTTTCCCCCAGAAGCTTTCTTTAGGTTAACGATGTCAGGTGCATATATGTTCTGAAAGAACTTATGGAAATGAGTCATGATATCTTTGGGCAGATTAAAATTATTCCCCTTAACTGTAATTGATCCAATATAATTATTTTTTTTCCTACACTTGGCTAGCTTACCCAAAAAAATTGCAGACTTTGGTGAATACCTATTAAATTTTGCACTATTTTTAATATCTTTCTGTATTACTTGTTGGTTAAAGAAGATCTCCCTCTCCTTTTTTTGTTTTCTGATAAGCCATCCAATGCGTTCTAATTGGATTTTCTATATATTTAGAATAGTTGTTTTTCACTTGGTGGGCTAATTGAAACTCTCTTCTGCTGGGTAATTATTTTCCTTTTAGACATATGCTGTATGCAATTATTTCTCCTCTAAGAATGGCTTTTGCAGACTCCCAGAAGATTTCTGTTTTAGGCAGATAAATGATATTTAACCTTTTGAATTATCTCCATTTATTTGAGAGCCAGTTTCTGAAGTTTAGATTTGATAGTAAAAAAGAGGGAAAGAACAACTTCCCAGGTTGTTTTCTCCAATTGGGAGGAACTTGAAATGTGAGAGAAACGATTGCATGGTTTGACAAAAATATATCCAATGTTTTAGTGGAGACCTCAGCACTCAGGAGGGATTCATGGATCAGAAACATGTTGATTCTTGAAAAAGTTTTAAATGATTTTGATTCACACGAAAATAATCTCTCATCTGGGTGCTGAAGTCTTTAAATTTTAATTTTTTTGCAAAATTAGAGACCAGTTTTGATATCTCTTCACATTCAAGGTGCTAAGCCGGTCCAAATATTGATTAAACACACAGTTAAAATCGCCTCCCATTATCAGTTGTGAGTCTGTAAAATCTATTAATCTGGCAAATACTTTTTCTCAAAAGGTGGGTTGATATTCGTTAGGGGCATAAATATTGCATAGGGAAAATGTGGAACCTTGAGTTTCAATTTCTAAAATTAAAAATCTACCTTCACTATCTTGAATTTGAGCAGATACTTTTAAATCCATATTTTTATTGAACAAACATGCCACCTCTCTCTTCCTCCACACTTCCGGAACCGAGAATACCTCTCCAATCCACCCTACTCGCAATTTATCTGCCTCCAGATTATTCCGATGGGTTTCTTGTAGGAACACAATATCTGGGGAGAATGTTTTAAGATGTTGCACTATCCTTTTCTTCTTAATTGGTGACATGATTCCCCCCACATTCCAGGAGAGAAAATTAATTGAATTCTTCATAGCAGTTTAAAAAATAGAGCAGTTGAGTAAGCTGAGGGGCAGGAAGAGGGGGGAGAAAAAAAAAAGAAAGGGAAAACACACAAAACAGAAAAACAGAGACATATCATACGATCCAACTTTGATAATAGAGAAAGTCTTGCAGTCTTCACTCCCTCTTCTCAGTCTATAATAACTACTTTGGAGTTATGAATTTTTTGTGATTTGGCTGGGTAGATCATAGTAGCCTTAAATCCTAGGTCGATTAACTGTTTATAAAGGTAAGCAAATAGTTTCGGAAGAGAAAGAAAGACACGATCAGGACACGATTTTGGTTAATATTCAACAGCATGTGTTGACGATATAAAGTCAAAAAATTTAGTTTGTCCTGAAATTTCAAGAACTTCACCATAATAGGTCTTTTTAGTGTTGCCTGGTTATTTTTAGTATTAAGGAAACCTAACCTATGAACCCTTTCAATGGTAAGTGGGAGTGCATCATCAGCTATTCCCAGCGTTTGCAGTAGTAGCACTGAAACTAAATGCATAAGGTCAGAGAACTCAGAAGATTCTGGTACCCCCACTATTTTTGGTTATTCCTTCATGTTCTGACCTCTAATTCATCTAGACGAGACTGCAGAATTTGAATAGTTTGAGTTTAATGGCCTATAGATTCTTGTTGAGAGTGTTGTAACTCACCTATATCCAAAATTCTAGTTTCTATATCCAATAATCTATTGGAAAAGTGTTTAATGTTGTTGGTAAGAGAGCATACAATGTGTACCTTCTGGTTTTATAAATATAATATTTCTGATAAATCGCTTTATCCAATGCTTGGCTCAGTACATCCCAAAGCACTATATCCACAGTATGTTTCTTGCAATATTATCTAATAGTATATAAAATATAAGATAAAGTTGCAAGTAATTGATTTACATATACATTATAAAAATGAGCGGTAATAAAAACACATAGTTAAACACATACAGGAGTCAACTCCAATCTATTGTCCAATTTGTTTTCAGCAGGTTTTCGGTCAGAAAGGGGCACTTTTTCTTTCAGTTGAATCACAATAGTGGGTTTTCGGCTGTTTCTCAGAGCCACAAACACATTTTCAGCTCAATGAAAAGGGCCTATTTATAACTTGGAGCCCTGAAAAGTTCTTGGTGACTAAAATCCATTTTTCATCAGGTTTCAGAGACCATTTTATATTTATCGAATTCAACACCTAAAGGCACTTGATAAAGCTCCAGAATGGCCTTTTTTTATATCTTTCAAGGTGTTCCAAGACCATTTAGAATAATTCTATTATGTAGCGCAACATTTTGAAATAGAAACAGATGATTTTGTAGAGGTGTATTTGTATACATGGTTTAAAAAGCGCTATCTATCACTATTGTATAGTCTGTCTGCAGGGGCAGGACACAAAATTACATGTGTATTTAATATGTGATATCCCCCACAGTTAAGGGTATGCTTAGGAAAAGTGACAAAATAGAAATCTATAAACTGTGTGTAGCAATCACTTTCTGTAAATGTTTTTCAGTATTATACCTGAACACTTATGTTATACAGTGTTACTACTTGAAAGGAAAAAATTGGCAACTTTTGTTTCTACACTGAGAATTTGTCTGTCATGTGAAACTGCTAACCAATCCCTCAGCAGGAATCACGGAGGGGTAAGACCGGTAAAACTACAGCAAGACCTGGTGTTTATAACAACGCAGCTCAGAGAAAAGAAGTATCCATTATATGCCCCTGCGAGTAGAACTTCAGGCAATTATGCTGGGACATTTTGCAGTCAAGTAATTTAATGTAAGCGTCCTTGCTGTTTGGTTTAAGTGGATCTGAGGTGCAACTAGTGGACGTCCCTATATTCTACATCTTTATTAAATTTAAAGAAGTTTTAGTAACTAGACATTATCAACAACACTTTTATAACAAACACTATATTTCAAAGACATTTAAATATAACACTACAAGAGATGCTTTCTAGGTAGCCAATAATGATGTTTTAACCCACTTATTTTTTAATGTGTATATTTGCTAAATAAATAAGATTACTTTTATTCTGTGCTATTGATAACAAGAGTTAAACGAAATTTAGCTTTTACACCTTAGTTGTTAAGCTTATTTAGCTTGGTTTTAAGGATATGTTCAGGAAATGTGAGAAAATGGAAATCTATAAATTGCGTGTAGCAATCCTTTTCTGTAAATGTTTGTTTCTTGCATTGTCAGTTTTAGTACAGGTGTCTTCATAAATGAAACAAAAAATATGTACCAGGATGTAGAGCGTGCTAGTATACCAAAACCACCTTTAAAACACTCCTGTGCCAAGCGGAGTGTAAAGAGATACAGTAAAGAACACAAATAAGGGGAGTCCCTTAAACTAAGGGTAAATGGTATATCGTGTTTGAAAAAGATTTATTACATATTCAATACATCAACATATGCATAAAAAACAATATATATTTATATATTTTTATATATATATATATATATATATATATATATATATATATATATATATATATATATATATATATATATATATATACATAAGACCACAAATATGAAATGTTCTAAGGTACATCTGGTATACCAGAATTAAGAATGATATTGTGCCAACACTGAAAGTTCTAATGATACCAAAAAAGCTCAATAAGAAAATATGAAGGTCCCAAAACTCCAAAGACGATAAAATTCAATGGTGATGGATCCAGAAAATCTTCTCTCTAAATGAGTACCTAAATGGGAAACAACAAAACACAAAATAGTGCAACCCTGTAGATAAATAAATGAAATACTGGGGATAAAAGTACTCACCGGATAGTTCAAACAGCCTATGCGTTTCGACCTATATGGGTCTTTCTCAAGGCTCTGTTTGACCATTCGGTGGGGATTTAATAGTCCCTATCTCCTAATCAGTCCCTTTTGGTGCCAAAATTTAGAAAATGCTGTTTCACTTCCGGTTCTGGACAGCGTCTAATGACGTCATTTCTGGTCCACGGAAAAACATCACTTCCGGTGTGACATATATTAACGTCACTTTCCGGTCCGCCATCTTATTGATTAATGGAATGCATCATGGGACTTATACAGTAGTTCATATCTCTCTACATGAATTTGTCAATAAGTTAGATTCTTATCTCAGAGATTCCACACAACTATTGAATCTAGCAAAAAATATAGAATGGCAAGTGTTCGTCACATATTGACACTATTAGATCTTTTCTCTCAAAAGATGAACAACTTTTTAAAGAAAAGAAATACTTTATTTTAGATGCTATTTTATACATTTTAACACATAATTATGTTAACTGGATGGGGTCTTTTATAAACAAATCTCTGGTACCGTGATGGGGACCAGATTCGCACGAAATTACGCGAACTTCTATATGGAAAAATGGGAAAACATTTTTTGGGAATCTTGTCCCATGAGTGCGGATCTGGTCCTATATAAGCGGTACATTGATGATATTTTTATGATTTGGAAGGGGACAGAAGAATCTTTAAATTTTATCTTATATGTAATGAACCGCAATGAAGCCAATTTGAAATTCACTTCTGAAGTTAGTAGGACCCAGATTGATTTTCTAAATGTATATTTAAATATTACAGAAAAAAAGAATAGCATACAGAACTTTTTTAAAAAAAGTAGATTGCAACAATTAAATCCAATATAATAGTTGCCATCTCGAAAGGTGGAAAACAAATATCCTGAAAGGCCAGATATAAAGAATACGCAAGAATTGTAGTCAGGATGAAGACTTCCATAAACAAGCACTAGTACTTAGAGACGGATTATTAGATCAGGGTTATGACAAATCTTTTATACATGACACCATAAGAGAAGTGAGTGAATTAGATAGAAATCAACTCCTCACATACAAGATTAAGCCTGAAAGAACAAGTATTATAACGGATGAGAAATTAGAGGTCCCCTTCATTACAGAATACAGTACAAATATGTTTTTTTTTTTAAAAAGAATGATCAATAAGCACTGGCACTTTCTACGTAATGACACCATTTTGGGAGACAAAATAAGCAGAAAAAACCCAAATTTATTTTTAGGAAAATAAAAAACCTTGAAAACATCTTGGCACCAAGTAAATTAACCACAGCAGGTGTCAATAGTAGGCAAGTTTATCTAGTATGTGACAAGTTATCTGGTTTCTTTCCGTGTATATCCTGTAAGGCCTGTAAATTTGGTAAAAAAGTAAAAATGTCACATCACATGTGAATGGACAAGAATATACTATTAGAGACACAATTAGATGTTGTGACCAAGGTGTCATTTACATATAGAATGTGGATGTGGTCTACAGTATATTGACCAAGCCTCTCGACCCCTTAGGGACCAAATTAGAGAACATCTACTACAGATAAATGACCCTAAAGATGATTTTCCAATATATAGACATTTTAAAGAGAAATATAAAAATAGTATTAGAGATATGTGGTTGTGTGGTCTCCAGAGAATAACTAAAGATTGGAGAGGAGGAAACTATGAAAAAAGACTCCTCACTACAGAATCCAAATGAATTTTCCAGATGGATACAATTACACCTAGAGGTCTCAATGCTGAACTCTTGTACAAAGATTTACATTGACTCCTTTAAACATTTTATAAATATGAGAATTCATAAGTTTGAAATAATATTTTAAAATGTGTATTTAAAAAAAAAAAATTTGAAGTTTTAATATTTTCCGTCTAGGTTTAACGTTTACACTAAGATTTTATGGATGTATTATTTTGATTTTATAATTTTTTAACTGGGATTTACTCACCGGATGGTTAATCTTGTTCAATGAGACAATAATTTTACTCTCAATACTCTCCTCTGCCCTCCCCCACTTCCTAATACAACTTCTCTGTCAGCTCAAGACTTTGCCAGTCACTTCATTAACAAAATTGACTCCATCAGACATGAAATCAGCTCTCAACACAATTCCATTCTCTCCCCCCTCAAATACTCTCACTCAACCACAACCCTCATAACCTGAAACTTATTTCATTCTCCCCTGTTACTGAGGAAGAAGTTTTGGCACTTATACTGCACTCTCACCCCACTACCTGTCCCCTTGACCCTATCCCCTCACAGCTACTCCCCTCCCTCTCTGCTACCCTTACCCCTATACTAACACACAATTTCAACCTCTCCCTCAGCACTGGTACATTTCCCTCATCGATGAAACATGCACTGGTCACACCTATCCTCAAAAAACCTTCCCTTGATCCTACCTCCCCATCCAACTACTGCCCTATTTCCCTCCTCCCTCTTGCTTCAAAGCTTCTTGAAAAACTAGTATATGCACGCCTATCCCATTTCCTTACGTTAAACTCCCTTCTTGACCCACTGCAATCTGGATTTCGTCCCTATCACTCCACAGAGACAGCTATTGTTAAGGTCACCAACGACCTACTTACAGCAAAATCAAAAGGCCACTTCTCTCTGCTTATCCTCCTTGATCTGTCCACAGCCTTTGACACTGTTGACCACCCTCTCTTGCTCCAAACCCTCCAATCCTTCGGCATCTGTGACACAGCCCTTTCGTGGCTCTCTTTCTATACCTATCAAACCGTACCTTCAGTGTAGCCTTCTCTGGGGCCTCCGCTGCCCCGTCACCACTTTCTGTCAGAGTACCGCAAGGCTCTGTCCTCAGTCCCCTTCTCTTCTCAATCTATACGTCATCACTAGGCTCCCTAATTAAGTCCCACGGTTTCCAATATCATTTGTATGCCGATGACACCCAAATCTACTTCTCTGCACCAGACATATCTCCTTCCTTGCTAACCTGTGTCACTAACTGTCTTTCTCACATCTCTTCCTGGATGTCTTCCCACTACCTCAAGCTAAATCTCTCCAAAACTGAGCTCCTCATTTCCCCCCCTTCTTCCAAAATCTCCACCCCCAATATCTCTATAACTGTGGACAACTCCATCATTACACCTACCCCGCATGCCCGATGTCTCAGGGTCACATTTGACTCAGATCTTTCCTTCACTCCTCACATTCAGTCCTTGGCTAAAGCCTGCCGCTTCCACCTTAAAAACATCTCCAAAATTAGACACTTCCTTACACAAGACACAACTAAGATTTTAATCCACTCTCTCATTCTTTCCCCGCCTTGATTACTGAAACTCTGTCCTCTCTGGTCTCCCCACCTACCGCCTAGCTCCCTTACAATCCATAATGAATGCCTCTGCCAGACTCATCTTCCTTACACGTCGCTCTTCATCTGCTGCTCCTCTCTGCCAATCCCTTCACTGGCTTCCTCTTGCCTCTAGGATCAAACACAAAATTCTCACTCGGACATACAAAGCCCTCAACGGCACTGCTCCCCCCCTATATCTCAGACCTTGTCTCCAGATACTCTCCCTCCCGTCCCCTTCGCTCTGCTCATGACCTCCTACTTTCCTCCTCTCTGGTTACGTCATTGCACTCCCGTTTACAGGACTTCTCTAGACTGGCTCCCATCTTGTGGAACTCTCTGCCTCACCCCACAAGACTCTCCCCTAGTTTTGAAAGCTTCAAGCACTCCCTAAAGACTCTACTGTTCAAGGATGCATACAACCTATGCTAACCTTACTTTATACTAATTCCACTCCTCCATTGCTATCCCCTGAACCCCCTTAGCATGTAAGCCTAAGAGTCCAGCTGTTTGTAGATCACCTTCTTAAGAGTGGATTACAACAGTGCAACTCTTGGCAGGGCCCTCTACCCACTTGATCCCTTTAATTGTTTTGTTGTACTCCCCTTTGTTTATAGCGCTGCGGAATCTGTTGGCGCTCTACAAATAACCGATAATAATAATATAATTTTATATGTGTAATTCATCAGTGGTCTCATTTTAGCTATCTTTTCACATTGTTATGTTGATATACAAATCTTTTATCCTAACTGTTGTATCTTAACATTTGTAACCAGTGTTAATGAATTGCTTATATTTACCTATTGACACATACACTTTGTAGTTCACTTTCAATACGCTGTTAGCTGTGTGATGTTGCAATCACCAGCCTTTCCATATAATAAGGCTTTATATCAAATAGGGTGGAAAATATCCATCTATTTTTTATGTATAGATTTATTTCATTTTTTCACTTTTGCACTTTATTTATGTCCTCTACCTTTAGGGGTTATATATAATATATTCCGGTAGGGAATTTACAAATATATTATTGTCACTTAGATGATTCACTAAATAGTTAAGGGTTAAATAAAATAAAATGCATTAAGGTAGGGAATTCACAAATATATTACTGTCAAGATAATTCACTAAATTAAAATTTTGAGTGTGTATAGGTATTTTTTTGTTAGAGATCCATTTTCTGTCAAGTGCAGTCAATTGTGTATTTGCATGTAAAGAGCTATGAAATACAAGTCCCATGATGCATTTCATTAATAAGATGTTGGGCCGGAAGTGACATTAATATATGTTGCACCGTAAGTGATGTTTTCCTGTGGTCCCGAAGCAACGGAAGTGAAACAGCGTTTTCTAGATTTTTGCGCCAAAAGAATAGGGACTGATTAGGAGATAGGAGCTTTTTAAAGGCCCCACCGGATGGTCAAACAGAGCATTGAGAAAGACCAATATAGGTCAAAACGCGTAGGCTGTTTGAATAATCCGGGGAGTACTTCGTTTAAGGGACTAACATTATTTGTGTAATACCATCTTTATAAATGAGCCTCAAGCGGGATTGCACCTTCATGTTTGTGGTGCGGTTTCTAGTTTTTGTGGCTACATTATTGAAATCCCAGTCACAAAGGCGCAATCCTGTTTCAAAGCACTACATTTTAACGCTACATTATTGTAATAGAGCGGTACGCAGTGTGAGAATTGTTAAATATTCAGTTTTAGAAGATCAGATAAGTTGAGGCCCCCCTTCTAATGGAAACCTGTAGTGTTCGTCTTGATTTCAGAAGTATATCTCGCCAAACCTAAAAAAAATCTAGTCTTGATAAAGGCCCAGTTCTTAGGGCCGAAACGCGTTGACATATATGGAATAACTTTTTAGGAGCATCTCTTCACATCTTGTATTCACATAAGGGTCACTTTATAAGTGTGTTATTCACTTTAACACATCCTAAATATTCATTTGGATCATTTTTTTCACATTTTTTCCTTTTTTTTTCATTTTTGTGTACACACATTTTTGATTATTCACGCCCACTTCATCACATCATCTTTTCAGGATTTTTTGGATATTCACAATAATTTTTGAAATTTGATTTGAAAACCACTACGTTTTTCTTTTTTACACACTTCATCATTTCACCGTTTATCGAGGGATATATAAGGATAACTGTTTTAAAATAGAATCTTCATATTGGACATTCACTCTCTGGAAAGAATTTAAAGTTTGGGACCCACATATTTATGGACACCTACTCAGTAAATTGATGTTTTTATATTTATTTTTTATCCAACCATCAACAGCTGTTTTATTGTAATTTATTTTGTGATTAAGATTGTATATTGTTGTGGTTTTTAACCACAATTGTATTGTTTTTTATATAGATATATGCATATTTTATTGTTAATTTTAAGTGGATCCACTTTTGTATCTTGTTTGTATATTTTAGCTATAAGTACCTTATAAAATATTTTATATACCCCTATAGAATTTCAATATATTTTTTATTTAAATAATCTTGTCACTACTAGTGTCTTAGCCTTTTAGGAGGCGCTCTGTGTATTTATTTTTAGCACTACATTCACCTTTTTGGGGGCGCTGGTACCCACAATACTAGGAGCTACAGACACAAGGTTCAGCGCTGTCAGATTTTAACTGATTCTAAACAGGGCCTGAACAAAACTTGAATATCTGGCAAATCAGCCAGGTGTCTGTGCAAACGAAAAGATAGTGGGGGCGTGTCCGGGCTTAGGCTGAAGATGGCCGCAAAACTGAGAGCTCTGGCAGACTAAATTACATTCTGCCATGTAAATAAAAGATTCAGATGCCATCCAGCATAAAATCTTGAACCACCAGAAAGGGAATTATTTCTGGCTAAGGCAATATTTTTTTGTGCACCTTCAGGGTCTCTCAGACCGGACTGCTGGAGTTTATTTTTGGCGGCTGAGGGAATTCCTCAGCAACCCCCCCCCCCCGGGGAACTGGGTATATGAAGATATTTTCAGAATCTCCTTCTATACTACCCAGACAGAGAATAATTGCAGAGATTTAGGAAATCCTCTGATTAGCATATCATGGAGGAGGACCTCTATTTCAAAATTCAAGCCCTGTTCGCGAAAGCCGACCTGCAGATAAACCGCAGATTTGATCGCCTCATGGCACTGACAGGTGCCCTCACAGAGTCGCTTTCTGGGCCTTCTACAGTGGTGCCAATAATTTCAAATGCGCAGAGTGCCGCAGAACAGCAACGGGATGAGAGCTCGTATGCCAGTGCTGCTTCTCTGGAATGGGAGAGGAGTGACGTTAACCCTGAAGAGGAAAATTTGGGAGGTGATGGTGAGGAAGTCAGAGCTCCCTTAGACCATAGTTTGCCTGAGGAGATAAGTGTGACCGCAGGGGCCAACACCAACACGCAAACATCAAGGGAGGAATGGGCGGTTGCCTTGATGAAGAGCTCCAGGTTAATGTTGCTTGCCGGGTCACATGGAGGAGAGCGGCCAGCTCCCCAGTGACTGGCTATGAGGGTGAGAATTTAGAGCTGGTAGCCCCCTGTTGTTTTGCCATCTTGGAACCTTATACTGTACCGGGAGGTACTCTGGACTGGGACAGCTGTGTCAGAGTTGGTGTCGGTTGAAGACTTTGCCATACGGGTGGTATTTGGAGGGCCAGGTTTGACCGCCTATCTTTTTCTTGTGAACTGCACCCTCATTTAAGTCTAGACATCGGACGCTATCCTGTGAGATAATATGCTTGAGCTTAGATGCGTTTACAAATTACGATATAGTATATGTTCATATGGAGAAGAGGGAAGGTCTGGCTCTGTTTAGTTACTAGATGTGCACCAACGGTTTAGAGCTTATAGCAATGTATTCACTACATGAATGTTAGTTCTCCTCCTCTCTTCCATACATATTCTTTATTAGCCATAAAATAAACATGTATATTTTAGGAAATTCAAAAGAAAAAAAAAATATGTATATTCTATAATTGTGGCCATATAACAAGGGTTTTATGTTGTTTTTCATTATTTATTTTTGGTTATGCTGATGCCTGAGTAATATCCCTAAGCCCATCGAGTCTTGATAAAGGCCTACTGAGGGCCGAAACGCGTAGACCCACTGGTAAGCACCACTCCAAAGATATTACTTTATTAAGGACGTATTACGCTATGTGTACATTTTTATTACAGGGACGTTTTTAGGACATTAAATCAGCAGCTGACCGTTGCCAGGGATTCGCCTGAGGATTTCCATCACTAGGATTCAAGGTTCTTTCTTTTTTGTGCTTTTGCTTTTATTCATTTGGATTACAAATCATATACTTTTCTGATCATCATTAACATTTGTTGAACATCACTGTACTTTTTTCAGTTTTTTTACATTTTTATTGGATTTTTTTTCATCATCTCATCTTTTTATTTGTTCCACATTATTGTGCTACTTCACTTCATTTTTGCAACATTTTTTCACATTTTTTTCATTCTTTTTCTTTGCATAAAACACATTTTTTTGCACTGCAGTGCTGTTCACACTTCACTTTGATTAATTTACTTTAATATATTGCATTGTCATTTTTTATTGCATTGCCATTGTTTGCTCTTGTTGAGACTCACTCTGCTTAACCACCTCACTATTTAATCATATTATTGGTAATAACAAGTTCATATCCTTGTTCCACCCTACTACTGTTTTACCATCCAATTATATCATTGGTAACATCAAGGTTCATATCCTTGATTCACCCTATGACAGTTTTTCATGGATCCATGATTTCTATTGTTAATTTTTAATTCTAAATTTTAATTTTTATTGTTATAAATTGTAGATTTTATATGGGGATTCTGTAACCACGTCCTGTGTATTTTTATCTTCTATTTTTATATACCTCTGAATAAACCACTGTTTTAACTATCATTTTGGTTAGCAATTACCCCACACTGCTTGGAACATAGCAGATTAATCTTTACTTTCAGTGTTTATATTTCATTCCTTAGCCTTTGGCGCTGTACTCACTACCTCTATTTTCATTTCAACCCTACTCTTAAACCCACCCAATACCCCCTTAAAAAAACCTAACCCCTTGAAGATCACCTTACCTGGAGAAGTCTTCATCCAACCGGGTCGAAGTCCTCAACGAATCCGGCAGAAGTGGTCCTCCAGACGGGCAGAAGTCTTCATCCAGATGGCATCTTCTATCTTCATCCATCCGGCGCGGAGCGGGTCCATCTTCAAGACATCCGACACGGAGCATCCTCTTCTTTCCATGGCAACTGAAGAATGAAGGTACCTTTAAGTGATGTCATCCAAGATGGCGTCCCTTCAATTCTGATTGGCTGATAGAATTCTATCAGCCAATCGGAATTAAGGTAGAAAAAATCCTATTGGCAATGCAAAACAGCCAATAGAATGCCAGCTCAATTCTATTGGCTGATTGGATCAGCCAATAGGATTGAAGTTCAATCCTATTGGCTGATTGCATCAGCCAATAGGATTTTTCCTACCTTAATTCCGATTGGCTGATAGAATTCTATCACCCAATCGGAATCTAAGCGACGCCATCTTGGATGATGTCACTTAAAGGAACCTTCAGTCTTCAGTCGCCATGGAAAGAAAAGGATGCTCCGTGTCTGATGTCTTGAAGATAGACCCGCTCTGCATGGATGAAGTTGGAAGATGCCGTCTGGATGAAGACTTCTGCCCATCTGGAGGACCACTTCTGCCCGTCTGGAAGACCACTTCTGCCGGATTCGTTGAGGACTTCGGCCCGGTTGGATGAAGACTTTTCCCGGTAAGGTGATCTTCAAGGGGTTAGTGTTAGTTTTTTTTAAGGGGGTATTGGGTGGGTTTTAGAGTAGGGTTGGTTGTGTGGGTGGTGGGTTTTAATGTTGGGGGATTTGTAAATTTTTTTACAGGTAAAAGAGCTGATTACTTTGGGGAAATTGGGGTAATTTGTTTATTATTTTCTCTAATTTAGTGGGGGGGGTTTGTACTTTAGCTAATTTTATTTAATTGTATTTAATTGTATTTAGTTTAGGGAATTCATTTAATTATAGTGTAGTGTTAGATGTTAGTGTAACTTAGGTTAGGTTTTATTTTACAGGTAAATTTGTATTTATTTTAGCTAGGTAATTTATTAAATAGTTAATAACTATTTAATAACTATTCTACCTAGTTAAAATAAATACAAACTTGCCTGTAAAATAAAAATAAACCCTAAGCTAGGTACAATGTAACTATTAGTTATATTGTAGCTAGCTTAGGGTTTATTTTACAGGTAAGTATTTAGTTTTATAGGAATAATTTAGTTAATTATAGTAATTTTTTTTTAGATTTATTTAAATTGGGGGCGGCAGATTAGGGGTTAATAAATGTAGGTAGGTGTCGGCAGATTAGGTGTTAATAATATTTAACTAATGTTTTTGAGGCGGGAGTGTGGCGGTTTAGGGGTTAATATATTTATTATAGTGGTGGCGATGTCCGGTTTGGCAGATTAGGGGTTAAAATTTTTATTTTAGTGTTTGCGATGTGGGAGGGCCTCGGTTTAGGGGTTAATAGGTAGTTTATGGGTGTTAGTGTACTTTTTAGAACTTTAGTTAAGAGTTTTATGCTAAGGCGTTGTAGTGTAAAACTCTTAACTAATGACTTTAAAATGCGGTACCAGTCTTGATAGGAGAGGGTCTACCGCTCCCTTTTTGGCAGACTCGTAATACCGGCGCTATGCAAGTCCCATTGAAAAAAGAGTATACACAATTGACGTAAGTGTATTTGCGGTATTTCCAAGTCTGGCCAAAAAAGTGAACGGTACACCTGTACCTGAAAGACTCGTAATACCAGCGGGCGTTAAAAAGCAGCATTGGGACCGATCAATGCTGCTTTTTAAGCCTAATGCAAAACTCGTAATCTAGGTGTATGTTTTGTTATGATTTTCTTTACAAACTTTTGTGAGAGTGAAGTGGCTCAATAGTTTCAATGTTAGAAATCTTTTCATTTTACGAAAGCATGAGTTAGTTTAAAAACAGTTAAAAGCCCACTATTGTAAATGCAAAAGGTATCGTCATTTTTTTTCTGTGACCTACTAATATCCCTTACTACTGATCCTGATCCTAGAGCAAAACATAATCTGGTAAAATGTACATTTTGAATTAGCATCTTTATATTCCATGTTAATTTTATTTTTTTTATTTTTAAAGAATTCTGTACTCTTTTACAAACACATTGTTGCAAAAAGTAAATGCATTTTATTATTATTATTTCCCCCCTCACTGAGCAACAATTGCAGTGTAGGTATAGTGAAATCCATCAACCAATTCAAGGGACATGAAACCCTACATTATTCTTTCATGATTCAGAAAGAGCACACCATTTAAACTGCTTTCCAATGTACTTGCAATATCAAATGTGCTTCATTCTCTTGATCTCCTTTCTTGAGGGAGCAAC
The DNA here is from genome assembly GCF_027579735.1 of Bombina bombina. Classification (NCBI taxonomy): domain Eukaryota; kingdom Metazoa; phylum Chordata; class Amphibia; order Anura; family Bombinatoridae; genus Bombina; species Bombina bombina. The sequence goes on along the minus strand of NC_069505.1, from coordinate 226,786,559 downwards.
AGTGCACTACTGGGAGCTAGCTGAGCATATCTGGTTAGCCAATGATAAGATGTACATACAGTATTGTGCAAAAGTTTTAAGCAGGTGTGAAAAAAAATCCTGTAAAAGAAATCTTAATAGTTAAATTTTTTATTAATTTACAAAATACAAAGTGAGTTAACAGAAGAAAAATATAAATCAATGAATATTTGGTGTGACTGCCTTTTGCCTTCAAATCCAATCAATTCTTCTAGATACACTTGCAAATGTTTTTTTTTTAAGGATCTCGGCAGGTAGGTTATTCCAAACATCTTTGAGAACTAACCACAGTACTTCTGTTTCTTCATGTAATCCCAGACACACTCAATGATAAGATCAGGGCTCTGGGGGGGGGGGGGCATTCTACACTTCCAGGATTTCATGTTCTTCTTTATGCTAAAGATAGTTCTTAATGACTTTGACTGTATGTTTGGGGTAATTGTTATGCTGCAGAATACATTTGGGGCCAAACAGATGCCTCCCTGATGGTATTGTGTGATGGATAAGTATCTGCCTGTATTTCTCAGCATTGAGAAGAGCATTCATTCTGACCAAATACCCAACTCTATTTTCAGAAATGTAACCTCAAACTTGCAAGGAACCTACACCATGCTTCACTGTTGCCTACAGATACTGCTTCTTGTACTCCTCTCCAGCCCTTTGGCAAACAAACTAACCTCTACTACAGCCAAATATTTACAATTTTGACTCCATCCAGAGCACCTGCTACCAGTTTTCTGCACGCCGGTTCATGAGTTTTCATGCATAGTTGAGTTGCTTGGATTGTTTCCACGTCGGAGATTTGGCTTTTTAGTGGCAAGTCTTCAATGAAGACCATTTCTGACAACACTTCTCCAGACAGTAGATGGGTGTGCCAGGGTGCCAATTGTGTTTTTTTATAATTGTGAGCTCATGGCACTGCCGGACATCTTACGATTGAGAAGGGAAGTAAGCATGATGCTGTGTCTATGCTCCTCAACGTTGCTCGTTTCTTTGTGCTTCTTCAGTAGAGCTTGAACACAACATCTAGAAACCAGTCTGCCTTGAAATTTCTGCCTGGGAGAGACCTTGTTGATGCAGTATAACTACCTTTTGTCTTGTTGCTGTGCTCAGTCTTGCCATGGTGTATGACGTTTGACATTAAACTGTCTTTTGCATCCTCACCTTGTTTTATTCATCCTACACAGCTGTTTCTGTTTTAGTTAATGATTGTGTTTCAAGCTCCATATTAAATTGATGTTAATTAGCACCTATTTGGTATAATTGTTTAATCCACTCCCTTGATGTTTCCCGACTTGACTACTGCAATAACCTACTTACTTGCCTTCCTCTTTCCTGCCTCTCCCCCCTTCAATCTATCCTAAATGCCTCTGCCAGGCTGATCCACCTTTCCCATCGCTCTGTATCTGCTGCACCTCTCTGTGAGTCCCTTTATTAGCTTCCCATTCACAGGAGAATAAAATTCACTTTAGGGGGGAAATATCTATTTGGTTGCCAAGCCAGTTATTGTTCCAAGGACCACCTATTAGTGACTTTAGTAAGCTAAGTATAAGATACTCCTTAGGTCTATATTTATAATTTTTCTCTTCTTGGGTATGTCAAATTATATTATATTCAGACTCCTCATCACATTTCAAATGTAGGATACACTTTGAGGTTATTATTATATAGCCTGGGTTATACTATATAGATATATCTCATGTGCACACTCTTGGAGGTTGCAAGAACTTATATTCAGCAGTGTTGGATATATTTACTGTAATACAGCACAGGCGTTGCCAGCGGCCGAGGCTGCGCCCTCACATTTCTTATATTCCATCCTGCAGTTGTTTTAGAATGTCCAGTTGTTTCGTCCTTTTCCTTATAATGTTGCAGTTCCATTGTTGTTGCACAGTTTATGCAGAGTGTATTGTCTGTTCCCACACCAACCCCAATTACAGGCTCCATGTTATTTGAGGAGTAGTCTTTTATAGTTATGTGTGATGTATATTACAGAGGTCCTATCCAAGCTTTTTTTTTTTTTTTTTGCCCATATATATAATTTATATACTTATGGTGATTAGCAATATCTCAGCCAACTTAGATTTCATCTGTCGCTTATGAAGCGCATCTGAGGGTAAACCATTAAAATCATTATATTTGCTAAATTAGCACTTTTAAAAGTAAGGAGTTCTAAGTCTACTAATCCCCTCATAATGTATCTAACAACCTAATATAGCCATAATCAAAGTATGCACTATGTATATTCTTGTATAGTTTCTAATATTATATACCACCTCCCCCCCCCCCCCACATATTCACCCAATTTGGTGAATTCTCTAGCGGTATTAATCCGTTATGCAATGCTAACTTTCCTCTTCTATATCATATATCTCATTAGGTACAAGAGTTACCTTTTATGTCAAATGAGGAAATTAGTTTTACAAATTGTTAAATGTTAGAACCTCTCAGTTAAGGTAGTTTTTTATTATGTTATATAGTACAATTTAAAGTATCATTATACTAGGCATTATCTCATAATAAAGAGGTTTTACAGTAACTCATATAAAATAAAAATTGAAAGGTATCATTGCCAGTTTGGCAATACTGCAAAAAATATGCTGCATCAGAAGTATGGCCTGCCATATTAGCCCTAAACATAGCTGTCATGCGCCTCCACATGATATACAACCCCCCTTGTTTGAGCTACTATATTTAGGTTGGGGTAAGTTTCAGGAGTTATATTTTTTGCAATGTGACATTTAAACCTTGAGGTTACTTTTGTACTTTTTCTTTTAATTTCAACAAATGCTTGTCTTCATATTGTGGAGGAAATGTTTATGATGTCATGCTTTGATTATTAAAAAAAAGATCCAACAATGACCTGCTCCTTGAATCTGCGACTATCACCTCCTCTCATGCTAGACTGCAGAACTTCTGTCGTGCAGCACCTACCCTCTGGAACACTCTCCCTCGTGCTGTCAGGCTTTGTCCTAATCTTTCTTCCTTGCTCTCTGAAGACTTTTCTGTTCAGAGAAGCCTACCACCCAACTCAATAATAAATTAATATCTCTTACCTAACAACATTTCCCTCATCTAACTCTGCATTAATATATTTCTCAATCTCCTACCCTTCTAGATTGTAAGTTCCAACGGGAATAGGGCCCTCAATTCCTCCTGTATGTGTTTGTAAATTTTATCGTGTCTCTTACAAGTTTTATATTGTTTTATTTAAATGAACTGTATCCATGGACAGCGCTGCGGAATATGTTGGCGCTTCATAAATAAAGTATAATAATAATCATGCACCTGACTATATGCCTACAACATCCCTGACTTTGTGCAAGTGTACCTAGAAGAATTGATATTGTTATGAAGGCCAAGGGTGGTCACACAAAATATTGATTTTGTTTAGATTTTTCTTATTTTCACTAACTTTGCATTTTGTTCATTGCTAAAAAAAAATAATCTATTAATATTTCTATTTTTGAAAGCTTTTTTTTACTTTAGAGCACGTTTTCACACCTGCCTAAAACATTTGCACATTACTGTGTATGCAGCCACCAATCAGCAGCTAGCTCTCAATAGTTCATCGCTGTCTTTGAGCCTACCTAGGTATGCTTTTTAACAAAGGACACAAAAAGTACAAAGCAAATTAGATAATAGAAATACATTAGAAGTTATTAAAACATTGCCTGCTCTATCTGAATCATTAGTTTAATTTTGACTTTACTTTCCCTTTAAATACTCTCTTGAAAAATGAGTATATTCCTTATACTTTTAATGTGTTTTGCTTTTGATGTGGAACGACTCTGAATACTTGATTTTTTTTTAGACTAATTTGTATTGAACTTTAAATAAAAAAAAATCTCAAAAAGCAACACTGCCATCTTTTCATTATGACCGCTCGCTTTATGATCACAACATAAAAATGTTGTTGCATGTATTATTCCTCATTTCAGTTTCTTCAGTGGACCTCAAAGAACATTTTGATCAATTATACACAATGTCACATTTCTCAGGTAAAGAATGTTATAGTAGCACTCAGGAAACCTAACTAGCAAGTTGGAAAAAGGGGCGACAAAGTGTGAATTCTATTTGCATTAACATTTGAGTTAATGAAATACTCGACCTATTTAAACACTCTGAACTTAATGATAGGAATCTCATTAGGGAATTGTGTCCTTTAAACTTTGTTTCACTAATGAAGTGTTTTAATAATTAATAGGCAAGGAAACATTGGCTGAAAGATGTTGTCTGGTTTGTTTTGTTATTTATAATGAATTCATAGTACACAATTAAGACCTAAAAGGGAAGGAGGTGTTTAAAGAAAATGTCAGAATCTGCAACAAATGATTACAGCCCTAAAGGATTTGACTATAAACTGATCTTTTGGGTCCATGGAGCTGGAAATACTCCTTAGCACAAGGAATGAGAAAGAACTTTGGAACCATACAGCGTAGACCCCGTGTCTGTTTCCAGGGGCAAAACTGCCACTGGTGTAGCAGGTGCTGTTCATTAGTACATTACGTTCCGCCCTGCTTTACCACGCAGTAAGCGTAACTCATAATTTTCCAGAAAAGCATGGCCAAGGTGGCAACCCTAGGGCCTAAATGCTGGGGGGGGGCATAGCAGCCAATCTATACAAAGGTGTGTGCATAATGTGTACAATCCTAATGTATGGGAGCCTTTTATTAGTGAAGGTTGCAGGTCTACCTTCAATGATAAAAAGAAAAGAAGGTGCCACTATGGTGCAATATCACTGACAATCAGGTGATATAGTACAAGACAGTGGTGTTATACTCACAAATTGAGTGGCACTATTGAAAGTGCTTGAATTGCCTTCTGAACCTTAAGAGCCATTCAGCAAGCTCCCTCAGTCTGATCACGTCTCGCCCAGAAAGAAAACGACCCTCTGATACACGATATTGTCTTGGGGTGCTCCTTAGGATACTGGAAGCTATCCAAATGGGGAAGGATGTAAGGAAAGTGCAACAAAAGTATGGCAACAATGATACTATGTATCAAAAAAGGTCCCAAAAGCGTGCTGGAGCCACAAGGAATGCAGACATTTATTAACAGAATAAAATCAAGTTAAAACACAGGTCTATCTTAGCTATCTTCAAAATCAGAGCAGCATGTGTATTACTATTGCTTACCACTATGGAAACTTTGAGGGGCACAAAAAAAATGTTTTCACCAGGGACCTCTGTTGAGTATGTCCACTACTGTAAGTCTTTCTCTGCTTAAACCTAATGTAACTGCTTAGCTCTCTCTAAAATCTTATTTCTCTGGTATGTACTAACTTCAGGACCATACTGCCTTCACTCTGTGGGGCCGATTTATCAAAGCTTCAACTGTGAATGCGCTGGAAGTCTGCGTCTGTATTGCCTAATAAAATGCATACCTAAATACATATGCTAAAAGCAAGAACTGAACTCTTTGCTATTCTTAATAGGCATAATAGTTTATTTACAAAAGAAAAGAACAATCTTAAATAATAATATATAATAACAACTTGTTTATATAAAATAAAATAAATCACTACATCACCAGAACATGCATCATATATGTTCCACTTTATCTGGGGATTCCCGTCAACTTCAGCCCGAACGATATAGAAGATCTGGGAGTTTCAGTTCATATTCAAACGACACTCTGCCCTTGGATTATTATTATCATTATTATTATCATTTATTTGTATAGCGCCGCCAAATTCCGTAGGGCTGGATTGAGAAGACCAATGAATCAAAGTCCCAGATCCTCTATATATACTTCTTACATTAGTTTTTTTTTGCAAAACTGTCTATGTGTCTCTTATTCCTGTCGAGATGTATCCGGTCCAACAAATGTCTCAACCAAGTCATTTGTTCAGCATTTATTCATTCAAAACAAGTTATATATAAGCTTCAAGTCTATGCCATGTTAGCAACTCAGGATATTATTTAATCACTACATAGATTCTTATAGGCCAAGAAGACTATTTTACAATAATCACACTCTATACGGCCTGCCATATCACATTTGTATCACAGCGTCAAATTAGATGCCAAGTTAATCCACCGTAGTTAACACAGCGTCAATGTTGAAATGTTCAACATAATAAATGTTCCCGCAAGATCAATCTGATACAAATTGTTGCTTGTGTTATTCAAGCATAATACTGATCCTCCGCCTTCACATTCGACTCTATTCAAGCGTATTACTGATGATCCACCTTCACATTCGACTCCATTTGACCCTCTCACCAATTTATCAAACATTCAACATGTACGCTCCTGTCTATTCCGACGCAGTGTACTTATCCTTCAAACTGCCACCTCTGAGGCCGAGAATGCCATAGAAATCAATGGGAGTCTGAAAAGGCTTTGTTCTATGCTGTTTGTCATCGCAGGTAGTTAACAATAAACATGCAGGATATTTCTAAATTTGGGATACTTTTATAAATCGGAAGGAGGATATTAATGAACCATCTGAATCATGAAGTAAAATAAATGTTTCACGTCCCTTTAACCTTTTGTGATAACAAAATATATTAAGATCTGCCCTTTCTACTAAATAAAATCAAGTAGGGAGATGTTACCCTACTTATGGGTTATGTTTCATTTCTTTGTCATAGAGTTCATTACAAAGCAAGGGGACAAATTATTTATACAGGAATGAAAGAAAGCAACACAGTCCCTGACCTTTAAGACGCAGAAGGAGGAGATTAATAAACCAGCAACAGGCTGCACAAGTAGATGTGCGTCAACAAAGACATATTTCTCCCATGAATTGGTCTTTATCCTTTGAGTGAAAGGGATGAACTCCTTTCACTAGTAGATGCTTTCAAACATATAGGGATAAAATAGAACAAAAGAGATGTTACATAATATATTTAGATTACCAAAGAGTATAACTTAATTTGTTAATACATTTATTTGCGTCATGTTTAATGAATGGAACAACTAATCTATAGTTGATAGAACTCTCACAACATTTCTGCTCCTTCTTCCACGCAATACTCCAACTTCTAATAACGAGCAAATAAGTCAATTATCAGCCATGTTTTTTTGGGGGAAATGCATAATCACGTGATTAATTAAATAAACTAATCAAAAGTTAACATACATTTTCTACTCTCTATATGAATCGAATTAGTCAATACTGGTGGAATTGCTGTTGCAGTAGTTACTGTTAGAGACAACAAAAAAGAGATTATAAAATTCATGAGATGATGGGACACACGTACCGCATATCTGGGATAAATATGATGCAGAGAATATGTATAAGGCGATATAGTGACCTTCAACAACGCAAAAAACAGTGTTACAATTTTTGACAATAGATTTGATATCCTTGTAAGTGACATTTTTTAGATTTTAGATTTTGTATTATAATTGCTAGGACATACAATGGCTGTCACGTCATCAAAAATTGTTTGTCACATGAAAATAACCAAAAAAGATCAGACAATTTAATAATCATAAAATACATAAATAGTCAACATTTGTTAGAGTATTATAATCAAGTAAAATCTGCAAATGATGTTTGATTCAATATAATCTTAAGAAGAAAGGCATAGTCTACATAAAATTAAACTGTCATGATTCAGATAAAGCAGCAATTCTAATCACCTCTATAATCTTTTACTATTATCATTGTTTGATTCCTTCTCTTGAACTGTTTTAGAATTTAACGGATTAATCTAAAAGGCAAGCCCATGATTTTAACACCTTTGTTGTATTGGTCTTGTCTGACAAGTGTATTGACTCCAGTGAATGCGCCTAGATTGACGCTTTGATAAATCGACCCCCTAGTCTCTCTCTAATCCTTTGCCTCTCTCAGTAGAGGAGTACTGTAAGGCCCCTTGCATTTCTCTATACATGCTCCCATGAAAAACATATATCCTCCTTTGGGTTCCAGTACCATTTATAAGCTGGTGATACCCAAATCTGTCTTTTCTCTCCTGCTGTGTCTCCCTCTTTACGCAACCAGATTACCAACTGTTTCTCTGAAATTTCCTCTTGGATGTCCTCGCACTACCTCCAACTCAATCTGTCTAAAACTGAGTTGCTTCTTATTCTCCCCTCTCAGAGACAGCCAACATCTGATATTTCTCTTACAGTTGGAGACTCAACATATCAACCCAGGTCCGCTGTCTTGGGGTCACACTTGACTCTGAACTTACATTTACTCCACATATAAAAGCAATCACTGGATCCTGCCATGCACACCTGTGCAACATTTTCAGAATCTGACAATTCCTTACACAAGAAACTATAATAAGGTTTTATGCCATTTTAGAGATCCCTAGTCAGGTCAACTCTGGAGGCCATGTCTCTGGAAGGACATAAACAAAATGGAATCTGTGCAAAGGAGGGCTACTAAAATGGTACATGGTCTAAAAAAAAAAAAAAACTTAGCAAGAGAGGCTCAATTACCTAAATATATTTAGCTCAGAGGAGAGAAGGAAAAGAGGTGATATGATAGTAACTTTCAAGAACAAGGTCATGATCTCAAGCTGAAGGGTAGTAGGCTCAATGGTAATTTGAGAAAGCACTTCTTTACAGAAAGGGTGATTGGTTCATAGAATAAACTTCCACAAGAGGTGGTAATGGTAAACACTGTGGAGAATGGCCTGGGATAAGCATAAGGCTTTCCTATGAACTAGATAAGTGTATGCTTTTAGGAAATATTGGGCAGACTTCTTGGGCCTATGGGTCTTATTTGCCCTCAAAATCTATCGGCTAGATTACGAGTCTTGTCGGTAAAAACTTGCGGGGCTAACGCTCCTTTTTTTTCCCTGCGCTTACTTTAAACAACGCTGGTATTACGAGTTTTCTGAATGGCTGCGTTAGCCTCAGAAAAGTGAGCGTTGAGCAAAATTTAGCTCCACTTCTAACCTCAATACCAGCGTTGCTTACGGTAGCGGTAAGCTGGAAAAACATTCTCGTGCATGATTTCCCCATAGGATACAATGGGGCTGAGCTAGCTGAAAAAAAAACTAACACCTGCAAAAAAGCAGCGTTCAGCTCCTAACGCAGCACCATTGTTTCCTATGGGGAAACACTTTCTAAGTCTACACCTAACACCCTAACATGAACCCCGAGTCTAAACACCCCTAACCTTACACTTATTAACCTCTAATCTGCCGCCCCCAACATCGTTGCCACCTGCATTATACTATTAACCCCTAAGCTGCCGCTCCGGACACCACCGCCACCTACATTATACCTATGAACCCCTAATCTGCTGCCCCCAATATCGCAGACAACTACATTATATTTATTAACCCCTAATCTGCCCCCCCAACGTCACCGCCACCTACCTACAATTATTAACTCCTAATCTCCCGCCCCCAAAGTCGCTGCTACTATGATAAAGTTATTAACCCCTAAACCTAAGTCTAACCTTAACCCTAACAACCCCTAAGTTAAATATAATTTAAATAAAATGAAATAAAATGTCTAAAATTAAATAAAATAATCCTATTTAAAACTAAATACTTACCTATAAAATAAACCCTAATATAGCTACAATATAACTAATAGTTACATTGTAGCTATTTTAGGATTTATATTTATTTTACAGGCAACTTTGTATTTATTTTAACTAGGTACAATAGCTATTAAATAGTTAATAACTATTTAATAGCTACCTAGTTAAAATAATTACAAAATTACCTGTAAAATAAATCCTAACCTAAGTTACAAGTACATCTAACACTACACTATCAATAAATTAATTAAATAAATTACCTACAATTATCTAAACTAAAATACAATTAAATAAACTAAACTATAGTACAAAAAAACAAAAACTAAATGTGCAAGAATTTTAATCTAATTACACCTAATCTAAGCCCCCTAATAAAAAAGCCCCCCAAAATAATAAAATTCCCTACCCTATACTAAATTACAAGACCCCCCAACATTAAAACCCACCACCCACACACCCCTACTCTAAAACCCACCCGATCCCCCCTTAAAAAAAACTAACACTAACCCCCTGAAGATCACAACAACTAGATTAACTAATTGTATAGAGAAATACAACTAAGTTTGTAGCAAAGATCTCCACAAATTTATAATAAATCTCAACTCCAAAAGATTATTTCTCATACAATTCTGATAATTCTTCTATTGTTAAAAAGTTCCATATCATTCATACATTACAGTCTTTATTAATAAAACTAGGAACAAACATTCATGCTATAGCAAAGGCAAGTGAGTTAAAAACACTAAAACCTGGTTTATGAATAAATACAGATTAGCTCAAATATTCAAAATAATGATATGTATTGGCCCACTAGTATAATATCCTAAAGTAAGCTAAGCCCTTACAATCCGAGGGCTGAATTACTCTTAAGCATTAACAGCTAATATAGTGGGTACCATAGAATAATATATAGAATATATTGAGGCATTTATATTGTTTTTAAACTCAGGCAAGCTAATTAAAAATGGCAGACAGGAGAGACACGGCTGCTCCTGCTAGACCCCTGACGCGCGTTTCACAGATGCTTCCTCAGAGGGGATTCTATCAGCCAATCGGAATTAAGGTAGGAAAAATCTGATTGGTTGATTTAATCAGCCAATCGGATTGAACTTCAATCCGATTGGCTTTTCGGATGAGCCAATAGAATGTGAGATCAATTCTATTGGCTCAGCCAATCGGATTGAAGTTCAATCCGATTGGCTGATTAAATCAACCAATCGGATATTTCCTACCTTAATTCCGATTGGCTGATAGAATCCTATCAGCCAATCGGAATTCAAGGGACGCCATCTTGGATGACGTCATTTAAAGGAACCTTCATTCGTTGTTAGTCCGTCGGCCGAGGAGGATGTTCCGCATCGGAGGTCTTGAAGATGGAGCCGCGGATGGATGAAGACTTCTGCCGGATGGAGGACCTCTTCTGCCCCGCTTGGATGAAGACTTCTGCCGGATGGAGGACCTCTTCTGTCCCGCTTGGATGAAGACTTCTGCCGGATGGAGGACCACATCGCCCGGATTGGATGAAGAATTCGACCCGGCTGGGTGAACACGGCTCAAGATAGGGTGATCTTCAGGGGATTAGTGTTAGGTTTTTTTTAAAGGGTGATTGGGTGGGTTTTAGAGTAGGGGTGTGTGGGTGGTGGGTTTTAATGTTGGGGGGGTCTTGCATTTTTTTTACAGGTAAAAGAGCTGATTACTTTGGGGCAATGCCCAGCAAAAAGCCCTTTTAAGGGCTGATAAAAGAGCTGATTACTTTTGTAATTTAGTATAGGATAGGGAATTTTATTATTTTGGGGGGCTTTTTATTTTATTAGGGGGCTTAGATTAGGTGTAATTAGATTAAAATTCTTGTAATATTTTTTTATTTTTTGTAATTTGGTTTTTTTTTTGTACTATAGTTTAGTTTATTTAATTGTATTTTAGTTTAGATAATTGTAGGTAATTTATTTAATTAATTTGTTGATAGTGTAGTGTTAGGTGTATTTGTAACTTAGGTTTTATTTTACAGGTAATTTTGTAATTATTTTAACTAGGTAGCTATTAAATAGTTATTAACTATTTAATAGCTATTGTATCTAGTTAAAATAAATACAAAGTTGGGGGGGCGAAGCCAGCAACCAGTAAGGAAAGACGTGTATTCTGTGAGCTCCGTTAAGAGAAAGATTTAAAACATCCTTTTGGGGAATAATGACCTAATGCTTGGATCCCTAACTAGTCCCTAACTATACCCGACCTCATTGGGCTTTATTCTGAGTAAAAGTGGAAGCAGTTTGAGACGAACTAGAATACAAACATCCAGGCCAAAGAGATACAACATGGAGGCCGTTACGAAGTGGGAGCGCACAATGCAAACCGCTGTGTCGCAGCATTTTGAACAACTCCACAATGATATCAGAGCTGTGCTGTTTGCAATCACAGCTCATCCACCCATTTTGTCAGCGAAGTGTGCGGCACACTCCAAGAGCCCGACCACTAAACAACCTCCTGTGGAACAGACGACTGAGTCAGAGCCCGATATATCGCCTCCTAACCCGAGCCACATCGCATTGCAGCCTTTGACCCCTGAGAGTGGGGATCCTGGGACCGGAGGGTCTGATATACGGGCTAGCCGAGAGAGACGCACCTTGGCCACTCAGGACGTGGGTGAAGTCTTGCCTACCAGGCCTGTGTCTTTTGCTGCCTGCCATGTGGACCGACAGACTGGGAACTTAGCTCCTGTGTCATCGCTGAAAGGCACGGGATCTCTTGACTCCGCTGCGATCCTGGGCAGTTTCACTTTGATGGTCTGTTGCTCTGCCAAGGCCCTTATGCAAGGGGATGATGTCGGAACTGTAGATCTCCCGGTGCGACAAAGAGAATTTTGGCCGGCAGTAGACAGGCTAGGAATTGGATGAACACTGACTCGATGTTTACTACCTTTGCTAGCCTGCCTGATTCAGGAAACGGTCTTGGACATTGACTTGGTGGTAAATGGAACTTATGATTACAATCTGAGACGCTGCTTTATACTAATAGCTATTGCTCTGAGAGCTTGATATTGGACTGCTTTATGTGCAGCACAGAACCCTTTATTTTGCTGATAGCATTCACTCGCATTTCTACTTGTATTATATTCCTGATTATATTATGCTCTACTTACAGACACAGTTAGAGATGAGTCTGCTGGCATTTACATTGCAATTGTATGTTAGAGGATGGGTCGGGAAAATTTACTGTCCTATATGTTCATGCAGGGATAGCTAGCGTTGTGGTGTTGGCAAGCTTGGTCTCCTTATTACAGTTTACCATGGGATGTCTCATATAATGGTTTATTGCCCTACTTCATTACTAAGATCTTTTTTATATACTGTTGGTGTTAATATTGCGTATTAGATGGTTTGACTATATCTTCCTCTCCACTACCCTATTTACTGTGCAGTTGCTTGTAACTATTTATCTAGGAGCATATTTCTAGTATGTCTTTCTATCTGTCCTCTCCTACCTAACCCCTTGACTTATATCAGCCGGTATGCCTCCAGCGGCCGAGGTGGCATGTCTCCATAATCTAATTTTATATCTACAGGAATGCATGTTACAGGGGTTTCATTACATCATGATCATAAGGAAAGGTTTAAGTTGCCAGAGTTTTGTACTAGTATTTGGATAATGTTCTATTGCAGTGGATGGTATCAGTTATTACTATATATACTTTAGCCTACAATCTATGCCTAGTGGACACTGAGGGAAGACAAATTTGTAGGGTGCTCATATTCAACTCATTTACTCATCACTCATCGTTTCAAATCCTAGAAGTCCTCGATATATATAGCAGCTACTATACTATCTTTATGTGAGTCTCTCCTACAGCTACAAAAACGCTATGCTAACAAAATGGTTAATGTTATTAGATCTCGACCTATTTCTACCTATAACAACTATAGGACATTTGTTATTTTTTCTATAGATATAACTTACATCACTTAAAAAGTAGGGAAATTTAGAGTTTTTTGTTTATACCCCATTATTCAATGCAGACTCCAGTAGTAACAGGGTGTGATTCAAGCCATTTATTTACAATCATACATGTATTTTCTCACACTATAAATGTTGGGTTTTTATCGACACTAAATGTTAAATGATACACTTTGCCATGATCTGGAGAACATTACTCTGGAGCTATATATCATGCATCCTCTTTTTGCTACCTTAGTGTTTCTGTTCTTACATCTTCATAACGTCTGTTAACCCTTAGCCTATAACTTATATTTTTTATTGCTTATTCACTACGAACTTATATGGATACAAGAATATAGGTTTAGATACAGAGCATATTGAGTAAAAATCGTACCACCTCCCAACCCACATCCGACATACGCACCATTTGTTTATATTATTACTATCTTCCATGGCTATTATAAATCTATATACAGCATATTTAAACGAGAATGTATGCTATGGCCATAAGTTTTTCAGGAAAAGGTCTTTGCACCCCCTAACCTCCACTTAACAGCTGCCTCCAAAACATCTGTAACGTCTCAGCGCAGGCTGGTCCTGCAGCATTCATATCAGGCATTGCCCCCTCTCCCTTTCTACTCTAAGGTGAGCTCGCACAACCATACCATATTTTTGAGTCCAAGCAGCTGGGCTCTACCCTACTAGAAGTAGTATAAGTATAATATGCACTTAGTCTTTTCTTCTTATGTACTGGTTAGCAATTAAGTAACTTAGTGGCCCAGGAACCTTTCCCCTTGGTAATGCAGTTAAGAAATATTTTCACATATTTTTCCTAGCAACAATTTTCCTTTTCCCTTGCTCCTTAACATAGGCACAGTATTTGCCCCTTTTTCTGCATAGGGGCTGTTCTGTATTATACATGCGTACCCACCTCCCCCCCCCCCCCCACCACCCATATACAATATACCTCCTTGATTAGGAGATTTAAAAACGCGGTTTGTCTTGTTTATACCGCACCCTAAATTTGTATTTTTTCTCAGTTACATCTTTATGATATCACTTGTCAGTGCTGAGAACTATACTACAACCCTACCTACCTTTTTAGTAGTAACATGTATATTATAGCTTTTAGTTGACATTATCTACCTTATCTAGATTACTAATTTTTAAGTTACTCCTTTAAGCAATCAGGTGTTAGTACTAAGAACTCCACTGCAACCCTTATTACCCCCCTCTTTTTGTAGAAACTTTATCATAGTATGGGCTGATACTATTTACCCTATTTAGTTTAGTAATTTGCATAACTCAGCTAACTACAGTCCTAAAAAATTAAAATGAAAGGTTCTTCATTTGGGGTCCACGTGTGGCCCTGTCTCATCAGTGTGTACCCGTCTTATATTTTGTTTATAACGTCTCTGTGGTCCAAGACTGGCCGCATTAGATTACGGCGGGTGTGCTGTTTGACTACCGTTTAATATTTGTACTTAATGTGTAATTTGTCACTTCATTGTATTGTGTACTTATGCGATCCCTATTGGCAACCTACACTGTAACAATTTATTTTCTTCTTTAACATGTATTGACATTTACTAATTACTTGTTTGTTTGACAAAGAACCTCAATAAAAATTATTTAAAAAAATAAATAAATAAATAAAATAAATACAAAGTTGCCTGTAAAATAAATATAAATCCTAAAATAGCTACAATGTAACTATTAGTTATATTGTAGCTATATAAGGGTTTATTTTATAGGTAAGTATTTAGTTTTAAATAGGATTAATTTATTTAATTTTAGATATTTTATTTCGTTTTATTTAAATTATATTTAATTTAGGCGGGTGTTAGGGTTAGACTTAGGTTTAGGGGTTAATAACTTTATTATAGTAGCGGCAACGTTGGGGGCGGGAAATTAGGGGTTAATAATTGTAGGTAGGTGGCGGGACATTGGGGGGGGCAGATTAGGGGGTTAATAAAATTTATTATAGTGTTTGCGAGGCGGGATTGCGGCGGTTTAGGGGTTAATACATTTATTATAGCGGCAGATTAGGGGTTAATAAGTGCAGTTAGGTTGCGGCAACATTGTGGGTGGCAGATTAGGGGTTAATAAATATAATGTAGGTGTCGGCGATGTTAGGGGCAGCAGATTAGGGATTCATAAGTATAACGTAGGTGGCAGTGATGTTCCGGTCGGCAGATTAGGGGTTAAATAATTTTATTATAGTGTTTGCGATGTGGGGGGGCCTCGGTTTAGGGGTTCATAGTTTATGGGTGTTAGTGTACTTTGTAGCACTGTAGTTAAGAGCTTTATGTTCCGGCATTAGCCCATAAAACTCTTAACTACTGACTTTTTTATGCGGTAGGAGTCTTGGATGTAGAGGGTCTACCGCTCACTTCTTCCAAGACTTGTAATACCAGCGTTAGGCAAATCTCTTTAAAAAGATAGGATATGCAATTGACGCAAGGGGATTTGCGGTAGCCAAAAGTCGCGGAAGAAAAGTGAGCGGTAGACCCTTTCCTGGCTGACTTGTAATACCAGCGGGTGTTAAAAAGCAGCGTTAGGACAATAACACTGCTTTTTAAGGCTAACGCAGAACTCGTAATCTAGGCGTATGTTTCTATTTTTACAAAAATACTAATTAAATCCCTCATTTTTTCACACATTGACTATTGCAATGTACTAAATGGTCTTCCCAAGTACTGCCTCTCCCCCCTCCATTCTATTATGAATGCTTCAGCTAGACTCATCCACCTAAGTCGCCAATCTACATCAGCTCTCCTCTCTGCCAGTTTCTACACTGGCTCCCCATACACTCTAGTATAAAATTCAAAGTATTAACCCTAACCTATAAATCACTCAACAGCCTCACTCCCAACTATATTTCCTCTCTCATCTTCCCCAACTCGTCCTCTTCGATCAACCTCAGACCTACGTCCCTCTCTGACTTCTCATGTTCTGCTCTCATCCTCTGGAACTCTTTACCCCGCTCCATCAGACCATCTCTAACTTTGTATAGCTTCAAACACTCTTTAAAAACTCATCTATTTAGAGAGGCTTACCATCTCGACTCTACAATCTGTGTGACAAGCTACCCTAAACCTCCTGTCTCTGCACCCTCAACCTATATTCCACTGGTTTTCAAACCTGTCCTCAGGCCAGACTTTCAGGATTACCTTGGGTGAGAGCAGGTAAAATAACCATGTTTACTAATTAGCTGATTATTTCACCTGTGCTCTAGTTCAGATATCCTTAAAATCTGGCCTGTTATGGAGGCCTGAGGACAGGTTTGAAAAGCAGTGCTGTAGACCAGTGTTTCTCAACCGCAGTCCTCAAGTATCCCCAACAGGACATGTTTTCATTATAGCTGAACTTGAGCACAGGTGAGATAATCAGCTGATCAGTAACCATGGTTACTAACCTGCTCTCACCCATCAGTTGATTACTTTACCTGTGCACTAGTTCAGCTATAATGAAAACCTGGCCTGTTAGGGGTACTTGAGGACCGCGGTTGAGAAACACTGATGTAGACTGTAAGCTCTTCAGAAAAGAGCCATCCTCTTCCTGTACTAGATTTGTTCAGTCTGTTATGTTTTTGGACCTTATCACACATCCTTGTCATTGTATACCCCTATCTCTGTACCCATCGCTATGGAATTTTGCGTTGCTGTACAAATAAATTATAATAATAATATTAACTATTATACAAACTCTACAAAACAAAAGGGGGAAACAAGTGTGTCAGCAAAGTATTGTTTATTATAATAAAATATATACACACTAATACATAACATTTGCTAGAATTAAGTAGACGTGCAACGCTAAAAAAATCGTTTATTCTTCATTAGTTAAATAAATCATTTTGTTTTGGCAAATTAGTTATGTTAAGTTAAATCGTTTTTTCGGATCCGTTCATATGAATAAAGAATGGATCTGAACAAAGCGAAAGGATCCAAAAAAATGATTTAACTAAACAAAACTAATATGCCGCCACCCACATCGCGACACTAAATAAAGCTATTAACCCCTAAACCGTGGTCCCCCCACATAGTCAAGACTAACTAAACCTATTAACCCCTAAACTGCAGTTGCCCAACACTAACTAAATCACTAAATAAAGCTATTAACCCCTAAACCACCATTCCCAAATGTCGCCAACACTCACTAAACCTATTTACCCCTAAACCGCCGGCCCCCACATCGCAACAACCTAAATCAAAATATATTACCCTGTACGTGTTGTATATTCTAGGTATCCTATACCCCTAAACCTAACACCCCCTAACTTTAACATAATTAAAATAGACCTAAATTAAAGTTACAATTATTAACTAACTACCTATTTAAAAATAAATACAAACTTACCTGTGAAATAAAAATAAAACCTAAGCTAGCTACTATATATCTATTTACTAACTACCTATTTAAAATAAATACAAACTTACCTTTGAAATAAAAATAAAACCTAAGCTTACACTAATAAAACCTAACATTACTAAAAATAAAAAAACCTAACATTACTAAAAGAAAAAAAAACATTACTAAAAAATTAAAACTACAATTACAAAAATTAATAAACACTAAAATTACAAAAAAATATCATTACAAAAAATAACAAACTAAATTATCCAAAAAATTAAAATTATTCCTATTCTAATAACCCGTTTAACCCCCCCCCCAAAAAAAACAACTAATCTATAATAAACTACCAAGGGCCCTTAAAAGGGCCTTTTGTAGGGCATTGCCCTAAAGTTAACAGCTCTTTTGCAAAAAAATAAAAACAAACACCTCCTAACAATACAACCCCCCACCCCCAAACCACAAAATAAAAAAATAAAAAAACCTAATCTACCCATTGCCCTGAAAAGGGCATTTGTATGGGCATTGCCCTTAAAAGGGCATTCAGCTCTTTTTCAGCCCATTAAAATAAAAAAGCTCTAATCTAAAAAAAAAGCACCCCAAAAATAAAAAAATCCCATTACAAAAAAATAACAAACAAAATTATCCAAAATAATAAAAATTATTCCCATTCTAATAACCTGTTAAAAAAAAAAAAACACCCCAAAATAAAAAAAAACTAATCTATAATAAACTACCAATGGCCCTTAAAAGGGCCGTTTGTAGGACATTGCCCTAAAGTTAAGAGCTCTTTTGCAAAAAATTAAAACAAACACCCCGTAACAATACAAACCCCCACCACCCAAACCACAAAATAAAAAAACCTAATCTACCCATTGCCCTGAAAAGGGCATTTGTATGGGCATTGCCCTTAAAAGGGCATTCATCTCTTTTTCGGCCCATTAAAATAAAAAAGCTCTAATCTTAAAAAAAAAAAAAAAAACACCCAAAAAACAAACAAAAAAAACCTAACACTAACCCCAAAATTGGTACTCACAGTTGCTGAAGTCTGGCGAACGATCTTCATCACAGCGAGGAAGCATCTTCATCCAGGCGGCTCCATGTTCATCACGGGACCGGCATCTTCTTCATCCCTGCAGAGGCGGAGCGGTCAATGCACGGAGGCGGTGGTCCATGCAAAGGTCCATCGGTCCGACATGGAGGTCCTCTTCATACGATCGTCCACCACCCTTTTATATTGTATATGCTCCAAAAGATACAGCAAAAGGTAGAATGTAATGTCTGTGCTCATGAAGACCTGGGGTTGCTGCCTTGCTCCCCAATAAATAATCAATCAAGTAGTCAGTCCACAGCAGAATAATATAAAAGTTCACTTTATTTGAAACAGGGTAAAACGAAAAAGTGAACCCCAAAACGTCACTTTTTCATTTTACCCTGTTTCAAATAAAACTTTTATATTATTGTGCTGTGGACAGACTACTTTATTGATTATCTATTGTGCTGTGGACCGACTACTTGATTGATTAGTCTTTGTATATTGGGGTACCGTTGCATTCCTATAGGCTGAAAAATTAAAATCGGGCAATAGGAATTAGAGCTGCTTAAATCCTATTGGCTGATTTGAACAGCCAATAGTATTTAAACAGCTCTCATTTCTATTGGCTGATTCAAATAGAGTATAGAGTCTCACTCACCTGGTTGTGTGTTTAACCTGAAGCCGGTCCTCTCTTGGCAGATAAGTGGCACTGACGCCCCACACTATAAGTGGTAGAACAGACCAGGCAGACTTTATCAGCTGCATGTTCAGACTCCCCTTTCTACAGATGCCCGCGCGCAGGCTGTAACCATTTGCTCTCACTCTTTCAAACTACCGCCACCCCCCGCTGGCAGAATAACTGAGCTACAGGTTTGGTGACTGAACTTCTAGTCTTCACCTTTGGTGCCTTCTTTTTGCCAGAGGCACAAGGAGCTGGGATGTTACATTATACAGAGTAGTTAACTGAAAGCTCACTCCACAATCCCTAAATACCTGAGCTATTTACCAGGGCATAGTGCTTACACACAGAGTGCTGGCTTCATGGAACAGATAGAGAAAGTAATGACATACCTGGGGTTTCCACAAGGCTGCACTGGATGGACCTTCTAGTCCTGTGTCCCACTGCTCTACTCTAATTAGTCACAGCACAGACCCAGCAGACTTTATCAGCTGCATGTTCAGACTCATGAAACGATATAGAAAAAGAGAAAGGGCGCCTCCTAGTGTAGCCAATGGGGTAAAAATTAGCTGTGTGAGTGTTGATGGTATACTCACAATCTGAGAAGGCAGAGATAATGCCTAGGAAGACGATCTGGGAACTCAGCAGTGTCCCAGCGGACTGTGCACAAACAAGGGCAGCTCCTCCCGGAATCAAACGGCAATTCAGCGATCTAAAAGGTGGAAATAAGAAGGGCGACTCCTAGTGCACAGCAATATGGTAAAGCCTCCCCGTTTAAGGCTCCCAAATAACAGGGTACTCACAATTTGGAGCACACCCAATGATGCAAATGAAGCCTACTGGGTTGTTGCAGTGACCCAGTACACGTATCAGGCACAGCAGAGAATGTCAGCAGTCCTAGTGTATTCCAGGAGAGTTGATCGATAAAGGCTATAAGATAAAGGAGACTCAGGAATGTTGATAAATAATTAAACTTTATATAATTAGATTAAAAAAGGAATAATAAAAATTGTGATAAATCAGTAAAAACAGTTCAGTATTAACGCTACGCGTTTCCCTTTGTTAACCACGCCGTTTCCTCAGAAACGCATAGCGTTAATACTGAACTGTTTTTACTGATTTATCACAATTTTTATTATTCCTTTTTTTACCGCAACACTCCCGCTGGCCTCTATTAAAATAACAATAATAAAAATAAAAAAAATCTTTAGCCCTGCTGCGGTCTGCTTGTCCTGGGCGTCGGGCGATAGGAATTGCGCATCCCTGCTTGAATTTAATAAGAAGCACTCCCCTCAGATTAAATGGACACTAAAGTCAAAATTAAGCTTTTAAGTAGAGCATGCAGTTTTAATAAACTTTTCAAGTTGCTTCTATTAGCAAAAGTGCTTCCTTCTCTTTGTATCCTTTGTTGAAGAGTAAACCTTAGAGCAGTAATGCACTACTGGCACATAACTAAACACATCTGATGAGCCAATGGCAAGAGGCATATATGTGCAGCTATCATTCACTAGCTAGCTCCCAGTAGTGCATTGTTGCTCCTATGTATACCTAGGTATGTCTTTCAAGAAAGGATACCAAAAGAACAAAGCAAATTAGATAATAGAATTAAAATTGGAAAGTTGCTTATAATTGCATGCTCTCTATCTGTATCATTCAAATTAAATGTGGACTATAACTAAGCCAAATATCTAAAAGATTTTAATCAACCCCATAGTGTTTTATTGATTGGATATTTAGGATCAACAGCCCCTTGTCCAAGAGAGTGGTTATTAACCTAAAATATCACATCAATAAAACACAGCATTTGGATAGCTCAAGAGAGTGCTGGTTTCTTAATCTATCTAATATATATATATATAACAGATGTGAATTTGTTTCATAATGAATGTGAAAACACCAATTTTTTTCGTTATTTGTAATATTTGTTGCTGCTCCCATCCTCTAGAATTCTTTACCCGGCTGGAGCTGAAAGGCGATAGGGCAACAAATAAACACAAATGAAAAAATGTTGTTTATTCATTTTCGTTTCCATAACAGCCTGCTGGTCTAATGCAAGGCTGTTACTCAATGAAATGTAACCAGGAAGAGCAGGCAAATAGATTGGCATTTTTACTCAGCCTGTCAGTGGAAGCCTGAGATGTTTTCTAGCCAAGCAGGATTCTCACATAGAGGGATGTAAGTGGAAGGGGGATGTTTAAGTTAGATCAGTTTGCAATCAGTGAGTTAGCAGTTGTCTTCTTCTGTTCCAGCGTGCCCCCTACTGAGAGTTACAGAGCTTCTTCTGGAGAGATTGCTCCTTTATAGATTAACAAACCAGTGCCTGTGCGTATTTAGTCTCCAATGTTTTTTTTTATCTTAAAAAAAAAATTATGAAGAGACTTTTAGCTGTAGATTTAAAAAATAAAATAGCACTTTAACACCTGGACTAGAGAGAGACTAGTGTACTTAGATGTTACTTAGTTTAGTGTTTGTTAGGGAAGGTAGGTAGTGACTTAAAGGGACACAAAACCCAATTTTTTTTCTTTCATGATTCAGACAGAGCATACAATTCTAAGCAACTTTCTAATGTATTCCAATGATCAATTTTTCTTCATTCTCTTGGTATCTTTATTTGAAAAAGCAGAAATGAAAGCTTAGGAGCCGCCCCATTTTTGGTTCGGCACCTGGGTAGTGCTTGCTAATTGGGCATTAAATGAAGCCACCAATCAACAAGCACTACCCAGGCTGCTACCCAGCAGCAGCCCATCCATGAGCAATTTTTAGTGCTTTCGTTTCAAGAATAATGTCAAAGCAGCATCCAATAAGATGATTGATACGGCTTATTGGACAGTTATCGCTGTAGGAGGTGCTTCCTTTTCTATGATGAAAGAGAGCCCTTCAAGCTTAGATGCCCTAGCCCCACAACACCACCTGCCATCTCGAAGCACCTTTAGCAGGAATGTGGTACATTCACTTTACCGTTCCTGCGTAACACTGCTAAAAGAAGAGCTTCCAAAGGCTGCTGAGTAGAGTGTGAACTTCACTTCAGATGTATGGAGTAGATCCAGCACACAGCATGAATTCCTATCCTTGACAGCAAACTGTTGCAACCCAATGCCTCTGGGGGAGAGAACCAGTGTTGCTGGTGGAAGTTCATCAAAGAGCGGGGCTGGCAGTGGAGCTGGAGGGCAATAGGAACTGGGCTATTGTTTGTTCCTTATCCACGGATCACCAGCATACTACAGCATATAAATTGTCATCCCTCCTGGTACAATGGGCTGGAGATCAGGCTGGGACCAATGTTAACATGAGCTTTAAAGTTAGACAGAGCCCCTAACATGGTCAAAGCACTTCAAGATGGCAAAATTGTTGGTGTGTGCTGTGCTGCACACATCCTACATCTTTTTGTAAGAGCCTCTCTCCCAACCGAGGATCATGGCAGGCTAGCCAACATAATTGAGTGGTATCGTAAGATTGCTGGACGCTTCCACCGCAGTGTAAAGACTAACCAGATGCTTTGGAAGGAACAAGAGATGACAGGTCTTCCCCAGCACTGCCTTCACCAAGATGTGATAATATGGTGGAATTACCCTTTGGACATGCTGGAGCAGATCCTAGAACAGTGGAGTGCACTACACTCCATGTCTTCAGAACAGAACATTGGGGTAACATGCCTTTTGGGTATAGAGGAAAGGATGACAATTGAGCAGGTAGTGGCAGTCTTAAAGCCATTCAGAGATGCCACTGAAAAGTCACACTACTGCAAGCCTGCAAGTACCATTCTTTACTCGCCTGATCAGCAAACTTGACAACTTCATTGATGGCCATGAGGCTCTACCATGTGACAGGACCTATGCTGAGATAGCCTCTTTCATGAAGAAGCTGAAGGAGTTAAAAACTTGTGTGATTTCCAAGATAATAGCCCACAGTACATGCTGGCTACCTTCTGGCTAAATCAAAAAACAGAGAGTAGTGACAGCATAGATATTTATTCGTGAGACAGCAGGACAAACAGCAACGTTTTGAGACTTCTGTCTCTTTGTCAAGCTAATGTTTACAATAAACTAGAACACCTTATATAGCAATCTACCACCAGGTGGCGCTAAAAACACAGGTAGGAATTAACCTCTTATATACTAAATATATTTATCATATAACACATATAAATTATGTACAGAAGATACTCCATAATTATCATTTCAATAATGTATTTCAAAATTGGCAATTGAATTTAAAGTAAAATGTACAAAATTTAAAGTGCAATGTACATAACTTACTCAGAAATGGTTCCCTAGACATTTACTAGAAAGTTTTCATTCCAAAATAAAATTTATAGTGCAATATTGAATTCTGAATAAATTAACAGGAGTTTCAATTTTTTTCAATTAGAAATTTTTAAATTTTTAAATTTTAATTTTAAATTTTCAAATTCTAGAATTCAAACACAGAGACAATGTCCCTATAGAAACACTGATAGATCCCAGTCCTTATTCATACCATTGGGATACATGGTACCCAATTCATGAATCCAGAATGCTTCACGCTGTTTTAGCATTTTCTCCCTGTCCCCACCTCTACGTAATTTGGGGACATGGTCAATGATCTGAAAACTTTTATGCTCTATAATTCTATCGCGTATGCACCTTGTTGTCTCTCCAATATAGCTCCGCCCACAGGGACATTTAATTAGATAAATAACATAATCAGTATTACAGGTATAATATCCCCTAATGTAATATTTTTTTCCATTACATGGGTGGTGGAACACCGGGCCTTTAATCAAATTTCCACAACATGAACAATTTAGGCATGCATATGAACCACATCTGTTGGTAGTTATATATCTCTGGTTTATAGTTTTTCTAGATCCTATATCTGCCTTAATTAAATGATCATGGAGATTTTTGCTACGTTTGTATGCAGGCATAGGTGGTTTCTGGAATTCTAGAATGTTAGGGTTACATTCACTCAATATATTCCAATGTTTCCTCACTATTTTTTGTATAGCCGGACTGAGGCTGCAAAATTCTGAGACAAAGGCTAATCTACTGTCTTTGTCAATCTCCTTTCTCTTATTTATAGTTTGAAACAAACTTTCTCTAGGAGTAGACAAAATAGATCTAATTTCCTCTTGAATTAAAGTTGGTGGGTAGCCTCGCTCAATAAACCTTTGACCCATATCTCCCAATGTAGCATCTACTATATTAGGGTCAGAAACAATACGTCTGACTCTTAATAGTTGGCTTTTAGGAAGAGAGTTTATTAAGGATGGAGAATGTGCACTATCATAATGTAACAAACTGTTACGGTCAGTACTTTTCCTGAATAAATCAGTTTTTAAAGTGCATCCATCCTTAATCACTCTGGTGTCCAAAAATTCAATAGTTTCCTCATTCCATGTTAGTTTAAATTTGATATGATTACTGGCAGCATTCAAATCTGCCACAAATGCCATTAGGGTTCCAACGTCGCCCAGCCACACCCCGAAGATGTCATCTATGTAGCGCCACCAAGTGGCGCCACATAGAGTAAACCAACCATAGAGTAAACCAACCATAGAGTAAACCAACTATTACCAACTAACACTCCAGTGATGCATGTCCTCCCCAAGATACACAAAAACCTTGAAACCCCCCCCGGTCGCCCTATCATTGCTAGCATTGACTCTGTACTAACTAATGTATCTGTTTTTTTAGACAGGATGCTTAGACCTTATGTAGAACTGTCTACATCTTTCATTAAGGATACCAGTGATTTCCTCCTTAAATTGGATACCTTAAACTTCTCTTCAAGTAAGTTTATTCTTTATAGTTTAGATGTAGACAGTTTATACACCTCCATTACACATGCCAGTGGTCTGGGAGCTGTAGAGTCAGTGCTGGCAAATTATTCTAAATTGAATAGACAGAAAGTTGACTTTTTATTACAGTTACTTGATATGGTACTAAATTGCAATTATTTTCTTTTTGAAGACAACTTTTATATGCAGATTCAAGGTACAGCCATGGGTTCCAACGTCGCCCCAAACTACGCCAACATTTTTATGAATATATTCGAAGAAAAATTTGTTTTTTGTAATAGTTGGTTTACTCTATGTGGCGCCACTTGGTGGCGCTACATAGATGACATCTTCGGGGTGTGGCTGGGCGACGTTGGAACCCTAATGGCATTTGTGGCAGATTTGAATGCTGCCAGTAATCATATCAAATTTAAACTAACATGGAATGAGGAAACTATTGAATTTTTGGACACCAGAGTGATTAAGGATGGATGCACTTTAAAAACTGATTTATTCAGGAAAAGTACTGACCGTAACAGTTTGTTACATTATGATAGTGCACATTCTCCATCCTTAATAAACTCTCTTCCTAAAAGCCAACTATTAAGAGTCAGACGTATTGTTTCTGACCCTAATATAGTAGATGCTAGATTGGGAGATATGGGTCAAAGGTTTATTGAGCGAGGCTACCCACCAACTTTAATTCAAAAGGAAATTAGATCTATTTTGTCTACTCCTAGAGAAAGTTTGTTTCAAACTATAAATAAGAGAAAGGAGATTGACAAAGACAGTAGATTAGCCTTTGTCTCATAATTTTGCAGCCTCAGTCCGGCTATACAAAAAATAGTGAGGAAACATTGGAATATATTGAGTGAATGTAACCCTAACATTCTAGAATTCCAGAAACCACCTATGCCTGCATACAAACGTAGCAAAAATCTCCATGATCATTTAATTAAGGCAGATATAGGATCTAGAAAAACTATAAACCAGAGATATATAACTACCAACAGATGTGGTTCATATGCATGCCTAAATTGTTCATGTTGTGGAAATTTGATTAAAGGCCCGGTGTTCCACCACCCATGTAATGGAAAAAAATATTACATTAGGGGATATTATACCTGTAATCCTGATTATGTTATTTATCTAATTAAATGTCCCTGTGGGCGGAGCTATATTGGAGAGACAACAAGGTGCATACGCGATAGAATTATAGAGCATAAAAGTTCTATAAGAACTAAAAATCTTAAAGCTCCAGTTGCAGAACATTTTTTAGATAAAAAACATGCCATAAATCAACTCCGTTTTCAGATCATTGACCATGTCCCCAAATTACGTAGAGGTGGGGACAGGGAGAAAATGCTAAAACAGCGTGAAGCATTCTGGATTCATGAATTGGGTACCATGTATCCCAATGGTATGAATAAGGACTGGGATCTATCAGTGTTTCTATAGGGACATTGTCTCTGTGTTTGAATTCTAGAATTTGAAAATTTAAAATTAAAATTTAAAAATTTCTAATTGAAAAAAATTGAAACTCCTGTTAATTTATTCAGAATTCAATATTGCACTATAAATTTTATTTTGGAATGAAAACTTTCTAGTAAATGTCTAGGGAACCATTTCTGAGTAAGTTATGTACATTGCACTTTAAATTTTGTACATTTTACTTTAAATTCAATTGCCAATTTTGAAATACATTATTGAAATGATAATTATGGAGTATCTTCTGTACATAATTTATATGTGTTATATGATAAATATATTTAGTATATAAGAGGTTAATTCCTACCTGTGTTTTTAGCGCCACCTGGTGGTAGATTGCTATATATGGTGTTCTAGTTTATTGTACACATTAGCTTGACAAAGAGACAGAAGTCTCGAAATGTTGCTGTTTGTCCTGCTGTCTCACGAATAAATATCTATGCTGTCACTACTCTCTGTTTTTTGATATTACTACCCTGACCTTGGAAGCAGGTCATTGTGACTTTGCATGATAGTACCTGTGTGCTGGACTTTGTTCTACTTCTTCATTACCTTCTGGCTAACCAGGAAAATGCTGAGACATCACCAAGCCACTGTTTCCCATTACTAATGTCAGCTGTAAGATTTTACAATAATGAGCAAACTGAAAACGAAAAAAACACAAAACATATTAATTCAACTTGCATCGTTAATAATAATTAAAGTGAGTATCCTGAAAAAAATACTTTCTGAGCACTTTGTACTAATTTACTAATCCATTATAACCTGTCTTGCTCTTCCTTCAAATTCTTTTTACTTATTCCCTCTTGTTTTATTAATTCATTCATCTCTATCCTCCCTTATCCCCTAATTCTTACTCAATTATCTCCTCTCTCTCTACTAATCTCTCCTCATTACTCTACTTTTCCTTGCCCTCCCACCTCCTCTACCGTACCCAAAATGTACCATCCCTTCTAGTTGTGAAAGTAAGTATGTCACTTGTGTGAGAATATGCTTCAAGCCTTGATG
The DNA here is from genome assembly GCF_027579735.1 of Bombina bombina. Lineage (NCBI taxonomy): Eukaryota > Metazoa > Chordata > Amphibia > Anura > Bombinatoridae > Bombina > Bombina bombina. Next base: position 226,758,824 of record NC_069505.1, on the reverse strand, counting down.
TGACGTTACTGCTCAGTTGAGTTAAGAGATACTAGTAACTTAGTAGTAATTGTAGTGGATCAGTTACTGTAACACTATTGATTTCGTACATTTTTGTAATACTATTAAACAAACATACTACTTACATACATGCACACAAAATCCATCCATAGTCGTCGTAATATACTATAGTACACTAAATATTATGAACATAAACTAGTAACATCACATCACACTCATAATATCATTATCTCATATATTACACGACAACAACATTATATATGGTGGGTACAACAAAATAGCAACACACACTTTATGACAATAATACTAATATGTACTGGAGTGTGACTCACTCACTGTACTACTGCCTGTCTCTAGTTTACTACAAGTGTGCAGTGATCTGACCACACAATGTTCGGCTACTACTAGTACCATTTTAATGATACGCTAATTCAACCATTTGTTAGATTGCCATTGATTGGTTCAGTTTATTTATTGTTTGTGTGTGTTAGACTGACTGCTGTGTGACTGTGTGTAACTTATCATCATGTTTATATTGTACATACGTGAGAGCAAACAAAAAAAAGCAAAAAAAGGGGAGCATTGCAGTTGGAGTTTTTCATGGTGACTTGATGGAAAGTGAGTGCTTGACCGGAAATCTGGTGCTGTGGATGGTAACATCTATATTACAGCATTAGAGGGGACAGAGTGCTTCTTTTTACTTGCAAGCCTATCTTTGCTATACATTAGCGTGTCTATCTTTTAATTATTATACTAAACAATAATGTGAAACGATGGATGTGCTTGTTTCTACCTTTTGTTTTTTAGCACTTTAGAGTCATGTAAAACTCACTCCACATCAATTTTGACTGTCAATCCAGTGACTTTTATTCAAAAGGAAACTAATTAATTGTATATTCTTTTGCATATCTTGAATACATTTGTCATATTTTGCTGTTAGGGGGTGTTTGCTAGGAGCGCTGATTTGTTTTAGTAAATCGTATCCTACACTTAGATTCTATAGAAGCCACTACAATGAGCCACTATGAAAAAATTAGTGACCCCACATTTTTTTTTATAGAAGCTTAATTTTAATGCATAGATCATACTCAACCCCAAAGATGTTGAGCAAAGGGGGCAAGAGGTGAAAAATGCCCCCCCCCTGGAATTTTTTCTTTAACAACCACGTTAGTCTTGTGATGCCAATAAGTCACAATTTTTATGATGATGTGCAGCTTATATGTACAGCAAGCACCTCTCTCCTGCTGCCACTTACAGTATCCCACAAAAGTGAGTACACCCCTAACAGTTTTGTAAATATTTTATTATATCTTTTCATGTGACAACACTGAAGAAATGACACTTTGCTACAATGTAAAGTAGTGAGTGTACAGCCTGTATAACAGTGTAAATTTGCTGTCCCCTCAAAATAACTCAACACACAGCCATTAATGTCTAAACCGTTGGCAACAAAAGTGAGTACACACCTAAGTGGAAATGTCCAAATTGGGCCCAATTAGCCATTTTCCCTCCCCGGTGTCATGTGACGCGTTAGTGTTACAAGGTCTCAGGTGTGAATGGGGAGCAGGTGTGTTAAATTTGGTGTTATCGCTCTCACAATCTCTCATACTGGTCACTGGAAGTTCAACATGGCACGTCATGGCAAAGAACTCTCTGAGGATCTTAAAAAAAAGAATTGTTGCTCTACATAAAGATGGCCTAGGCTTTAAGAAGATTACCAAGACCCTGAAACTGAGCTGCAGCACGGTGGGAAAGACCATACAGTGGTTTCACAGGACAGGTTCCACTCAGAACTGGCCGGGTGTGTAGGAAAGCAGTCTTTTCATATTTGTGGTTACTGCATCGACCAGTGGTTTTGACCGTGTTCCGGATCTCCCCCGGTTGTCCACTCAGAACAGGCCTCGCCATGGTCGACCAAAGAAGTTGAGTGCACATATTCAGCGTCATATCTAGAGGTTGTCTTTGGGAAATAGATATATGAGTGCTGCCAGCATTGCTGCAGAGGTTGAAGGGGTGGGAGGTCAACCTGTCAGAGCTCAGACCATACACCGCACATTGCATCAAATTGGTCTGCATGGCTGTCGTCCCAGAAGGAAGCCTTTTCTAAAGTTGATGCACAAGAAAGCCCACAAACAGTTTGCTGAAGACAAGCAGACTAAGGACATGGATTACTGGAACTATGTCCTGTGGTCTGATGAGACCAAGATAAACTTATTTGGTTCAGATGGTGTCAATCATGTGTGGCGGCAACCAGATGAGTACAAAGACAAGTGTGTCTTATCTACAGTCAAGCATGATGGTGGGAGTGTCATGGTCTGGGCCTGCATGAGTGCTGCCGGCACTGGGGAGCTACAATTCATTGAGGGAACCATGAATGCCAACATGTACTGTGACATACTGAAGCAGAGCATGATCCCCTCTCTTCAGAGACTGGGCCGCAGGGCAGTATTCCAACATGATAACGACCCCAAACACACCTCCAAGACAACCACTGCCTTGCTAAAGAAGCTGAGGGTAAAGGTGATGGACTGGTCAAGCATGTCTCCAGACCTAAACCCTATTGAACATCTGTGGGGCACCCTCAAACGGAAGGTGGGGAAGCTCAAGGTCTCTAACATTCACCAGCTCTGTGATGTCGTCATGCAGGAGTAGAAGAGGACTCCAGTGGCAACTTGTAAAGCTCTGGTGAACTCCATGCCCAAGAGGGTTAAGGCAGTGCTGGAAAATAATGGTGGCCAAACAAAATATTGACAGTTTGGGCCCAATTTGGACATTTCCACTTAGAGGTGTACTCACTTTTGTTGCCAATGATTTAGACATTAATAAACCTGTTGTAGACACTAGCGTGTCCAACTCTAGGGGGCGCTCCAGTACCCAACATAAAAATATTGATATGGATGTAAATATAATATAGATATAAACTAGAGCTATATTTACATAAGAATATATAGAAACAAAATATAAACCATTAAGCTCAATATAACAAGTGGCACAAAATTTTATCTGAGTCCTTAATGGGAACCTTTGAACAGTTCAGAAAATCTGGAAAAAACTTCTGTTGTGATAGATGCAATCCCAGACAGTGAAGTCCAACGTGTACCGGCTGCTCCTCTCAAATCATTGAAACAAATCCAGGAATCTGTGAAGGTGAATCATAAACAAGAGGGCGCCTCCTAGTGTGATACTGGGATTGATACAAAGAACAGTGGGACTTGTGTTGTAATTATACTCATAAAGGGAGCAGCACCAAATGTGCTAAATGACGCAGGCAGGGAACTCACAGTGTCCCATCAAACTGATCCTCGGATAGGATGTAGAGGCCCAGGTATGCCAAGTACCGGGAAGATCGACTCAAGCTCAGGCTTCCATAGGATACAATATATTGTAAAAAAAACAACAACAATGGGTGTAGGCATTACCAAAAGTATATAAAAGTAATGTTAACAGCAGATTGCAACGCATTTCTCAGCTGTGCTACAAACAATATATTGTATCGTATGGAAGCCTGAGCTTGAGTCGATCTTCCCGGTACTTGGCATACCTGGGCCTCTACATCCTATCCGAGGATCAGTTTCCTGGGACACTGTGAGTTCCCTGCCTGCGTCATTTAGCACATTTGGTGCTGCTCCATTTGTGAGTATAATTACAACACAAGACCCACTGTTCTTTGTATCAATCCCAGTATCACACTAGGAGGCGCCCTCTTGTTTATGATTCACCTTCACAGATTTATGGATTCGTTTAGACATTAATGGCTGTGTGTTGAGTTATTTTGAGGGGACAGCAAATTTACACTGTTATACAGGCTGTACACTCACTAATTTACTTTGTAGCAAAGTGTCATTTCTTCAGTGTTGTCACATGAAAAGATATAATAAAATATTTATAAAAATGTGAGGGGTGTACTCACTTGTGTGGGATACTGTATATGTTTTGTTAGAGGCTATTCTAATACTATTAAGTGACAGCTTTCCATTTGCTATGGTTAAGGAGATTCTGACCCAACGTGCTGTAACACTGATAACTGTATTAAACAGGTACCAGTGTTTTAGCTTGTAAAGGTAACCACAACCCCCACCCCCTAAATAAACTGGCTTAGACCCAGCTTCCTCGACACAATTAACCCTTACCATAAATATCTGACCCCCAGAACAATTGACTTTAAAAATACAGTAAATGCCCTGTAATTACAAGGCATTTCTGATGTCTAGATTTGGCTGATATATTATTCTATAACAAAACACTTTGAAAACAAATTAATCTCTTCTTTACTTTTGCAGTAACTAAACTCCACTATCTAACAAGGATAGTCACAATCATAATTTTAGTATAATGTGTATTGTTTCCAGATATTTTCTGTTAAAGCCAATTAGGGAATTATATGAAGCAGTGTTAGACTTGAGAAGTCTGCAAAGGGGCTTTTCATTTTCAGTGATAAATAACAGGAAAAAGGGACAAAATAAATAATGGACATATATTGCAAAGTTGTTTTTCTATGTATAACTTAACAGTTTATATTAAAATCTCAAGGTGTTTACTCTTGGTTTAACTGTAACCACCCCATGATTCTAACAACCCTACATGGTTACCTACTTCAGACATTTCCCAATGCACCTCACCCCAACTAAAATAAGCCCCATTGCAAATACCCACCCCACCATTAAAATCAACCCCCCTACTGTATCCAGTCCCCCATTAGCTAACACACCAAGACCTAAGCCCCTACGTTAATAACAGTTCATTTTGGAAAAAAATATATATTGAAATAAAAAGACAATCGTCTAACAATTCTTAGTGTTATTTTTTTCTGTAGGCAGAAGAACTTATCTTTAAAGTTCTATTCTCCTCTACAATTATGATTGGTTAATAATTTAAAATGCCACCTCTTGACGGGGAGGAGCCAACTCTGAGGCTGAGCGGTCGCACATCGCAGCAGCTCCTGCCATCAATCTACATAAAAGTTTAATTTGGTGACCGCTCAGACCTCTATAACACCTCACTACTGTACACCTACAGACTAAGATCTAAGTATTTTGCAAATGCAGCAGTAGTTCGCTCTGTGGCCATAATACTATCGAGCAGTTATCTACTCTTCTGATCAGTGATCATCGGAACAGCCATGCTTGCCTCCGTGAGAAGGCTGGAGTAAGGGAGGACATCAACTGTCTGCTCTCTCATCGATTGTGGGGGCCCTAGCTTCAAAAGAACCTGAACATGGATATGGCACTGTATATCATTGCGGAGCTTGGCAATCTCCTTGATAAGTACCAAGCTGCATTTGACCGTTCGCTCAAAATGGCGACTCAACCTGCTGACGCAGCTTGCTACATTGATAGCCCAGGTGGGGAGATTGAGATACAAAGAACGGGGGGGCTTCGTTATTCAGCCCACTACACATGAAACAACAGACCAAGTAAGCACTACTTTTAAAATAGACTGCCTCGACATCCATAAATTGATGGTCAAGGAATACCCTCGGCTGGGGGCGGAGTCGCTCTTGCAAGGGCCTCAACCACCATTTTCCCGTAACCTGCAAGAACCTTCATGTGGGAAGGTTCATTATAGCGATCACATTCAAGAAGTGCCTCCTTACATTATCGCGCTGCAATTAAAATTGGAGAACTCTGTATACCTGATATCGTGTCACCTATTGCAGGATAACACGGAGCTGTTTACTCACCGTCTACAAGATTCTCAGCGGGTAGGAGACCTGCAGATGCTACATTGCCTGTTCCCTTGCACCTCTCAACACAAACGCTTAGGCGTTGGATAGGCTTATCAAGACGCTGAGTGCTGGAGTGACTACCCTAGTCTTCCACTATATAGTAACTGAGTTCACAGATTGCTACAACCCTGCCAGGGACTTCACTTATTTTATTTTATCTCGCAGGCACAGGATTTTTTGCTGATGATTGACTGTTGACTGTTATATCCTCTTCACGCAAGTGTTTATTAGTTCCTTACTATAGGCAGTATTACTGTTATTGTTTTTCTCTATACAGCGCTCTAGAGTGGTGCAAACAGGCTATTATATGTATTCATATCCTCTCTCTCATTTTTTTTTACATCCATAATTATTTCTTACATAAGTCTTTTTTATACAAATACATTTCTACTTGTTATGATCTCCTGGGCATTGTGGCACCACATGATAGCTTAAGTTATGCCTTGCACATTAGGTCTATATAAAAGTTTTATGTGCTGCACATGTTATGTTACAATCACTGCTTGCTTAACACTTCTGTTACAGATTAGTGTGCTGTACGTGTTACACTAAAGTCACTGCTTACTCAACATTTTTGTTATGGATTAGTGTTCTATACATGTCACGCTAAAATCACTGCTTGTTTAACACCTCTGATTGATAAAGTCTTTTCGCTTTAATCTTTTGTGCCACTGGGACATACATATGCAAGGGTAATCAGGGGAAGCCGTAAAAATGTTAATGTCTGCTGTTATATAATGTTATGTTGCCCTTTCGTAAATGCCACAACGGTAATCCACTACTAGGGAGCTCAATTACTGATTTTTAGATAAACTGTTTGTTAGTTATATATATGCATGGAGTTTGGGTGAAGCTTGTGTACACGACATCTTGCTGCCAGCGGCCGGGGCAGTGTGATGCCTATATATTACAAACGCATAGCTCCATAGTACAGTTTCCCTGCTCTGCCTCCTACTTACTAATCGAGAGCTTCCTACACAATCCACAATCCACCATTATCACCAAGTTTTATTTTAGCCTTTGGTTATCCCCTCAAATATTGACTTTTACCTACTCTACTTAGATCAGCAGGACTGATCAACTATACTAACTAACTGAATTTACAAATCCCTGCACATACCCTAGTTTTCTTTCATAGCTTCACTTGCACTACTCCTCAACGCAGCAACATGATATAATTGAAACTACTGATGCCCTTCATATTAAAAGCTTCCTTGACATAAAGTTTAAAGTTGCATAGTTCACTTCGCATAATATACTAACCACCTCCTCCCCCCCCCCCCCCCGTAATGTACCTCCCATTGTTGGAGGACTATCTATATGGCTTATCTCGCCTATGCCATACTCTAACTACCTATACCTTCATACTTTACCGCATGTTTTAAATAGCAAAATTATATATATACTCTTGTTATAGTTTACAATATCAACTACTAATTACTCTAATCTACTGACCCAAATTGTTTTAGAAATTTACACAATTTATGGGTAGTTCTGTGATTCAATATCATTCCCAGTTAATACCCCTCCTGTCTAATGTTATAAGAATCTTCAGGCTCTCAGAAACATAACTTTCATTTTAATATTATTCCATACCTACATCTCATATCATATTAGGTTAGCAAGGGAATGGCGCCTTTACTGTATTTAATGTCTAAAAAACTACTTACCATCCCATTCTAAGTCGCCATGCTTGATATTTTGCACCACACCCTTATATTCTACTGTGTTCTTTAAATATTAATATTACCTAATAGCATAAGTGTGTATTTACTCTATTTTTTGTAGGATCATTCGTATTTCCCACCTTCCTCTCCTACTGTTAATATATAAGGGGCCTTAGTATTAAGTGAGGAAACTCATCTTGTCCAGAATATGGGAAAAATAAAAAGAGGTTCCAGCTTTTCGTATAACGTTGCCTTTGATAGGAATGTACTCTGTCTTTATGTATGCAGAATCATTATATTGTATCATCTATGTCTGGTTATTCTTCATAAGCTGTATTCTGTTTGCACAACCTCAATAAAAATTTATATAAAAAAAAAAAAAAAAAAAAAATGCCACCTCTTCTCAGTGATTAATGAATAATACTAGGCATGTGCATTTGGACTATTCAGAAGTAAACAAATGCTGAATATGGCGGCTGCCAGCAACATTCGGCTATTTTCCAAGCCTGATTTCTTCTTGTGAAAGTGCAAATCCAGTCTGAATGCACAAAGCTACTCAATATCAAATGCAAACCATTACTCCAGTGCTGATAAGATTTATGTGTAACTTATTACAAACTATAAACCTACACTTAAATTATTTTAGTTTATTACAAACAATCTAAAAGAGTTTGCACATTGTAATATTTGTGCAATGTACTGTAGAAGTGAAAATTAATATTTTAATGGTAAAGTAAAAAATCTAAACTTAAACTCATGATTCAGATCGAGCATTCAATTTTAAACTTTCCAAATTGCTTTGTTATATTTTTATCCTTTGTTGAAAAACATATCAGGTAGGCTCAGGAGCAGCAATGCGCTACTGGGATCTATCTGCTAGGTCTTTGTCTGCAAAATTGTATGTCTCAATCTTAATAACAAACTTTGGGTTCAAAAATTAATATAACAGATCTTAAAGGGACAGTATACACCTTAGTCATCTTAAAGTCTTACCTTAGATTAAGCTGCAAGTAGCCTCATGCACCCTTTCTATATCATGCAGCAGGAACAGTAAAAAAGTTATTTTAAAATAAATATTGTTTCTGGTCACTTTGAAATGGCTGTCAAGCTCCACCCACTGATGACATCACAATCTGGGCTACATCTAGTCTGCTTAATAGCATTGACAGTCTGATGAACACAACAAGTGAGTCTTTTGTAACTAGTGAAGCCTTTAATGCAGCACAGATTGTGATGTCATCAGTGGGTAGAGCTTGGCAGCCATTTCAAAGGGGCCAGAAACAATAGTAATTTTAAAATAACTTTTTTACTGTTCCTGCTGCATGATATAGAAAGGTGTGCAGGGAACTATTCGCAGCTTAAAGGGGATAGTAAAGTCCAAATTAAACTTTTTATGACTCAGCTGGGGTATGTAATTTCAAACAACTTTCTAATATACTTTTATTATCAAATTTGCTTTGTTCTCTTGGTATTCTTAGTTGAAAGCTTAACCTAGGTAGGCTCATATGCTAATTTCTAAACTTTTGAAGACTGCCTCTAATTTGAATGCATTTGACAATTTTTCACAGATAGAGGGCGTTAGTTCATGAGTTTCATATAGATACCATTGTGCTCATGCACGTGAAGTTAAGAGTCAGCATTAATTGCCTGTAATGCAAGTCTGTCAAAAGATCTGAGATAAGGGGGCAGTCTGCAGAGGCTTAGATACAAGGTAATCATTATATTTCTATAACAGTGTTGGTTATGCAAAACTGGGCAATGGTAAATAAAGGGATTATATATCTTTTTAAACAATATAATTTTTGTTTTTTTCTATCCCTTTAATCGAAGGTAAGACTTTACGATGACCAAGGTGTACACTGTCCCTTTAAATGTTGGGAATGGTTGGGTGAAAGTAATGTCAATATTTTAAGTTTAATATTGAGAGAGAAAATATTTATCTGGATTCATTGAATGTAATTAAAACAATTGTAGGAGGTTAATATGATAGACCAAACTCCAATTGTACTCACTGAGGGCATCACTTAAATAAAAAACAGATGCACCCGCTAGCTGTAGTGAGATTTAGCATTGAATCTGTAGGTAACAATAGTGAATGTGCACCAGGTGATTTCTTTTATCTTTTGTGTAATTTGTTTTATATTGTACTTTTTTCCTGCTTAAACCCCTTTTATATGGATAACAAAGTGAGGAATAATATAGCTCAAATAAAGAGGGGAAATAACAATATGCTGAAAGCTTAAAATCAGATCATTCTGTAATTCTGCTTTTTCTGTTACATTTGCTAAAGTAATTACTAAGAATGTTATTCCCTTAAATAAATGTAAAACACTGAAATGATGAACTGTGTGCGTTTGATCTCAGTAGCACGTCTGCTGAAACTATAGAGACTAACTTGTTGCTTCTGTGGTTAAAGAAGGAACACATGGGGGGTATACTCTGCATTCAATCCATACTACTGATTACACTGGTTCATTTTCTGTCCTCAAAAGGCTAAGACTTTTATTGCTAGACTAGTAAAGGCAAGACTGCTTCATAGTGGCTCAGTACAAAGAAAAAGTACAAAATGTGCGTACATCACAGTCACTGGAATTCTGTTTGAACGAGCATATTGATTGGATCTGACCCTTTTGCATTTTTTTTCTACTGTTATCTGAAAAGGTGCATCTAAATGTAGCTGAACTGAATCGACTGACATGAACTTTTCTTGAGAACTTGTGGAGTTATTTCTTTAGTTCAAAGCCAAAAAAAAATCTTAAAGGGCATTTTTAATAATATTCGCCTGTTGAGGCTTTCAGCGTCATAACCAAACTTTGAATGTTAAACTACAGGTAGAGAGATAAGAGGAGAAATGAGGGTAAAGAGACTGTAAAGGTTAATTATAGATTCTATACCAACCAATTCACCATTGGCCGTATTGATAAGTGCTTGATGGCTACACCATTTCCTGTTTATATGCAGATCATGTATAAAGATAACCTTAAGTGTCTCTTTCCTTTTTCATTTCATAAAACAAAGTCTGACAACAATAAAATATTAATTATGAGATATTCCATAAAATAAACTTTCAGATTTACTGCTTTATCGCTGCTAGCAGAAAGTGAAGTCTCCGATTTTTCTTGCATTAAAGGGACATGAAACTCAAAATTTACATTTGATGATACTAACGGAGCTTACAATTTTACTTCTAATATCACATTATCTTTGTGCCCTTTGTATCTTTTGTTGAAAAGCAGAGAGCGTGCACATGTCTGGAGCACTATATGGCAGCAGTTTTGCAAGTATGTTATCCATTTGCAAGAGCACTAGAGGGCAGCACTGTTTCCTGTATGTAATACGTCAAACACCTACCTAGGTATCTCTTCAACACTAAACACCATGAGAACAAAGCAAATTTGATAAAAGAGGTAAATTGGAAACTTTTTAAATTGTATGCACAAAAGAAAATCTTTAGGTTTCACATCCCTTTAAGTAGTCTCTCCCTCCTCCAGAGGGCTGTTATATTTTTTACTTTTTTTTATAATATTGGAGAAGAGTTCTGTAGCTCTAATCTGTTTATAGCATTTTCACATAAAGTAAAATATTGTGAACTCTCTCTCTTGCGCACGTTTCCTGACCTCTGTTAGGGCTGCATACGGTCATTAAACACCTCTTACTTTTATGTAAAATTGTGCTTGTTCCACACTCCCTAGAGAAGGGAATGCTGTTACCTAGGTTTGTTTTTGTGAAATATTGTGCTTGTCCCCCACTCCCTAGAGAAGGGAATGCTGTTACCTAGGTTTGTTTTTGTGAAATATTGTGCTTGTCCCCCACTCCCTAGAGAAGGGAATGCTGTTACCTAGGTTTGTTTTTGTGAAATATTGTGCTTGTCCCCGACTCCCTAGAGAAGGGAATGCTGTTACCTAGGTTTGTTTTTGTGAAATATTGTGCTTGTCCCCCACTCCCTAGAGAAGGGAATGCTGTTACCTAGGTTTGTTTTTGTGAAATATTGTGCTTGTCCCCCACTCCCTAGAGAAGGGAATGCTGTTACCTAGGTTTGTTTTTGTGAAATATTGTGCTTGTCCCCGACTCCCTAGAGAAGGGAATGCTGTTACCTAGGTTTGTTTTTGTGAAATATTGTGCTTGTCCCCCACTCCCTAGAGAAGGGAATGCTGTTACCTAGGTTTGTTTTTGTGAAATATTGTGCTTGTCCCCCACTCCCTAGAGAAGGGAATGCTGTTACCTAGGTTTGTTTTTGTGAAATATTGTGCTTGTCCCCGACTCCCTAGAGAAGGGAATGCTGTTACCTAGGTTTGTTTTTGTGAAATATTGTGCTTGTCCCCCACTCCCTAGAGAAGGGAATGCTGTTACCTAGGTTTGTTTTTGTGAAATATTGTGCTTGTCCCCCACTCCCTAGAGAAGTGAATGCTGTTACCTAGGTTTGTTTTTGTGAAATATTGTGCTTGTCCCCCACTCCCTAGAGAAGTGAATGCTGTTACCTAGGTTTGTTTTTGTGAAATATTGTGCTTGTCCCCCACTCCCTAGAGAAGTGAATGCTGTTACCTAGGTTTGTTTTTGTGAAATATTATGCTTGCCCCCCACTCCCTAGAGAAGGGAATGCTGTTACCTAGGTTTGTTTTTGTGAAATATTGTGCTTGTCCCCGACTCCCTAGAGAAGGGAATACTGTTACCTAGGTTTGTTTTTGTGAAATATTGTGCTTGTCCCCCACTCCCTAGAGAAGGGAATGCTGTTACCTAGGTTTGTTTTTGTGAAATATTGTGCTTGTCCCCCACTCCCTAGAGAAGTGAATGCTGTTACCTAGGTTTGTTTTTGTGAAATATTGTGCTTGTCCCCCACTCCCTAGAGAAGTGAATGCTGTTACCTAGGTTTGTTTTTGTGAAATATTATGCTTGCCCCCCACTCCCTAGAGAAGGGAATGCTGTTACCTAGGTTTGTTTTTGTGAAATATTGTGCTTGTCCCCGACTCCCTAGAGAAGGGAATACTGTTACCTAGGTTTGTTTTTGTGAAATATTGTGCTTGTCCCCCACTCCCTAGAGAAGGGAATGCTGTTACCTAGGTTTGTTTTTGTGAAATATTATGCTTGCCCCCCACTCCCTAGAGAAGGGAATGCTGTTACCTAGGTTTGTTTTTGTGAAATATTGTGCTTGTCCCCCACTCCCTAGAGAAGGGAATGCTGTTACCTAGGTTTGTTTTTGTGAAATATTGTGCTTGTCCCCCACTCCCTAGAGAAGTGAATGCTGTTACCTAGGTTTGTTTTTGTGAAATATTGTGCTTGTCCCCCACTCCCTAGAGAAGTGAATGCTGTTACCTAGGTTTGTTTTTGTGAAATATTGTGCTTGTCCCCCACTCCCTAGAGAAGTGAATGCTGTTACCTAGGTTTGTTTTTGTGAAATATTATGCTTGCCCCCCACTCCCTAGAGAAGGGAATGCTGTTACCTAGGTTTGTTTTTGTGAAATATTGTGCTTGTCCCCGACTCCCTAGAGAAGGGAATGCTGTTACCTAGGTTTGTTTTTGTGAAATATTGTGCTTGTCCCCCACTCCCTAGAGAAGGGAATGCTGTTACCTAGGTTTGTTTTTGTGAAATATTATGCTTGCCCCCCACTCCCTAGAGAAGGGAATACTGTTACCTAGGTTTGTTTTTGTGAAATATTGTGCTTGTCCCCCACTCCCTAGAGAAGGGAATGCTGTTACCTAGGTTTGTTTTTGTGAAATATTGTGCTTGTCCCCCACTCCCTAGAGAAGTGAATGCTGTTACCTAGGTTTGTTTTTGTGAAATATTGTGCTTGTCCCCCACTCCCTAGAGAAGTGAATGCTGTTACCTAGGTTTGTTTTTGTGAAATATTGTGCTTGTCCCCCACTCCCTAGAGAAGTGAATGCTGTTACCTAGGTTTGTTTTTGTGAAATATTATGCTTGCCCCCCACTCCCTAGAGAAGGGAATGCTGTTACCTAGGTTTGTTTTTGTGAAATATTGTGCTTGTCCCCCACTCCCTAGAGAAGGGAATGCTGTTACCTAGGTTTGTTTTTGTGAAATATTGTGCTTGTCCCCGACTCCCAAGAGAAGGGAATACTGTTACCTAGGTTTGTTTTTGTGAAATATTGTGCTTGTCCCCCACTCCCTAGAGAAGGGAATGCTGTTACCTAGGTTTGTTTTTGTGAAATATTATGCTTGCCCCCCACTCCCTAGAGAAGGGAATACTGTTACCTAGGTTTGTTTTTGTGAAATATTGTGCTTGTCCCCCACTCCCTAGAGAAGGGAATGCTGTTACCTAGGTTTGTTTTTGTGAAATATTGTGCTTGTCCCCCACTCCCTAGAGAAGTGAATGCTGTTACCTAGGTTTGTTTTTGTGAAATATTATGCTTGCCCCCCACTCCCTAGAGAAGGGAATGCTGTTACCTAGGTTTGTTTTTGTGAAATATTGTGCTTGTCCCCCACTCCCTAGAGAAGGGAATGCTGTTACCTAGGTTTGTTTTTGTGAAATATTGTGCTTGTCCCCGACTCCCTAGAGAAGGGAATACTGTTACCTAGGTTTGTTTTTGTGAAATATTGTGCTTGTCCCCCACTCCCTAGAGAAGTGAATGCTGTTACCTAGGTTTGTTTTTGTGAAATATTATGCTTGCCCCCCACTCCCTAGAGAAGGGAATGCTGTTACCTAGGTTTGTTTTTGTGAAATATTGTGCTTGTCCCCCACTCCCTAGAGAAGGGAATGCTGTTACCTAGGTTTGTTTTTGTGAAATATTGTGCTTGTCCCCGACTCCCTAGAGAAGGGAATACTGTTACCTAGGTTTGTTTTTGTGAAATATTGTGCTTGTCCCCCACTCCCTAGAGAAGGGAATGCTGTTACCTAGGTTTGTTTTTGTGAAATATTGTGCTTGTCCCCCACTCCCTAGAGAAGTGAATGCTGTTACCTAGGTTTGTTTTTGTGAAATATTGTGCTTGTCCCTCACTCCCTAGAGAAGTGAATGCTGTTACCTGGGTTTGTTTTTGTGAAATATTGTGCTTGTCCCCCACTCCCTAGAGAAGTGAATACTGTTACCTAGGTTTGTTTTTGTGAAATATTGTGCTTGTCCCCCACTCCCTAGAGAAGTGAATACTGTTACCTAGGTTATAAACATAGAATTTGACGATAGATAAGAACCAAAAAGGCCCATCAAGTCTACCCACATAACATGTTACTGTTTTCTCATGATAGCCTTGTGCATGTCCAATCAATTCTACCCACATTACATGTTACTGTTTTCTCATGATAGCCTTGTGCGTGTCTTAGACATTTTTGACTTCCTACAGTCCCTGTGTTTAGCACCTCAATTGGAAGTTTATTCCATGAATCAACCACCTTTTCTGTAAAAAAAAAATGCTTCCTCACATTTCTCTTGAATCTGCTACCCTCTAACTTAATAAAGTGGAAGCTGAAAGCATTTTCCACAAAAAAAAACAAATGGCAAATCGAGGGGTCACAATCTCAAGTTCCTTATATTTGAAGGCTGCTGTCATGTCACCGCTTTCCATCCTATCCTATCCATATTTTAGACCATGTACCATTTAGTAGTCCTCCTTTAGACAGTTTCTATTTATTTATATCCTTCTTGAGATATGGTCTCCAGAACTGTACACAATATTCCAGATGTGGCCTAAGTAGTGATCTGTAAAGTGGCATGAGCCTTGTTATTTCTGCTACTAATACCTCTCCCAATGCAACCAAGTATTACTGGCCTTACTGGCTGCACTGCTGCATTGTCTACTGAATTGTATATCATCTGAAATAATAATTCCTTCCAAATGCTACAATTACCAAAACCAGCTATGGGGATGCATAGGACAGTGGGTAAACTCAGTTACAGCTAAACCTTAAATGCCTAAAGATACTTATTAGAGTTTTTAAAGTAGTTTTGCTAACCAAGAAGCTATGATATTTTATTACTTTAAAAGCCTTTATTTTGTATGTAATGTATTTTTGCAATATTAAATTGCTGATGTATATTGTGTGGAACTTAAAAAGACGTACCTAAAAGTACAAGAGAGTTTTTAACATTTTTGCTATCACTGTTTAAACAAAGCCTTTGAAGAAGGAGATGGTACATACACATTGGAATTGCATGAAGATTTCTGGGAGTTTTTGCTAGGAGTGAAACGAAGTAGCCAAAATTCATTCATATAAATATATAAAGAAAATCATTCACAGCACAAAAATAAAGTTTCTGTCACTGAAGGCAAGATATTTTAGGTCATAAGTCTGTGGTCAAAAATCAAGAACAGTCCATCAAATAAAAAGTCATAGTAAGACGAATAAAAACAAAGGATATCCAGCAAGTGTCCATGAGGCTGCTATTAAAGGTATCAATAGGGGTCTAGAGCAAGTGTAGCTGTAAACTATATAATCCTGGGAACAGAAATGATTCATTCAGCATCTCTTCCTGAATTAATTTATATCACTTCATGAAGGACCTTCCTGCTTTTCAATCTGTATTGCTGGGGCCTTCAGCAGCACTCAAGCAAGCAGATCTCCAACATTCATTAACTGTGTATAGGGTGTTTGTTACAGCTACAGATTACTACATATAGTGCTCATTGCAGTTCCAGCCTAGTAATAGCTGTAGAGCTTTCTTCCTGTTAAGTTGGCTCTGTGTTTTGAGACAGACATAATTCTCAGCTCTCTAGTATTATTATTATTATCGGTTATTTGTAGAGCACCAACAGATTTTGCAGCGCTATACGTGGTCTTTGCTATAGGCTACTTAAATGCAACACACTTCTAGGAGCTAACAGAACACATCTGGTGAGCCAATGACAAAATAAAAATGTCTAGCCACCAGCTATCTTGCAGTAGTGTATTGTTGCTCCTGAACCTACCTAGGTATGTTCAACAAACTACATCAAAAGAACAAAGTAAATTATACAATAGAAATAAATTGGAAAGTTTCTAGATAAATCATGAAAGAACAAATTTAGATTTTATGTCCCTTTAAAGCATATTTGCATATTGTGATCTGTATCTCATGTTTTCAATAGAAAATTAAATAAAATGGATAAATATCCTGTAAACACTAAGAATTGTCAACAGGGGACTTCCGTTGTGGGCGGATCTGGTGAGACGCATGTTTCTGGCGTCCTGAGGCTGTGCATTGTAGCTGCCACCCGCCACCACCCAGTGTAAGCCCGTTGTTAGGAGTTGCTCGTCATAAAGTGACGTTTTAATGTTAGTTTTCTTGTGAATTGTTTGATGTTCACAAAAGTGTCAAACTTATTGAGGCTTTTGGATGGAGCAAACGATAAGCGGTAGTTAAGGATAGAGTTTTCTTTGTCTGATAGAGTCACATTGCTAAGGTTGTAAATTCCTCTAGGGGTAACCTGCTCCTTTTGATTTGTTTGTTACCCCTGAATGTTACCCCTAGAGGAATTTACAACCTTAGCAATGTGACTCTATCAGACAGAGAAAACTCTATCCTTAACTACGTCTTATCATTTGCTCCATCCAAAAGCCTCAATAAGTTTGACACTTTTGTGAACATCAAACAATTCACAAGAAAACTAACATTAAAACGTCACTTTATGAAATCTCCTCTAGAAATTGAAGCAAGACAAGATACACAGCGCAGCACAGATCCTTACCAACATTCAGACCTGAAGCCCATCTCATCTTTTTATCCTATATCTAGTAAGGGCAACGCCATTGAGACTTTTGAGACAATGGTATGTAGCGATCTGAGGAATATCAGCCAGAAACAGCTAACTAGACACAAGCATAACCTATCGAGGGGTCAAATGCAAACAATTAGAACATTAGAAAACAATCGCAACATAGTTATCAAACCGGCCGACAAGGGGGGCGGCATTGTAATCCTAAACAAAGAAGATTACAACACAGAGTGCAGAAGAATACTATCAGATAAAGATACCTACGAGGTCATGGGGAACAACCCAGTAGGAGAATATAAGAAGGAACTGGATGAGATTTTAGGTGAGGCCCACAAACAGGAGATCCTTAACTACAAGGAGTTTAGATACATTAGCGTAGAACATCCAATAACTCCAGTCTTCTATTACCTCCCTAAAATCCACAAGAGACTCCACAACCCTCCGGGAAGACCGATCATCTCAGGTTTAGGGTCCATATCCAGCAATCTGTCAGAATATCTAGATAAAAACCTCCAGAAGTATGTGACACATTTACCATCCTATGTGAGAGACTCCACACAGATTTTGAATATCTTGGAGAAAACAGAATGGAAAGACGGTTACTTATTAGTCACATGCGACGTAACCTCCCTATACACCAGCATACCCCACGAGGGAGGACGAGATGCCGTAGAACACTTCCTAAGGCAAGATCGAACAGTGCCCGATCTACAGAAAGAATTTATCCTGGAAGGGATAAGCTACATTCGGACACAAAATTATTTCTCTCATGATGGAAGATTCTACAAACAGCTGTGCGGTACAGCTATGGGGACCAGGTTTGCGCCGAGCTACGCCAACCTCTATATGGGCAAATGGGAACAAATTTTCTGGGACTCTTGCCCAGCCGGCACGGACCTGGTTTCCTATCACAGGTACATAGATGACATCCTCATGATATGGAAAGGTTCCAGAGATGACTTGGAACACACCTTAAGTGTCATGAACAAGAATATTAACAACTTAAGATTCACACATGAGATAAGTGACACTGAGATCACCTTTTTAGACCTCAGAATAACAGTTGAGAATGGGGAACTCAAAACCTCAACATATTTTAAACCAGTAGACTGTAACAACTACATCCACAGTGAAAGTTGTCACCATTCCAGATGGAAGGAAAATATTCCCAAGGGGCAGCTACTACGACTAAAGAAGAACTGCTCAGATCCCAATCTTTGGGAGAGCCAGGTGGAAGAATTAAAAACACGCTTCCTGGATAGAGGATATGATGAAGGGAAACTCAATAAGGATATTGAGGAGGTCAGAAGTAGAGACCGTAAGGAGCTCCTTAAATATAGAGACAAGAGGAAGGAAACTAATACCAGCACCAATTCCATAGATGTCGCTTTTATCACGCAATATAGCGAGAATAGACGCACCATCGAAAGGATACTGGAGAAACACTGGCACCTATTGAAAAATGACGATATCATAGGAGAAACGCTGACCAGTAGACCCAGTTTTATCTACAGAAAATCGGATAACCTCAAGAACATTATATCTCCCAGCATCCCTCGTCTGAGAACGACCCAAGTGAAGGATGTACTAGGGAGAAACATTAAAGGATTCTTCCCGTGCCCTAGCTGCAAGGCGTGCAAAAGAGGATAGAAAGACTAAGATCTTCCTCTCCCACAATTCCAACACTAAATATGAGATAAAGAACTTGATAAGATGCAGTACCAAAGGCGTAATCTACATAGTACAATGCATCTGTGGCCTTCAATACGTCGGTCAGACCTCGAGATGTCTAAAAGACAGAATACGGGAACATCTGTTACAGATCGAACATGGCAACACCGACACTGCCCTATACAGCCATTTTTCTATCCATCATAGAGGGAACATCAAGGACCTTAGATTCTACGGAATCCAAATAATAAAACCAAACTGGAGGGGAGGCAATTATGAAAAAAATCTCTTGATTGCTGAATCAAGATGGATTTTTGATTTGGACTGTCTTTACCCAAAGGGTTTAAACAATAAAGAAGATCTTTGCCATCTACTAAATCTAAGACAATAACAACTCATGGAGACAAAGATATCTCCCCAAGATTCTAATGGAAGACCTCCTCTTTTAAGAAGCAAGTGACACAAGCATGCAGGGCACCTATTCAGAGAGTTTCACCTCAAATGGAAAAGTCTCCATACCTCAAAGTAACAGATTAAGCTCTAGAATAGGATATACTTCACAACACCCAAAAATATCTTGATCACATCAATTAACCAATAGTTGATACAAATAGGACCTAGAAAACCAAAGGATGATAAACTAAAGAAATTTCATAGTCACTGCAAGCACCAATGATTTCTTAAGTCCCCAAAAAATAAGGATAATAGACATATCACTCAGAAGCCTTATCATATCCTTCACAGACTTATATGTGTGGGATTTAACCAAAAATAGGAGCCATTCTCCCATACACAGTTTACTGTTTTAGCAACAATTTAAACAGGTATCATACACAAGACATGTGAAGCCACAATATGACCCTAAAGAAAAATAAGTTACAACACAGTCCAAACCAACACATTGATATCGACCGACCAGCTCCAGGAATATCAGAAATCCTTGTACAGACATATGATTTGTTAGATGATGGGATCTCTCACATACAAAACTGTAATCTGTAGATTTAAATTTCTACCAGATATCTTATCATTAGTTTAGCGACACATCATTTAATCCTCTAATCTCCACTTAGTAAACGTAACAGTTATACATTTTCCTTATTTAACATCTTTCTTTCATAATATTATATGTTCTACCCTCCATAATACAGGATGGGTCTATGCTCGATATAAATCAAGCATAATATTACACACTACAGTATTATCTTCTGAAGATTTCAGTTGAGTATGATGTATACCATAATATTGTAATCCTATGACCTTTTGCGGTATATGAATACAGGGCGAACTCCAATATCTTTAAAGGGATTTGGATCGCCTTAAACAAACAGAATAACCCCTTAAAAATATCTCTAATGTCTCAATTAGAGGTTAGAATTAGCCATATAAGGGTATTCTAGTCCATATTCTAACCAATCACCTATTCAAAATACAAACTATAATATAACCCGGAAGATAAACAATGGCAAAGGTTTGGCGACTAAACCGGAAGTACGAAATTTCCTCACTTACGGTTTTACGGAACATAACATCCGGTGTAACCAAACCCACCCACAGGAATTAGATTTGACTTCCGAGTAAAGGGGACATACATTAATATAATTGGGACAATTACGGACATATAGAAGAGCCTAAATAACATAGGTAAGTCCTATTAAATGGGGCTATACGCCCAAACGTGTATAAGAACAAACAAAACAATATTAAATATGAAGACACAAATACGATATTTGGACAATAACATAATAAGGTCCAACAGTCAAACACATCCGGGTTACTATTTCCGGGTCACCATTTCCGGAATAGCAATTATTTGGCGCCAAAATTATGGCGCAATTATAGAGGATTATGATTGGTTAGAAAAGTGTTTAAAGGCTGTTGCTCACCCATACCATATGTTAGTCTTGAGAAAGACCTCTACTGCAGGCCGAAACGCGTTGACAAGTATATGGTGAGCATTATTCCTTTTAACTATTGTATAGTAATAGCAATATCACACTATGTTGTTATCTTTTGTTTACAGGTTTTGAGGATTTCCCAGGCACTTTTTTCTATTTTTGTTTTATTTTTATTCGAACTTTGTTTTTTATTCTCATTTCTTGAACTATTGTTTTTGCCATCTCAGGGACAATTGCTATCAGGAAGCTGATTGTAGACTACTGTTTGAGAATAAAAAGCCCTCCAAGGTTTTTTAAAGTTTTTTAAAGTTTCTCAATTTTTATATGTTTTTTTCAGTGATCACGTTCACTAGTTTGTGCACACACTAGCTACTTATTTTTTCCTTTTTTTGAGACATCACTAAACAATTTTTGAAGGAATTATATATTTTTAAATACAATTTTGTGTGGATTTAATTTTCTTTGCATAATTTTTGGATTACATGTTTTTCACGGATTATTTTCCACTGGAGATCACGTTACTTTCTAACATTTGTTCTATTTTTTATACTGCTATTTTTAATTATACTATTTAGCATTTGTTATATAATTGCCATAACATATTATAGTGCTTATATGTTGATTTCCCAAAATTAGGGTTTAAACTATTTATTTACAAATTTCAGCCCACTCCACTACTAGATGGGCTAACGCCCGTTGTGTTTTAATTATTGTCATTATTTTCTACTCCTGCACACTTACACATTAAGCAGGCTTATCTATTAGAGAATAACCTGACAACGTGTTACGCTCCCCCCTTTCTTATATATGTGAAGTTCTTGTCAGATAGACTTTACTCATTAAGAATGTTTTAGGGTAATACCGAAATATTGTTTTTAAGGTAATACCAATGTTGATATGGATCCATATTTGTGTATATAATTGATATTAAACTCTGTTATTTTATTTAAAAACGTATTCTCTGTGCCACTCATCGATTTCTTATGTAAATCTTTGCTGTACTATACATACAATTTTGATTTTACATTTGCACTCTAATTAGTGAATATTACTACAACCCCTAGTTTAGGGGTATATATGCTTGGACTTCACGCATTTAACAAATCTATTAACACATAAGATAGGACTATTTCAACCTTTATAGTCTAATTTTACATAGGATTAATTCCATTCTTGATTATATCAAATCAACTATTCCCTTAACCCTTGGCCTTGCCTTTTTTGGCGCTCCTATCTAATCACTTCTCTATCAGTATTTCACACCGCGGGCATTTGGGGACCTGCCTCAGACAGGAGCTATAGGTCGTTTCATACACAAGCGCTGTAAGAAAAACAAGTCTGTTCTGATACTTTCCAAACTTGTACAACTTGAGCTCCAACTTCGACCCCAAAACATACACACAAGACACGAAACTGAACAATATAAATACATACCTCTCATCCCTCAATTTACCCCACCTCACAACTAACCAACAAACCCAACTAGAGCATCCCATATCGCCAGAAGAAATCCAACTAGCAATTAAAGATCTCCCTGTTGGGAAATCGCCAGGCCCAGATGGCTTTAGTAACCACTATTATAAATCTTTCCTGGAAGACTTACTCCCTCATATTACCACATTCTTTAACCATATTGACGACTCTAAACAATTTTCCGCCTGTTCATTCAAAGCCCATATCATTCTTCTTCCTAAACCAAAGAAATTCCTAGATCACCCATCACATTACCGCACTATTTCGCTAATCAACTCAGATGTAAAAATTTATGCAAAAATACTGGATAATAGACTGAATCTGGTACTCCCAGATCTAATCCATCACAATCAGGTGGGCTTCGTCCCTAGAAGAGAGGCGAAAGACAACACGGTCAGGGCTCTTAACTTAATTCAATACATGCAAGATAGAGAAATTCCTGGAATTCTGCTATCAATGGATGCAGAAAAGGCCTTTGACCGTGTTGGCTGGGACTTCCTCAAAGCCACCTTGATTAATATGGGCCTTGGACTTAAGATTATTAACAGAATTGTTGCCTTATATTCTCACCCTAATGCAAAATTACTTATTAATGGCACACTATCCAGTACATTCACCATTTCTAACGGAACACGACAGGGATGTCCCCTCTCCCCCCTACTGTTTGCATGTTTCATAGAAACCCTGGCCACAAAAACAGACAAAATCCATTGATCAACGGAATACAAATTGGTGCACAATCATACGTAATGTCTTTATTTGCAGATGATATTTTATTTTCTATCACAAATCCCGACACCTCAATACCCACCCTAATGCAAGAATGTCATGCTTCCAAACTGCTCTCCAATTTTTCGATAAATGTTTCCAAATCCGAAGTCTTAAACATTAACCTTGACAATATTGCACTGGAAAGAGCTAAAACCCTAATGCCATTCACATTGCGTCCCCACTCCTTACATTACCTAGGGATAGAACTAACCACTTCTTTAGAACAAACTTTCAAACAAAATTACCTCCCCATACAAAAAACAATTATTAGGGATTTATCATTGTGGCTCACCAAGAAGCTTTCATGGATAGGCAAAATAAATGTTCTAAAAATTAACATCTTTCCTAGACTCCTGTATATACTGCAAACTTTACCAATTCCAATTCCTAGAAATTACATCCCTGCTATACAGAAAGCATTCAGTGACTTCTTTTGGCATTGACGCCCCCCCAGGATAAATAGAAACATTATGCAAACTCCTAAACTTCAAGGGGGCCTAGTTATACCCAATATATTGAAATACAGTCAAGCCATTTTCTTGCAAAGGATTATTGATTGGCGCATACACTTTGAACATAAAAGATGGGTTCAACTAGAACATTCCATATCAAACACACAACATCTAGGAAAGCTATGCTGGAACCTAGACCACTTACTGACCAAACAATATCTCAATTCACAGCTGATAGCAGAAACATACAGATCATGGGAAACTATAATATCCATACACCCCTACATATCTTCTAAACCCTCTCCATTAACCTCAATTATAGATAATGGACAATTTACACTAGGAACACAACCAATGAGAGACACCCCAAAATCCTTTTATAGAGACATTCCGATACACTACTTAACATCGAATGAAAAAAATATTATCACAATCAGATTTGATTGATAAGGGATATATCTTCTTCCACAACGGGTTTCTATATGCCTGCATTCACCACTTTATAACAACACATAAACATTCCAGAAACATGGTTAGACCACTGACCAACTTTGAACAACTTTGTGTTAGAACTCCTCCATTATCACATACCCTATCATCAATCTATAAAATACTAACATATAATCCCCCAGGTCACATACCTCTTTTCCTTGAAAAATGGGAAAAAGAACTAGGCATTGTGATACTACCCCAAACCAGTGCATTGATCTTCCAAAATATTACGAAAACATCAATCTCACTCTCTATGCAGGAGATCAACCTGAAAATTCTACATAGATGGTATCTCTCCCCAGTTAAATTAAACCCCTTATACCACAACAAACCCAAATATTGTTGGAGATGTGGCCACGGGTGGGGCAATTTAGCCCATATGTGGTGGTGATGTAATGCAGTTCAGAATTTCTGGAGAAATATAATTGGAGAAATAGAAAAAAATGTAAGCACTCAGTTTCCCTTAGACCCCACCATCTGGCTTTTAGGCAGACCTCCTAACATTAAACTTCAACACAGTCTTAAATTATTCTACATTTTGACTAACAGCGCCAGATATCTTCTAGCCAGAAATTGGAAAAGCAAAGAAGCCCCTTCCTTAAAGTTGTGGACTAACAGAGTCTCAGAACTCTTCGACCTTGAGGAATATTATTACATTAAATATGCTAAAATGGAAGTATACGTTGAAATGACCACACTTTGGGAACAATATCTCAAAACTTAAATACCCCACTCTTGACGCAACAAAATGGATCAACTTAAAACATGAGTGTCTTTTTGCACTTTATTAGAATAAACAAGGCATAAACAAAAACAAAACAACATATTCAGGATTTACTGGTTCTTAATCAAGCAGTCATATAACCCAGTTGGACCTGTACAGTATCTTTGCTTTCCTCCTTTCTCTGTATTTTCTCTCCTTTTCTTCCTTCTTTTCTTTTTTCTCTCCATGCCCATTTCACCTTCCAAACATACCTTTGATGTTGCATACTCCACCGTTCATGAAGGTCTTTAATTGTTTCTGTTTCTTTTCATCAAAAATTTAAATGTAAAATTTTACCGTTGTTTTTTGTTGAATGTCGCTTACGGAAGTTGCGCCTTCCACTTTGTAACTCAATTTAAGCTAAATAAAAATCTGTGTTTAAAAAACAAACAAACAAAAAAAAAAACACGTTGAGATCTGTGCATACCCTAAAAGAGCTAAGTAAGTAAAAATTGTTACAATTGTTTAAAAATTGCTGGCAAGTATTTTAAAATATTTTTCAAAAATAAGCAAAATTACTTACATAGCCATGCTGTCTGGTGCAGTCTGATCCACCCCCATTATGAGTGTTAAGCTTCAGAAAGACAAGCATTGTGTTTCACAGCTGCTTATTTGCTTCTAGGCATGTTCCAGCAGATAATGGGTGTGCAGGTCTGCATTCTACCAAAGCACATGTAGATATACAGATATAGAATGAAATTGGTGGTGGGGGGGGGGATTAGAGCTGTACAATGCAGAATCATACAATTTTAAAACAACTTTCCAATTTACCTCTATTATCAAATTAGCTTAATTTATTTCATATCCTTTGTTGAAGCAGTAAAGCATCACTGGGAGTTAGCTGAGAGACAATGACAAGAGTCATATATGCAAAGCCACTAATTGGCAGCTCCAGAGCCTACAAAGGATACAAAGAGAACAAAACAAATAAGATAATAGAAGTTATTTAAAAATCACATGCCCTATCTGAATCATGAAAAAAAATGTGTTTCATGTAAACAAGGATGTTTCTTTCATACAGGTAGTGAGAGTCCATGATCCATTACTCCTGGGAACTAGTACACAAGCTGTGGAGTCCACGAGTAATAAAACAAAGGGTGGGATTTAAGATAAATATTTTTCTTTTTTTACTGAAAAACTAAATTCACAACCTCAAAAGCACCCAAATAGGGCAAAACAATTAAAAATAACCAACAGGCAAAAAATAAAAACAGTCAACCTGAGATAACTGCCTGAAAGACTTTCCTACCAAAGGCCAACTCAGACAAAGCAAAAACATGAAAATCGTAGAAATTAGAAAAAGTATGCAAAGAAGACCAAGTAGCTGCCTTGCAAACTTGGTTAACTGGAGCCTCTATCTTAAGAGCCAAACAAGTGGCAACTGGTCTAGTAGAATGAGCAGGAATCCGTTAAGGTGGAGGCTGACTTGCCTCCAAGAAAGCCTTATGGATCAGAAGTTTCAACCAAGAAGCCAAATAAATGGCAGAAGCTTTCTGCCCTTTCCAGGAACCAGAAAAGTGAACAAACTAGAGAATTGTATGAAAAGCATCAACTTAATATTTTAATGCTCTAACAAGGTCCATTTTATGCAAAAAAAACGTGAATAATTTTAGATATTATAACACAAAGAATGGACAACCATTTCCAAATGATATGGTCTGAAGATTCAACCGTAGGCAAGAAAACAAACTTTGTCCTAAAAAAACGGCCTTGTCCTGAAAAAATAAGAGGAGGATCACAAGAAAAAGCAAATAACTCAGACACTCTTCTAGCGGAAGAAATAGCCAAAAGAAACAAAACGTTATGCATAGGCTCAAAATGAGAAGACTGGAAAACCTTCAAAACCAGCATAAGACTCAAGGGAGGAGAAACTGGTTTAACAGGCTTAATTATAGCCAAAACCTGAACATGCTGGCTGATCATCATGAGAAATGTAGTTCCAAAGCCTCTGGAGGGCCAAGTTTGAGGATGTCTGTCCTAGAGGAATATAACAAAGAGCGGATAAACCCTTATTCAAACCATCTTGCAAAAATCTAAGAATTCTAAAAGAATGGAAGGAAAAACCATGATCCATACATCAAGAAGTAAAAGTCCCCCAAACCTTATAATAAATCTTCCTAGACACAGGCTTACGAGCCTGTATTAGAGCCTCATTAACAGAAGAGAATCCTCTCTGCTTAAAGGGACAGTATACACTAATTTTCATATAACTGCATGTAATAGACACTACTATAAAGAATAATATGCACAGATACTGATATAAAAATCCAGTATAAAACTGTTTAAAAACTTACTTAGAAGCTGTCACTTTGGCTCTGTTGAAAAGGTAGCTGGAAAGCCCACTGCAAGTGGCAAATAAGACACTCCCCCCCTCCCCCTTCTTTTGCATATGAAAAGACCCTTTACACAAACAGGAGCAAGCTGGAGTAGGTAGTCGAGCGTATTCACATAAAACTTTGGGGCTTGGTTAGGAGTCTGAAAATCAGAGCAATGTTATTTAAAAATAAGCAAAACTATACATTATTTAAAAAAAAAAACTTTATGGGCTATATAAATAGATTATCTACAAAACATTTATGCAAAGAAAAAATGAGTGTATAATGTCCCTTTAAGTGCTAATCATTTAATCTCCATGCTATCAAGCTTAGAGATTTGTGACATGAATGGAAAAACAGACCTGGATGCAAAGGAAGTGACCAAGGAGGGCAAATGGACATTTGAACTATATCTGCATACCAAGACCAAGTCGGAGCAATAAGAATCACTGATGCTCCCTCTTGTCTGATTTTGGCCAACACCCTGGGAAGATCCTGGAGGTGAAAAAAAACATAAGCTAGTCAAAATGACCATGGAACTACCAGAACATCTACAAACACTGTTTGAGGATCCCTGGACTTCACACAGTACCTGGGAAGTTTGTGATTCAACCAAAAGGCCATCAAATACATCTATAGGAGACCCCAAATATCCACTGTCTGATTGAAAACATCCAGATGAAGAGACCACTCTACTGGATGCAAGGGTTAACAACTGAGAAAATCTGCTTCCCTGTTATCCACTCCAGGAATATAAAAACAGCAGAAATTTTACAATTTACTTCTGCCCAGGGAGGAATTTGTGATAATTCCCTCATGGCTAGCGAATTGTGAGTTCTCCCTTGATGATTGACATATGTACTCCTGCAACAAAATCAGAGATGACTACCTTTCCAACAGTGGCCAACTCTGAAGGACTTTGAAAATTGCATGGAGTTCTAAAACATTTATAGGTAATTTTGCCTTATGAGGCGAACAAACCCCCTGTGCTCTCTGAGAATCCCAGATGGCCCCCCATACTGAAAAAATTGCTTCTGTAGAGA
Source organism: Bombina bombina (assembly GCF_027579735.1). Taxonomy (NCBI): domain Eukaryota; kingdom Metazoa; phylum Chordata; class Amphibia; order Anura; family Bombinatoridae; genus Bombina; species Bombina bombina. The sequence goes on along the minus strand of NC_069505.1, from coordinate 226,730,916 downwards.
TCACAGTTCAAGTAGGATGAATAAAAGAAGCCCTCTGCGTAGTAAGCGGAAGATTCAGCCACCAAGATAGAGACTGGCTTGTTCTGAAATCTAGATGAATCCCTCAAGATAGAGTATGATTACTGCACTGTTGCCAAATAATACAAAGCTGTAGAGGCCTCATGAGGAAACAAGCACTGTTAATAGCATCTGAAGACACAATCCTGAGACTTAACACATCCATGCAAAGAGCAACTGAGGGACAAGAAAGACTGAAGATTTAGATAGTTGGACACTAACTGCAATATCCCTATCAGTTTTATAGGCTTTTAGAGGAAATATGGTATTTGTAGGTATTCCTATTTAACAACTCTCAAACAGATTAATGAAGTTGTTTTTTCTAGGATTACCAGTTTAGTAGTTATATATCTCAATAGGTAACCCACTGACAAAACTATGTGTTTAACAGAGAGCTTATTCAACTCTGAATATGATTTTATAAATCCTCTGGATAACCTGCTAAAGGCTTTCAATATTTACTAATAAAGAACTTTGGTTTTGCAAAGCAATTCTGATTTTTATCAAAGTCTTAGTTGTGAGTCTCAGATGAGCTAAACAGCAGGTATGAAAAAGCAGGCAGGTTTCATGCAATGAGGAAGTAGTATGCAACACCTGATATGTAGAAATTAGTAGAGAAATATACCAAAAAAATAAAGCTATTTGCAGTTAGTCAGAGACAGTCAAATTTACAGACAGCTGAGATAAAAGTACTTGCAATTAGTATATAGCTTTCTTACTTGTATACTTCTGATATCCGGTCTGCTGTTGATCCTTTGAAATAACTTACTTAGGAGTTGAAGATCCTGAATTCAATAAACGTTATGCAGTCTGGTTAGAGAGCAGAGTGTTCTGTGACTCCCTCAGAACACAGCATGTGGATGATGATGTCAGTGCACAACTGATTCAGTGTGAAGTGGCAGCAGAGGGAGAGGATGATACTCACAGCTGTTAGAGGATTAATGCAGGTAACAGAGTTCAGAGATGATTCAAGCTGCAATGTAGTGAATCCTTCTGAAAAGAGAAGTATAGAAACTTCAAATATCAAATAGTTTGGCTTAAGAGAAAAGCTCAGGAAGAGCGCAGCAACAATGGGAGAGAAAAGAAATTTCCCAAACACTTGCAGTGATCAAGCAGTTTGTGTAGGAATAGGCCCCTCCTTAAATAGGAATATGAGTAGGAACAAGGATATGCCTCTTAAAGGGGTAGCAGATATGACAGATCCCCCCACTCAGGATGCCCCCATACCATCCATTCAACTTGGTTTTGAGGGGTATTTGTTATGAAACTTTGCAAGTAAACGAGGAGCATGTAAATCGTGGTCTGGACTCCTTGAATCCTCCTCTGTACCATACCCCTTCCAATGGACCAAATATTCTACTCTTCTCCATCTACATCGTGAATCTAGTATACTCTCCACTTCATATTCTTCTTGGTCAGATGAAGCGACAGGTGAAGTTGTTGTATCTGCAACAGGAGGAGGTGTGTTCCCTAAGTAAGGTTTCAGAAGGGACACATGGAATGATGGATGAATTCTGAGCGTGTAAGGTAAATTGAGTATTACAGCATTGGAATTAATGATTTTCTTGATTGTATATGGACCTATGAATTGATTGGCCAGCTTCTTACAGGGAACTGTAAGTTTAAGGTTTTTGGTAGATAGCCAGACATGGTCACCGATAGTATATACAGGAGGAGTTGATCGTTTTGTATCGAAGTATTTCTTTTGAGTCTTTTTTGCTTCTTCCAGATGGTCTTTTAGCATTGCTAGTGAGGATTTTATGTTCTGACTGTAGTTACTTACTGTAGGATTAGTGGATATTAAATCTTTTACTGGTAAAGATTTAGGATGAAAACCATAAGTTGCGTAAAATTTTGGTGGAGGAATTTATGGAATTGTTGTGCGCAAATTCAGCAAAGGGTAACAAATCCACCCAGTCATCCTGTAGGTGAGATATATAGCATCCCAGGTATTGTTCCAGTGTTTGGTTGGTGCTTTCAGTTAATCCGTTAGACTGAGGATGGAAAGCGGTTGAATATCGTGGTGAAATTCTGAGAAGTCTACATAGTTCTCTCCAAAACTTTGATGTAAATTGCGTTCATTGATCGGACATTATTGATGTGGGAAGTCCATGCAATTTAACAATATTTGAAAAGAAAACCTTGGCTGTTGTCACAGCGGTTGGTAAGGATTTTAGTGGTATAAAATTGGCTAGTTTCGTAAGGTGGTCAACCACTACTAATATGGTAGTGTTCTTGTTAGAGGGTGGTAGGTCTACTATAAAGTCCATAGCAATCATATTCCATGGGACTTCTGGTATAGGTAGAGGGCACATAAGACCAAAAGGTTTTTGATGTGATTTTTTGTTTCTAGAGCAGACATGACAATCTTTAACGAAGTTGAGGACATCCTGTCCTAATTGGGGCCACCATAAAGCTCTACTTAAAAGTTCCCTTGTTTTTGTTGTTCCTGGATGACCACTAAGTGGTGATTCATGGAAGTGTTGTAAGAGTTCCTTTCATAGAGATGGAGGAACATAAGTCAAGTTGTTGTAGTAATAGATCCCAGAAGTATCGTCCTTTGTACAGATAGAGGGAACCTCTTTATCTGACTGTAAAGCTATTAGAATGTCAGCATGCAAGGGGGTACTAGTTGCCACAATTTTATGAGGTGGGATGATGTGTACTTTCTCTTGATCGTCTGGCAGTGGTTCAAGTGATCGTGAGAGAGCATCTGCTTTAATATTTTTTCAACCCGGTCTGTAAGTGATTAGGAAATCGAAACGGTCCAGAAACAGAGCCCATCTTACCTGTCTAGATAAAAGGGTTTTATTGTTTCTCAGGTATTGCAGATTCTTATAGTCTGTGAAGATGTAGAATGGTTTTGGGGTGCCTTCCAGCAGATGCCTCCAGTTTTCCAGAGCACATTTTATCGCTAGTAGCTCCTTATCCCTAACTGAGTAGTTTCTTTCAGGAGCTGTAAGTGACCTGGAGTAATACCCTATTGGGTGTAAGGAAAGATTCTCTAGGCTCTGTTGTGAAAGAACAGCTCTGATACCAGTATTAGAGGCATCAACCTCTAGTGTTTATTGGGAGTCAGGATTAGGTAACTGTAATATGGGAGCAGTTGAGAAATGTTCTTTTAATGACTCAAATGCATTCTTGGTTTCATTGGTACATATGAATTTTCGTTTCCCGGTTAATCTTGTTAGGGGCTGTACTAAAGTAGAGAAATTTTTTATGAAGCGTCTGTAAAAATTTGAGAACCTCTGAAGTGATTTTACTGTTGTGGGTGTGGCCCAATTCAAAATGGAAGTGACTTTTTCAGGATCCATAGTTATACCAGAGGGTGAGATTATATACCCTAGGAATTTTATCGTCTTTACATGGAAACAACACATTTTAGCATAGAGGCGATGGTCCCTCAGCCTGGATAAAACCCACCTTACATGTTTGATGTGTTCGTTAATATCTCGTGAGTAGATTAAAATGTCATCTAAATATATTACCACGCACACATCCATCAGATCTTTAAAGATGTCATTTATAAAAAATTGGAATGTGGCGGGTGCGTTTGTTAGACCGAATGGCATTACGTTGTATTGGAAAAGCCCGTATCGGGTCCTGAAAGCAGTTTTCCACTCATCCCCACTCCTCATCCTAATGAGGTTGTAAGCACCCTTTAAGTCAAGTTTTGTAAAAATCTTGGCATCTCTTAGCCTTTCTAGGAGCTCAGGGATGAGTGGAAGTGGGTATCTGTTTTTTATTGTTACAGAATTTAAAGCCCTATAGTCAATGATGGGTCTGAGGGTGCCATCTTTATTGGTGACGAAAAATATGCCTGCTGCTGCAGAGGAGGTTGAAGGTGAAATAAAACCCTTTCGTAAGTTTTCGTCTAGGTACTCCCTTAAAAATTTCAACTCTTTTTGTGATAGGGGGAAAATTCTGCCAAAGGGTATGACTGCACCAGGTTTGGTGTCTATAGGGCAGTCATACGGTCTGTGTGGTGGTAAATTTTCTGCATCCTTTAGGTTAAAGACGTCAGAAAATTCCGTATAAGCTGTGGGCAAAGATGGTTCAATATGTTGTATGCTGGTGTAAGGAAAACAGGTAGTAGTACAGTATGGTGAGTTGAAAGTGAGATCATTAGAGGACCAGTCTATTGTAGGATTGTGTTTTTTTAACCATGGGTAACCAAGTATCAAAGGGTGTATGGAACCAGGGATTACGTCAAAGGTGATGTATTCCTTATGACCAGTGTTATTGGTGCAGAGAATTGGTATTGTGTGGTAGGTTATAGGACCCTTTAAGAAATTAGAACCATCAATAACTCTGACATAAACAGGTGTTTTTTTAAGCACACAGGGTATTTTATTAGTGGTTACAACTTTACAGTCTATAAACATGCCAAATGCCCCCGAGTCAATCATAGCCTCTTTCTGGAGGATGTGCTGATCCCACTGTAAAGACAAAAAAATAGACAAGTGAGTTTTTGTGAATAGTACAGTATGTGAACTTATGTGGCAAATCTTACCCTTCTTCTGACGAATTAGCAAGGGACATGTAGAAACGGTATGATCCTTATTGGCGCAGTACATGCATAAGTTTGCAAGGCGACGTCTTGATTTTTCTTTTTGAGACAGTGGTCCTTTGAGGGTTCCAATCTCCATGGCAACAGTAGTGGTGCTATGTTTATCATAGTGTGGAGTGAAGGGTTTCTTATTAAATAGGTCAGGACTTTGTCTTTCTTGTCTCCTTTCTCTTTATCGACGGTCCATAGATATGCATACCTTTATGAGAGCTTCTAAGGTTTCAGGCAATTCTATCCTTGAAAGCTCATCCTTAAGATGCTCTGACAATCCTAGATGGAATTGGTTTTTAAGGCTTACTAAGTTCCATTGAGAATCTGTGGCCCACAAATGGAACTCTGCTACATAATCCTCAACCGCCCTTTTGCCCTGCTTTAGGGATCTTAGATTGTTTTCAGCGGTGTTCTGCTTGTTAGTATCCTCATAGAGGGTAGACATTGCAGAAAAAAAATTGTGTAGGGAATCCAGGATTGGATCATTTAATTCAAAAAATATGTCCGCCCAGGACCTGGGCTCTCCACTAAGGTAGGAGATCGTAGTACAAACTTTGATTTGTTCTGTACAATAAGTTTTCGGTTTCATGCTATACAACAATAAGAAGGAATTTTTAAACTCACAAAATTTTGATCTAACCCCTGAAAAGGGTTGTGGTGGGTTTATATGTAGTTCCGGGTGCTCAGCTGCTTTTTAGGTAAAAAAGTCATTAATCAGGCGTTTTAGGGTGTTATTCTCTGTTTGCAATTCATTTAGCCCCTGTGCAAGGATATCAACTTTTTGATTAAGTGAGGTTATTTGGTTTGCCATTTCTGTGGGATCCATCTTTACCTAATTACCTTTTTTTATGGCTTGATCACTCTGCAATATCCCTATCAGTTTTATAGGCTTTTAGAGGAAATATGGTATTTGTATTTGTAGGTATTCCTATTTAACAACTCTCAAACAGATTAATGAAGATGTTTTTTCTAGGATTACCAGTTTAGTAGTTATATATCTCAATAGGTAACCCACTGACAAAACTATCGCCTAGATTTAGAGTTCTGCATTAGCCATCAAAAGCAGCGTTAAGGGGTCCTAACACTGCTTTTTACCGCCCGCTGGTATTTAGAGTCAGTCAGGAAAGGGTCTAACGCTCACTTTCCAGCCGTGACTTTTCCATACCGCAGATCCCCTTACATCAATTGCGTATCCTATCTTTTCAATGGGATCTTCCTAACGCCGGTATTTAGAGTCTTGGCTGAAGTGAGCATTAGACCCTCTACCGACAAGACTCCAGCCGCAGAAAAAAAGTCAGGAGTTAAGAGCTTTCTGGGCTAACGCCGGTTCATAAAGCTCTTAACTACTGTGCTCTAAAGTACACTAACACCCATAAACTACCTATGTACCCCTAAACCGAGGTCCCCCACATCACCACCACAATAATAAAAATTTTAACCCCTAATCTGCCGAACGCACACAGCCACCAACATTATCCCTATGTACCCCTAATCTGCTGCCCCTAACATCGCCGACACCTACATAATATTTATTAACCCCTAATCTGCCGACCGGACCACGTCGCTACTCTATAAAATGTATTAACCCCTAAACCGCCTCACTCTTGCCTCGCAAACCCTATAATAAATAGTATTAACCCCTAATCTGCCCTCCCTAACATTGCTGACACCTAACTTCAAGTATTAACCCCTAATATGCCGACCGGACCTCGCCGCTACTCTAATAAATGTATTAACCCCTAAAGCTAAGTCTAACCCTAACCCTAACACCCCCTAAATTAAATATAATTTTAATCTAACAAAATAAATTAAATATTATTAACTAAAGTCTTCCTATTTAAAACTAAATACTTACCTGTAAAATAAACCCTAATATAGCTACAATATAACGAATAATTATATTGTAGCTATATTAGGATTTATATTTATTTTACAGGCAACTTTGTATTTATTTTAACTAGGTACAATAGCTATTAAATAGTTATTTACTATTTAATAGCTACCTAGTTAAAAAAAATACAAAATTACCTGTAAAATAAATCCTAACCTAAGTTACAATTAAACCTAACACTACACTATCAATAAATAAATTAAATCAATTAACTACAAGTACCTACAATTAAATAAACTAAACTAAATTACAAAAAAAAAAACCCACTAAATTGCAAAAAAATAAAAAAAGATTACAAGAATTTTAAGCTAATTACACCTACTCTAAGCCCCCTAATAAAATAACAAAGCCCCCCAAAATAAAAAAATTCCCTACCCTAATCTAAATTAAAATAGTTAACAGCTCTATTACCTTACCAGCCCTTAAAAGGGCTTTTTTTGTGGGGCATGCTCCAAAGAAAACAGCTCTTTTGCCTGTAAAAAAAACACAATACCACCCCCCAACATTACAACCCACCACCCACATACCCCTACTCTAACCCAAACCCCCCTTAAATAAACCTAACAGTACCCCCCTGAAGATCTCCCTACCTTGAGTCGTCTTCACTCAGCCGAGCAGCGATGGACCAAAAGAAGACATCCGGAGCGGCAGAAGTCTTCATCCTATCCGGGCAGAAGAGGACATCCGGACCGGCAAACATCTTCATCCATCCGACGAGGAGCGGCTCCATCTTCAAGACCTCCAGCGCGGAACATCCTCTTCTACCGACGACTACCGACGAATGAAGGTTCCTTTAAGTGACGTCATCCAAGATGGCGTCCCTCGAATTCCGATTGGCTGATAGGATTCTATCAGCCAATCGGAATTAAGGTAGGAAAAATCTGATTGGCTGATTGAATCAGCCAATCAGATTCAAGTTCAATCGGATTGGCTGATCCAGGTTTCATGCAATGAGGAAGTAGTTTGCAACACCTGATATGTAGAAATTAGTATAAAGCTTTCTTACTTGTATACTTCTGATATCCGGTCTGCTGTTGATCCGTTGAAATAACTTACTTAGGAGTTGAAGATCCTGAATTCAATAAATGTTATGCAGTCTGGTTAGAGAGCAGAGTGTTCTGTGACTCCCTCAGAACACAGCGTGTGGATGATGATGTCAGTGCACAGCTGATTCAGTGTGAAGTGGCTGCAGAGGGAGAGGATGATACTCACAGCTGTTAGAGGATTAATGCAGGTAACAGAGTTCAGAGATGATTCAAGCTGCAATGTAGTGAATCCTTCTGAAAAGAGAAGTATAGAAACTTCAAATATCAAATAGTTTGGCTTGAGAGAAAAGCTCAGGAAGAGCGCAGCAACAATGGGAGAGAAAAGAAATTTCCCAAACACTTGCAGTGATCAAGAAGTTTGTGTAGGAATAGGCCCCTTATTAAATAGGAATATGAGTAGGAACAAGGATATGCCTCTTAAAGGGGTAGCAGATATGACACTAACTTCATCCTCCTTAGATCTGTCAAGGAAAGACGCATGTAAACTGAATCTATCTGAACCACTAGAAAATCCAACCTTTGTCTGAGGAACCATCAAACTCTTTGGAAAATTGATTTTCCAACCATGTTGTTGAAGAAGGAACAGCAGTATGCTGGTGTGAGGTTCTGCTAAAAAAAAGATTGAGCTTGAACCAAGGTGTAGCACAGGTAAGGAAACGCTGCAATACCCTGAGTTCTGATTACAGACAAAAGGGAACCCAGGACCTGAAGAAAATTCTGGGAGCTGTAGCCAGACCAAACAGTAGAACTTTTGAACCCGATGATGTTACTTGAGAATAGGAATGTGAAGGTAAGCATCCTTTAAATCTATTGTGGACATTAACAGACCTTACTGAATAAAAGGCAGAAAAGTCTGAATAGTCTCCCTAAAAGTCTGAATAGTAGAAACTCTGAGAAATTAGTTTAGAGCCTTTAGATCCAGAACTAGTCTGAAAAGTTCCCTCCTTCTTTGGAACAATGGAGAGGTTAGAATAAAACCCCATTCCCTGTTCCAACAAAGGAACAATAATTCTCATAGGATCTAGATCAGAAACTGAAAAAGGCCTGAGCCTTCACCAGATTTCTCAGAACATTGAACAAACAAAAAAAAACCCTTCTCATAAGAAGCCTCGTTCTGAAACCTTTGATTCGATAACCCTTGGAGACTATATTTAGATCCCAAGGAACCTGAACAAACGGAAACCAAGTTTTCTGAAAGAAGCTTTACCTCCTACCAGAGCCTCTGGATCAGGGCTGCACCTTCATGTGTCCAATCTCTGGAAATAAACTCAGAGACCGCATCAGGGACATGAAATACATCTGGGAAAAAACCACAAGCTTGTCCCCATCAACTTTAGAAACTTTAACTTCTAAAAGAGAACAAATATGCTTAATTTTAAAACGAATAAGTAGATATTTCAGATTCATGATCAGAGGTAGACCCCTGATTACCAGAACAAAACCCTTTCCCTCTGAGGACATAGCAGCTTCATCACTAGAAACATTAATCTCAGCAGGCTTAGAACAGGCCTTGACAAAACTTTTTGCCAGGGAGCCAATGGTTCCTTGAATCTTACTCCTGGCTTCTAACTTTTTGGGTTATTTTCCATATCTATATACCAAGACCACTGTCTGGTTCCTGAATATTCTAACAGGTTCCCAAATTTTAAACAGATTTGTCGACCCCTGGCTTAGAGATAATAGAATGTAAATTCTTACCAGACCTTTTACGCTTACTTGAAAGAGGCATGGCAACTAACATTTCAGACACAGTAGATTGTATAAAAACGTTGACTCCAAGAATCAGTAGGATTCTCCCCTAAGGAACAAATTGAAGGAGCAGCAACAATTTTAGAGGCAAGAGCAGCATTAGATTGGTCAGAATGCATTGAAATATTAAATACATTTATTGCATAAATTAACCAGCTTCTAAAGGCAGATTTAGGGACAGTTAGAGTCAAAAGTCTTCATATCAGAACTTATACAGAAGTTAAAGTGAATGTCAAGTTGGGGTGGGACTTCTGGATGGACGCAAGCTACAAGAGCTCCGCTACCATCAGCCAAAAGGGGCCTTTTTTGCAATGTTTAACAACCACCCAGACCCCCACATCATACATCTTACTGGGAGACCCTGCTCTGGTCATCACCAGTTGATCCTGCAATTGTGTAGGGCGCTCCATCAGCCCTAGCCCCCGATCGCATCGTCCATATTCCTAAAACTCGGCAACCCACTTTGTTGTTATAAGGGAGAATAGGATATCCCTTAATTCCTCAGCAAACAACAGTACCGTTACAGTAGGGGAGGTGATACGGTCCAGAATCCATGCCTCCAGCGTTCTCACTGTGTCCCTTATCGGACCTGAGGGCTGAAAGCCCACGAAAACAAACATAGGCCCAGAACGCAGCCTTCTGATGATCCCGGACCTTGTCCTACATATAGCCGCACCTGAGGGGTAAAGTATTGCGACAACAGAACCACAATTGAGCAGCTAAGGGCCATACACCTGCTTATACACCTCTGAGGCCTCTGCCACACTAGCTGGTGCTTCCTATACCAGGCATCTAATAGGCCTAGAAACTTACATACAGTTAAAGGAGGAATAACCCCCCTCACTTATTACAATTAGGAGCTGTGACACTGAACTGCTGTGATACTTTGAGATCAAACTGTCCCACCACATGCTTTGACAAGCCTAGCAAATAAAGGTCATCTGAATCAGCCTATTGGGTTAGGGGTACAGAGTATTACTCCCCTCACTCCTCATTCTGTAACTACGGACTTTTAATTAGTACCGGTCATTTGTTATGGGCAGCTGCCCTATTCAGTTTACTCTTCCCACCACAGAAGGTCGCAAATCTGCCTCTTGCCAATTTGTCTAATCCTCCATTACCCCCAACTGTTACATTTTCTACACCTTTTCACATGGCACTGGTGTGTGGTTGATGAGGTGCTTTTTGTCAGTCTTCCTTTTGATCAATCTTGGCATACAGGAGATATCTACAGTAAATCTTATACCTATTTACTCCTATTGAGGAACTGACACAATCACTTGGTTTGCCATGCCACTCTGAAGGTGTAACTCCACAAATATTCATTCTCATGAGAGTGGATCAATATTTAAAAAAAATCTCGTCTACCCAGGCTGTCAAGCTTAGCAATAAATTGAAAGCAACAGATAGAAAGACACGCCAAATGGCGGACTCGCCCATTGATGCCTCCCAACAACCAGATCAGCCTACAGTATACCCCAGGGAACACTCTTATGCAGGAGCTTAAATCTTTCTTTCTACCAAAAATTGATTCACTCCAGGCAGGTATGGATAATTTAACAAGCGAGGTGAGACAATTCTCCTCCCGTCTTTTCACTGCTGAAGGCAGTATCTCAGAAGTAGAGGACAGACAATTCAGCGCAGACATATCAATTAAACAAATTGTGAGGGAAAACCAGTATCTCCTAGACTGAGTCGAAGACCTAGAAAATAGGATTCCCCACAATAATTTGCGTATAGTAGGGGTTCCTGAATCAATAAAAGGTAAAGCGCTTATGGAGTTTGTTACAGTCATCTTCCCCAAGTTATTGGGTATTTCATCAGATCAACTTCCTATCAATGTGGAAAGAGTCCACAAGGTGGCCCCGACATCCTGCCAGACACCAGGAAGTGATTTTTAAATGCCTGAATTTTCAGAAAAACATTCGCCATTTGCAAGCATACCGGTCACAGAAAGAAGTAGGGCATGACGCTGCTCGCCTCCTGTTGTTTCAGGATTACTCAATGGAAGTTACAAATAAAAGGAAGGACTTTGCCCCACTCTGCTCCAAGCTACATGAGCAGGGGCGGCAGGTAGCTCTGCTCTACCCTGCTAAACTTCGCTTGGCTACACCCTCAGGCCCTAAATTCTTCCATTCTCCACATGCTTTGGAAGCATACTTAGCTACAGAATCCAAAAACCGCCCACCACCTAGATCTGGAGGCGGAGACCTGGACTGATCCCTCTTACTCAAATACTGCACCTGTTGCCTGATATGGATATGTAATGTATTCTTTGTCTTTTGATATCTCCCTGGTGTTTTATTTATTACTGAAACTAGGGCTAATATTGTCCTTTGTTTTTAAATCTAAGTTAACTAAACTCTATATCTTACTACTTAATTTTATAATTACAAATGATTTAGTACTGCCTGTAGTTTTTTTTTAAACTATGCTTAAATCACCTCTATAGGTGGATGGATGGATCACAAATTCATTGTTATAGCTATGTTTATTGGAGGTATCTCTCAAATTGTTGGTTATCTGTTATTCACTTACCATATCACCTTGTGTTGGGAACAGTTTAGTACTTTCAAACTTACCTCCCCCATACAGGGTCATGGGTGTTACCACTCTCCAGATCTATCCAGTATCTTGGGGCACCACATATTTTATTTGTATATATCACCCAAATTTTCTCCTCTCTAGCCCGAAGACTGACTTCTATACTTACCAGTCAGGAAGTCATTTACTTTGCTACCTACTACATAAGACTGATGTCAACTGTTGGCACATGGAGAGGATGCCTTAGAATAGTTAATTATGGTACACGCACAACACTCAGGTACATCAGTTGGCTAACCCAACCATATATCCCCTCAATACACATTAATCCGGTATGCCCACCATTTAGAGATGACGCTTCAGGGGTGACCCCTTTCTAAACGTGTCACCTGGTTCGTGTTGGACTACGTCTAAAAAAAAATGTATCAATATCTCTTCCATATTCAACCGGAAATGAATTAGAAGCAGAAACATCTGGTTAGACCCTATAAAATCTTATTCTCAAGATGTTTTGTTATTTATATTGTTGTTACTATTCAATACTTCTCAAGATACGTTGTTGTTTAGATTGTCGCTGTTATTTATTATATTCTGTTTGTACGTCTGTCAGTACCCCCATGCCCAAACTGACCCTCCCTTATGGAGAGAAGACTTTCAATATTTATTGTGCTCTCTACAAGATAATATAAAACTCCCCTCTCTTGTTATTTTTTGGACCATTAACTACTCAGTATGGGCTCACTAGTCTTTTTGAACTTGAAAGCTTCCCTATATGTACAAGGATCATTGACTGCCCCCTATTTTTTGATACATGGGATGGTCCTCCCACCCTTTTTTTTTCTTTTTCCCCTTCTCCTCCTCCCCCATGACCCAGCAATCTTGGATAGCATCCCTTATTACCCCCATGATATTTAATAATGGTATTTAGAGTCCTTTCTTGGAATGTGGGGGCCATTAACTCCCCTTTTAAGGGTAAGTCGATACTGACCCATCTACCTAAATAAAATGTTGATGTGGCTCTCCTCCAGGAGACGCACCTGGAAGACGGGGAGCATCTTATAATACTTCTAGCACAGGACTGGCCATCCTATTTGGTAAACGACTACACATAGATGTACATAAGATAGTCACTGACCCAGAGGGTAGGTTCCCCATTCTACAAGTCTCCATTGACTTTGTCAACTACACCTTATGTAATGTATATGCCCCCAACATTAAATCTATGTCTTTCTAGGAAAATCTAACTCAAAACCTGACTCCTTTTAACATATCTCCCCAACCCCTCCTCGATAGAACCTGGGTACAAGACACAGCAGCAAAAAAAAAGGCTACAAAACTACAAGGGGAGATTTGAGAAACGGTTCTTTGAATTAATGTATGATGCCCTGGCCGTGTACGATATATGGTGGAGAAGGCATCCAGAGGATAGAGACTATACCTGTCTCTCTAACACCTCTCTATCTCGAATAGACTTATTTTTAATGGCAGACTCCTTAATTCCACACATTACCTCTGAAACAAAACACAATATCGTGATCTCTGACCATGCTCCAATAGAAATAACTCTTGGCCACGCCTCTGGACACCCCACTAGAAACTCCCTACGCTTACGCTTCCCTTCATACCTTCTTACCTCTGAGCCTTTCCAGAAATCACTCATCCACGCCTGGAATGACTATTATACAGATAATTCAAGTCACCTCTCTGAGCTGCAGCTATTTTGGGAGGCAGCTAAAGCAGTCCTTACTGGCCACATCATTTCATACACAGCAAATCTTAAAAGAAAAACCTCATACAGACATAATGCTCTACAAACTACATTATGCCAGGCATATTTAGATTATTGCACCTCTAACTCTCGTACCACCTATGATACCTACGTTGCTGCTAAAACTGAACTTATTAAAATCAGCAAGCACATTTTACCGTTTTGGCAACAAATCGGGTAAGCTCTTGGCCACTTTGGTAAAATCGCAGTCTTCTAAAAAGAACATAACTGCACTTAAATATGGAGGTAAAGCAACATAATTTCAGGCAATCCCTTACACTACCACAGCTCACTGAGGCCCAGACAGATTCCCTAAACATCCCAATATCCACAGAGGAGTTTCAATTTACCAATATGTCCTTATCCCCAGGGAAAACCTCTGGTCCAGATGGACTCCCTACAGAATTTTATAGGATTCTATCCCCTCAAATATTCCCCATACTATCTAAAATATATAATGCCATTTTCCTCAAAGACGGGACCCCCTCAAGTTCCTTCATGTCGGCCCCTATCATGTTAATTCCTAAACCTGGAAGAGATCAACTCCTCCTAGAGTCATACCGCCCTATTTCCCTTTTAAACACCGATTACAAAATACTGATGAAAGTCCTAGCTAATAGACAAAAAAAAATCCTTCCTTCCTTATTGCACCCTGACTAAATTGGATTTGTATTTTGCAGATCCTCGGTGGTCAACTTACGTAAAGTCCTTCATGCCATTGACTTCTATTGGATGAAAAACAAGGAATCGCAAAATAAAGGGGACAAGGAGGCCTTCCTGTTATCTCTTGATGCAGAGAAGGCCTTCGATAGAGTTGAATGTCCCCATTTGTTCCATACCCTCCGACAATTTCGATTTGGAGGCCCTTTCCTTGATTTTCTATGCAAGATCTATTCCCCCCCGACCGCAAATATTATGGTCAATGGTCTTGTCTCTCCTACCTTCACGCTCCAGAGGGGTACCCACCAGTGATGTCCGTTATCCCCCCTCCTGTTTAAGTTAGCCCTGGAACCTCTATCTTTTAAATTGAGACAAATCTACCCAGGGGATGCCCGTTAACGATTTTTCTATTCATATGGCTTTGTACGCTGATGATATGCTTCTTTTTATCACTAACCCTTCAATATATATACCAAAAATCATAGATGTATTAACTGTGTTTGGAGACTTTTCAGGGTATAAAATAAATATGAGTAAATCAGAGATACTTTGGTTAACAGATCACAAATATGACAAAACTGCCTTCCCCTTTGTAGTACAACCTAATACCCTAACATACTTGGGTATAGAGTTACATCGTAATCCACAAAAAATTTACGAACTTAATGTCACAAAACAATGTAGCCTCATACAGACACAACTTAATGCATGGAGGAAGCTACCCCTTGGTGTCTCTGGACGCATCAACCTAGTGAAAATGTCAATCCTGCCCAAAATTGTATACCCGCTTCTGATGTTACCATTTCTCCTTACCAAATCTGAGTTATCACAAATGAACAAGAAAAAACAATAATTTATCTGGAAAGGTGGAAGAACACGTATAGCCACTAATAAATTACAGCAACCATATCTCAAAGGAGGTTTGGCACTCCTGAACTTAAAGCTCTACAATTGGGCAGCGCTGACTCGCTTAGTCTTAGATTGGCAACTTCAAACTGCACACTTCACGATTCCCGCACTAGAGGAGGCAGTAACGGCACCACATGCTATTGCATATCTCCCATACATTCCATTTTCTGAATTGCCCCCCAACAATTAAAAATAGTATACTGTACAGGGACATTTTGAAGACATGGTGGCTAACCCTTAAATTTCTTGGTAGACAACCCCCCTCCCCAAACTTATCCCTTTAATAGGGAATAAAGACTTTGCAGCTGGAAATAATATGGCCCCCTTCCAGATATGGAAATCCTTTGGTATTGGCTCAGTAGGTGCACTCTTGGACCTGTTGTCGCACACGGTCAGGACGTTTTAAGACCTGAAAAACAAGTATAATATCCCTAACTCACACTTCTATTCTTACCTGCAAAGTAGACACTATATACATACCCTGGATCTTTTCCAGATAAGCCCCGCCAAAAAGTTAAGCCCCGCCACCCAAAAAACAGGATATGAAACTTGTAATATCTGGAAAAGATCCAAGACTTTTAAATCAGCCGCTTGCTTGCTGTAATGTGGTATGAGAGAAACTGCATGCTTTAGGCAAATTATCCAAAAACGGTTATGCTTGTACACAAGTAGAACAGAAAATAATCTACAAGTTTACCCTTTGTTTTACAAGAAGTTGTAATATCTGGAAAAGATCCAAGACTTTTAAATCAGCCGCTTGCTGTAATGTGGTATGAGAGAAACTGCACGCTTTAGGCAAATTATCCAAAAACGGTTATGCTTGTACACAAGTAGAACAGAAAATAATCTACAAGTTTACCCTTTGTTTTACAAGAACATGTATCCCAGTGACCACTGCACCAGCCTCTAACAAGTTAAATATAACTTGCAGGTTTTAGAATAAAAGATGCCACACACATACAATAAAAAAACACCTTTTTTTTGTTCATTTTAACATTCACGCTTCTGGTGGAAGTTAAACACTCTAAAAACTTACAGCTGTCACGCTTCTGGTGGAAGTTAAACACTCTAAAAACTTACAGCTGTCACTTTAATAAAGTTTGGTGTCTCTTACTTGCTGTGTGCTCTGTCACTCAGCACATCAGCTATCAGCCTTCCCAAACTGCTACGCACAAAAGAAAACACGCAGGTGTAAAAGAAAATAATGCATCTTGCACGCCTTACCTTTCCCAGTGTATCCCTCCCTCTGCTAGTGTATTTATTACCATAATATCCTAAACACTGCTTAGCCTCTCCTCCCATACTAAGCAGCCTCCCCTTCCTTCTTTTGTTGACTGGAACTCAGGTTGCATAGCGTGCAGAGCGTGCGTGCATTAATTGGATCTGCTGTCAAAAGTGGCGGGGCTTAACTTTTCCCGCGTGCACTTTTTGCATTACTGGCGGGGCTTATCTGGAAAAGATCCCATACCCTAATCAGTCAAAATACTAGCTTCTGGGATCTCTTCCCCTGTGCAATTACACACACAGCTTATAAATTAGGTCGTTTTTCTATCTCTCCAATCTACCAACTACTAACCTCACAGACCTCTAATCATGTTATGGGAAACACTTTAACTAGACTCAAGGGTGAGGGCATGGAAGACATCTCAATAGACGATATTAAAAATAGCTTGGTAAAAACTAAAGTGGCTAGTCTAGCAATCCCCCTGACTAGGATACTCAATGGAGACTACATCACCCCAGCTTGCCTGGTTCCCTGGAACCCTGCATGTCTGAATAGATCTATCAAATGCTACTCGCCCAGACCTACACTAAGTCACTACTTCTTTGAGTGCCCTCATATTAATCTTTTCTGGCATGGGCTCCAACACTGGATTAGGACTACTTTTCAAATTATCATTGTATATGATTTGAAAACAATTTCTCTCTTCACCTGGGATAGAGACTACAGTAACATACATAGCATGCTCACACTCTGCAAGCTACTTGCATTTTATTTTGGCTTTATGGATGTCTAGGAAATCCCCCTCCATATCTCAGTTTAAACGGAGGCTGCTCAGACAACTTTTCATTGAACAACTAGACACCAAATTAGACATTAAGCATCAACTGCGCATATTTCTTAAAAATGGCAAAACTATATTACTACCCTCACCCCCTCACTACAGCACCAAATCTTAAAACATCTTCTACATCACAAATTACTTGTGGAAGCCTCCCTCAGAGGAGACTGGAATATCCCTGAATCTGATTGCCAGGATAGTTTGCAACACACTAATCTAGAGGAGGTGCTGATTGAGGGTTAATGTCATAGCCATCCTACCCTCTTTCCTTACGGTCTATGGGGTTGGAGAAGAGTATCCACCCCTTTTTTTTTCTTTCTTTCTTTCTTTCTTTCTTTCTTTCTTTCTTTCTTTCTTTCTTTCTTTCTTTTTTCTTCTTCCCTTTTTACAACCGACCCCCTCATCCGAATGGAGTTTAAATTTAAATGAGATATTTTGTGGTCTTATTTCTAGGTCAGTTACTAGGTAATATTTTGTTAAAATAGTTTTAAGTGTTCAAAATGTTTGTTTGTTTTGATTGAGAAGAAAGAAAAAGTGAAAATGGTAAAGCGGTATTAGGTATTCACATGACCTTTTCTCATGCATCAACCAAGTAAGCTTCTAGTATGGACTGGAGGTGAAAATCCTCATGATGATCTAACAGACTTTGAAGAGCATTCCACACTAATGGACTTAGGTGTGTCAAACTTCAATGCCATTTTGTCATTGTTCTCACTTACAAATTGTTACTTGAAAGTATGAATGAGAGTTTCAATCATGAAATTGTTAGTATATACTTATCTTCAGAGCAATTTCACTATAAACGCTACATGGATAATAGCTGAAGCATTTAAATGCAGATGAGTCATATGTCAATCAAATGCTGAAAATGGCGACCAGAGCTTCAGCTATTCCAGGCCCAGGAAGAAGAGACAGCCCTAGTGGAATGAGACATAATTCTCTTAGGAGGCTGATGTCCAGCTGTCTCATAAGCTAACCAGATAACACTTCTCAACCAGAAAGAAAGAGTAGAAGTGTCCTTCTGACCCTTATGCTTACCAGAGAAGACAACGAACAGGGCAGTAGATTGCTGAAAATCTTTAGTTGCTTGCAGATAAAATTTTAGAGCATGCACAACGTCCAGGTTATGCAACAGTTCCTTATGAGAAGAAGGATTAGGAAAAAATAGAGGAATAACAATTTCCTGATTGATGTTGTGATTCGATACTACTTTGGGAAGAAATCCCAACTTAGTACGAATACCTTATCAGCATGAAAAATAAGGTAAGGGGAATTACACTGCAGAGCCGAAAGCTCGGAAACTCTGCCAGCAGAAGAAAAAGCAAGTAGAAATAAATCTTTCCAAGATAACAACTTAATATCAACCAAATGCATTGGCTCAAACGGAATCTGCTGCAAAACTCTAAGAACAAGGTTAAGACTCTATGGAGGAGCAACAGGTTTAAACACAGGCCTGATTCTGACCAAGGCCTGAACAAAAGATTGAACATCTGGCAGATCTGATGTTTGTGCAAAAGAATAGACAGCGCAGAAATCTGACCCTTCAGAGTACTGACTGACATACCTTTCTCCAGGCCATCCTGAAGAAAAGACAAAATGCGGGTCACAATCACCCAGAATGGTCTCAGGAAGCATGTTTCATGAGACAGATGGTCCTGAGAGATCCCCCAGGATAGAGAATCTCTCATTAGGGAGTCTAGAATTATCCCCTGAGAGAGATCAGAGTGGTCTCCGTTACATTGTCTGAGCATGCATAACTGTAGAGGTCTCAGATGGAAACTAGCAAAAGGAATAATGACCATGGAAGCAACCATTAGACCAATTACTTCCATACACTGAGCCACTGATGGACGAATAGAGGACTGAAGTATAAGACAAGAAGCAAGAATTTTGAATTTTCTGACATCCGTCAGAAAAATCTTCATGGACAGAGAGTCTATGATCGATACCAAAAAGCATACCCTGGTGTCTGGCACCAGGGAACTCTTTTCCAGATTTACTTTCAACATGAAAAAGACACCCTTAAATCTACTGGCACCTCTATACCTCAGCACTGCTGTGGACCGCTCCTGTCGCCAGCAGAGAATGTCCCACTAGATGAGGAATCGAAGCTCTCCCTCTCGATTATAAATCTCCTTATAACAGACCCGGAAAAGCAAAATAGAGACCATAACACACTCTGCTCCTAACACGGCTGTTACAGAGATGCCAGAGAGTGGAAGCAATTTGAAGTAACTGCGCCACAGATAAAAAAAAAGGTGCATATAATGGAGCCTAGTTCCTTCCCGATCACTGCTTAACTATCCTCTACAGTTAGTCGAGAACAACTGAAGGGAAAGTGAATACACAGATCCTCCTCTAAAGTAATGTCATAAAAAAAACAACTAACCTCTAATTGCCAGTCTCATATAATAGAAATCTGTCTAAGGTAATACCCCCTTACAGCAGATGCAGTGCCCCTCTATATGCCATTTTTTTATGATATATCTCCACATAGAGAGATAATTTAAGTCCCATGAAACTCTGCAGAGGATTTAACCCATAGAGTGCCGATTCCTTCTAACCTAGAAGGTGTGACAGATTCACCAACTTCTGACAGGGACCTGTAGAAAAAGAAAAACAGAGTAACCAACCCTGGTTTTCTATAAAGGGGTAGCATTGGTGTTAGAAGTTAAGCAAAGACCACTGCGCTGTTTTCTAACTGTTGAAAGCCACCATTATTCTTAATAAAGAGAATTACATGGACACAGCATAACCCCAATCCTTGCTTGCATGGAAAAGTACCCATTAAAGGATTAAATATCTTCAGACACAATCTTCGCACATCCTCCCGATGTACAAGGCAAAGAATGACTGGGGGCTTATGGGAAGTAGGAGTGATACTTAACAGCTCTGCTAGGGTGTTCTTTGTCTCCTCCTGGTGGCCAGGAGTTGAATTCCCACTAGTAATTAGAATGGATACGTGGACTCTCAATGCCATTGGAAAGAAATATGCCACTACCTATACTCCAAATAAATGCCTCCATCAATGGGCCTCAATGGGCCTCAACTCCATCAATGGGCCTCCATCAATGGGCCTCCATCAATCAACCCCTCTCATGGAAGAATCAAATGCACATCTTCATTCTTCAACCTACTTCAGTGGAGGCAAAGAAAATACTGAAGTGTTTGTGAGGTGGGAGGGGTTTTATAGAGCTCTTGGGGTTTGGGAATCTTTGCCTCCTCCTAGTAGCAAGGAAGAGTAATTCCCAGAAAAAAAGGATTGTGGACTCTCACCACCTGTATAAAACAAAAGCCATTGCAAACACGTTAAAGGGACAGTGTACTGTAAAATTGTTTTCCCCAGTAGTGCATTGGTGTTCCGGCAACAAAGGATGAAATAAAGAGAATGAAACAAATTAGAAGTAAGTTTGATAGAACATACAATTTTAAAGAACTATCTGAATGATAAAATCATTTTAGGGGTTTAATGACCCATTAAAGGCAGTGTTTCTCCCCAGGACCTTTTTAATGGGTGCACCACCCAGCTAATTTTACTGACAACATGGCTGAATATTAAGCTAAAATTAGCTCATATAAATTTTTTATTACACAAATTATCATTTAATAAATTTTTGTTAAATTATGCAATTAATTTGTGCTTTGGATTGCAGAAAATATGACATAACATTACAAAATATTACACTGCCACCACCCAGCCACCTGGCAAAATTTTCTGTGGCGAACACTGAAAAGTAAATAAAACCCAAAAATGTTCTTTACTAATTTAGCCAGAGCATACTATTAAACAAAATTAAATTTACAACTATTATCAAGTTTGCTTTGCATTCATGCTATTTTTTGTTAAAGCGATACCAAGATAGGCGTCTGGAGCATTATATTGCAGGAAATAGTGCAGCCATCTAGTGCATTATATGGAAGGAAATAGTGCTGCCATCTAGTGCATTATATGGAAGGAAATAGTGCTGCCATCTAGTGCATTATATAGAAGGAAATAGTGCTGCCATCTAGTGCATTATATGGAAGGAAATAGTGCTGCCATCTAGCGCATAATATGGAAGGAAATAGTGCTGCCATCTAGTGCATTATATAGAAGGAAATAGTGCTGCCATCTAGTGCATTATATGGAAGGAAATAGTGCTGCCATCTAGCGCATTATATGGAAGGAAATAGTGCTGCAATCTAGTGCATTATATAGAAGGAAATAGTGCTGCCATCTAGCGCATTATATGGAAGGAAATAGTGCTGCCATCTAGCGCATAATATGGAAGGAAATAGTGCTGCCATCTAGTGCATTATATGGAAGGAAATAGTGCTGCCATCTAGCGCATTATATGGAAGGAAATAGTGCTGCCATCTAGCGCATAATATGGAAGGAAATAGTGCTGCCATCTAGTGCATTATATAGAAGGAAATAGTGCTGCCATCTAGTGCATTATATAGAAGGAAATAGTGCTGCCATCTAGTGCATTATATAGAAGGAAATAGTGCTGCCATCTAGTGCATTATATAGAAGGAAATAGTGCTGCCATCTAGTGCATTATATGGAAGGAAATAGTGCTGCCATCTAGTGCATTATATAGAAGGAAATAGTGCTGCCATCTAGTGCATTATATGGAAGAAAATAGTGCTGCCATCTAGTGCATTATATGGAAGAAAATAGTGCTGCCATCTAGTGCATTATATGGAAGAAAATAGTGCTGCCATCTAGCGCATTATATGGAAGGAAATAGTGCTGCCATCTAGCGCATAATATGGAAGGAAATAGTGCTGCCATCTAGCGCATAATATGGAAGGAAATAGTGCTGCCATCTAGCGCATAATATGGAAGGAAATAGTGCTGCCATCTAGCGCATTATATGGAAGAAAATAGTGCTGCCATCTAGCGCATTATATGGAAGGAAATTGTGCAGCCATCTAGTGCATTATATGGAAGGAAATAGTGCTGCCATCTAGTGCATTATATGGAAGGAAATAGTACTGCCATCTAGTGCATCATATGGAAGGAAATAGTGCAGCCATCTAGTGCCTTATATGGAAGGAAATAGTGCTGTCATCTAGTGCATTATATGGAAGGAAATAGTGCTGCCATCTAGCGCATAATATGGAAGGAAATAGTGCTGCCATCTAGTGCATTATATGGAAGGAAATAGTGCTGCCATCTAGCGCATTATATGGAAGGAAATAGTGCTGCCATCTAGTGCATTATATAGAAGGAAATAGTGCTGCCATCTAGTGCATTATATGGAAGAAAATAGTGCTGCCATCTAGCGCATTATATGGAAGGAAATAGTGCTGCCATCTAGTGCATTATATGGAAGGAAATAGTGCTGCCATCTAGCGCATTATATGGAAGGAAATAGTGCTGCCATCTAGTGCATTATATAGAAGGAAATAGTGCTGCCATCTAGTGCATTATATGGAAGGAAATAGTGCTGCCATCTAGCGCATTATATGGAAGGAAATAGTGCTGCCATCTAGCGCATAATATGGAAGGAAATAGTGCTGCCATCTAGTGCATTATATGGAAGGAAATAGTGCTGCCATCTAGCGCATTATATGGAAGGAAATAGTGCTGCCATCTAGTGCTCTTGCATATGGATAACAGTCTTGCAAAACTGCTGCCATATAGCGCTAAAGACAGGTGGACATCCCTGCTTTTCAACAAAAGAACCCAAGGGAACAAAGAAGGGATGATAGAAATAAATTATAAAGTTGTTTTTCGTGGGCTGGCGTGGTGACGTCAAATGGAAAATAAAGTTATGGATTTTATATAACATAGAAGCTTTGTTTTCTACTAAACGTATGTGTGTTTAGTTCCTCCTCATGGTACAATGATTATATATATAAAAGATTTATAATCCTTTAAGTCAGCAGTTTTTATCCTCATCCATAACCGGAAATCTCATTTTATCAACTACATTTAAATCCTAGTTACCACTTACCCCCTTCAGCACTAGCCGCACCAAGCTTTTTCTTTTTATGCTGACACCAAGGGCAGTAAAGCCAATTAGAGGATCTTATAAACTGAGGAAACGACACATGCACAGACCCATAGAATTGCGCAGCTAAAAGAGAGAGCGCTCACACAAATTACTAATCCTTAATCAGAGGTATCAATAACCCCTAATGAGCCTCTAAAAGATAACACCCCCACCCCGACAACAGAAAATAAAGTGTTAACCCTTTCATAACATTAGGTAGAGGTAAGCCAGTCTCACACATGCTATAACAGTGCCTGCGTCATGCCAAATGTAATCCTGACCCAAGGATTAACTATGTCCCCAAATAATAAGCAGGATCTTTCTAAGTGCATAATCTCCACACCTGGAAGAAAAAGGTACTTACCTGCCAAATCCGCTGTCAGGCATGTAGACAGCTCAATAGGTATGCAAGGACACAGTTCCTCACAGAGACCTGTAGAAAAGAAAGAACAGAGTCACCTACTCTGATTTTCTATACTAGGGCAGCACAATGTTAGGAAAACACAATAAAGACCACCTTACAAGTTCCTAACTGCTTGAAAGCCACCACTACCCTTACTAAAGAGATTAACGCGGAATACGGCTAGACCCAAAAACTTGCTTGTAGAAAAACAAAATTTATGCTTACTTAATAAATTTCTTTCTTTCCGGATATGGTGAGTCCACGGAATCATCAATTACTGTTGGGCATATTACTCCTGGCCAGCAGGATGAGGCAAAGAGCACCACAGCAAAACTGTTAAAATGACACTTCCCTTCCCACAATCCTAAATGCATTTTGATAGTTTTTCACCACTAGAGGGCATTAGTTCACATGTTTCATATAGATAAGATTGAGCTCATGCATGTGAATTTACCATGGAGACAGCTCTGATTGGTTAAAATGCAGGTCTGTCAAAAGAACTGAAATAAGGGGGCAGTCTGCTGAGGCTTAGATACAAGGTAATTACAGAGGTAAAATATGTATAATTATAACTGTGTTGGTTATGCAAAAATGGAGAATTGGTAATTAAGGGATTATCTATCTTTTAAAACAACAAAAATTCTGGTGTTTACTGTCCCTTTAAAGCACACACAACCTCCAAGTTGTGTAACAAACGTTCTTCAGAAAAGAAGAACTATGACAAAGAGAAGGAACGATTTCCTGATTAAAATTTCTGTCAAAACCACTTTAGGAAGGAACCTAACTTAGTACGAAGAACCGCCTCATCGGCATGAAAGATAAGGTGAATCACACTGCAAAATTGAGAGTTCTGACACTCTTCGAGCAGAAGAGACAGCAATAAGAAACAAAAGATAACAACTTAATATCTATGGAATGCAATGGCTCAAACTAAGCTTGCTGCAAAACTTTAAGAATAAAGTTAAGGCTCCCAGGAGGCGCAACAGATTTAAACACAGGCCTGACAAAAAGATTGCACATCTGGCACGTCTGGAAGACGCTTATGCAGCAAAAAAGAAAATGCAGAAATCTGACTGATAAAACCTTTCTCCAGACCTTGCTGTAGAAAGGACAAAATTCTAAGAATCCTGACCCTACTCCAAGAGTAGCCCTTGGATTCACACCACTAAATATATTTAGCCCTATCTTATGGTAAATCTCTCTGGTAACAGGGTTGCAATCCTGAATCATGGTCTCAATGACCAACTCAGAAAAACCACGCTTAGAGAGAAGTAAGCGTTCAATCTCCAAGCAGTCAGCTTCAGAGAAACAAAATTTGGACAAGAGAATAGACCCTGAATCAGAAGGTCCTTCCACAGAGGCCGTCTCCAAGGTGGAAGAGATGACATCTCCACTAGGTCGGCATATCAGATCCTGCGGGGCCATTAAGGGACTATTAGAACCGATGCTCTCTCCTGTTTGATACGAGCAATGACTCGTGGAAGGAGAGGAAACAGGTATTCCAGCCTAAAATCCTAAGGAACCGCCAGAGCATCTATCAGAGCGGCATGTGGATCTCTTGACTTAGAACCATACCTTGTCAGCTTGGCATTTTGCTGAGACGCCATCAGAGCCAACTCCGGCACCCCCCATTTGAGGGTTAATATGGAGAACACCTCTAGATGGAGTTCCCACTCCCCATGATGAAAAATTTGTCTGCTCAGGAAAACCGCTTCCCAGTTGTCCACTCCTGGAATGTGGATGGCAGATAGACAACAATTGTGAGCTTCCACCCACTGAACAATCCAAGTCACCTCCTACATGGCTAAGGAACTTAGAGTTCCTCCCTGGTGGTTGATGTAAACCATTGAGGTGATGTTGTCCGAATGGAACCAAGCTAAGGACAACTGAGGCCAAGCCATCAGAGCATTGAAAATCGCTCTCAACTCTAAGATATTAAAGAGGAGAACAGACACTTCCGAGTCCAAAATCCCTGTGCCTTAAACAAGACCCAGACTGAAAAGTGAAGATAAAATCAACTGCAGCTAGATCCAAACTCCCAACCTTCTGGTTGAAAAATGGCTAAGCTATTTACCGGCTCACAAGAGCTCGCTGTTAGTCGGACAGTAGACTGCAGAGAAAGGAAAAGCAATAAATCCATGAATATCTGACCTCTGTTAGAAATCTTCTCCTATATAGAGAATCTATTAAGGTCCCCCAAAAAAATCACCCTTGTAGATGAAACAAGGGAACTCTTCTCCAGATTAATTTCCCTTCCATGGGAAAGTAGACTGGACAAGATCTCTTGAAAGAGAGTTTGCTCGAAGGATGACACCTGAATCATACATTGTCCAGAAGAGCACCCTTGCAATACTCGTCCTTCAGATCTATGTTCTTATGAACAGACCCTCTAGAACCCAAAGAGAATGGATACTACTTTGAAGATCAGAACCTGAAAAACTTGAGGTAAAACCTAGATCCCATTCCCAGACTGGGACTGGAACTATCACTCCCAGAGAAGAAGGACCTGAACCCATTTCAAGGAATGCCTCTTATTATACCTAGATTGCAGATACTCTAGACGGAGAAATCTGTCCCTGGGAGGTTTAGATTGGACTCCAAAAGACATTACTGACCCTGCAGAAAGGGGAAAAGGAAAACTATCCTATAGCCTTACTCTCTTGACGTGTGGTAGAAAAACAAATTTTTTTACTCGTAAAGTCAGAGGATAATTCTTCCAGACCAAGTCCAAACAAGGTCTTATCCTTGAAAGGAAATGCCAGCAGTGTGGATTTGGAGGAAACATTACATGTTGAACCTGCAACTGCAGAACTATAAAGCCTAGGCTATACCACTAAGCAACAGGTAGGCTTCTCAGCTTACCAGCGGGCTAGTACAGTAAGTTTAATAAGACAAGGCATTATTCTAAATAAACAATTAATCCTCCAGCTTCTTATCCATGGATCTGTAAAAGGAGCTAGCTAGCCTCCACAGGGATCTAAGTTCACTGAGCCATAGTAGAAGACCCCCCTTCTACTAAAGACAAAGTGCATTAAAATGGAGTCAGCGACAGGAAAGTCCTTTAAAGCAGGGTTCTTCAAACTACGGGTCGCGACCCATTGCTGGGTCCCAACACCAAATTCACTGTGTCGCACACAGGCAGAACTGAACTGTTTAAAAAATATATGCAAGTGTATGGTAGGCAGCTGCACTGCAGATTCTATTTAGTGCTCACAGTGCTAACTCTAAAGCGGGCAGCAGGCTCAGAATCACTCTGATCTGACTACAGAGGCAGAGAGTGCAGCCAGAGCGTCTGAAAACATCACACTGAACTATTTCCCTGTACAACCCCTGCACTCTCTACATTACACTGTGATGAGTTGATCGCAGTGGGACCCGCCTCCTGCACTTTGTATTAGTTGTTACTGGGGCTGATGGTGCTCTGTGGATCCCATTCGTATGGATTGCGGGGAAGTGGAAATGGACAACCCTACAGCTGCTGAATTTACATGCTCGCCTGTCTGGTAGGTCAGAAGGGGAGGGGGGCAGGGGATCCTGCAGTTCCTATGATGTGCGGGTACAGCTCATGTTACAGTCTGTGCAGGGCCCTCCTAATGTCTCTCTACCTCCTGCTAGTACAACAGGGAAAAGGTAATTTAACTTCGGAGGTCAAGTCATATATTCTTCCTTCTGCTCTGTTTTTCATTTAACCCCTTGGCTGACACATGTACATGATATAAAAATAATGGCCACAAAAAAAAATCGAAATTTGATAACACAGCTTCAGCCTTCTGTAGCAACCAAAGGGTTAAATGCAAGACAGAGTGTCTGTGTGTGTATGAGTGTGTGTGTTTGTATGATGTGTGTGTATGAATGTGTATGTGTGTGTGTATAAATGTGTATGGATGTGTGTTTGTATGTGTGTATATGAATGTGTGTGTGTGTGTGTGTATGAATATGTGTGTGTGTATGAGTGTATGAATGTGTGTGTGTGTGGGGGATGTGTGTGTGAGAATGTGTATGAATGTGTGTGTGTGAATGTGTGTGTGTATGAATGTGTATGTGTGTGTATGAGTGTGTGGACAGGGTGACAATTGCTTTCAGGGCCACCATTGATTGTAGAAAAGTGCCTGTGATGGGGAGATTCCCCAGAAGCATGAGCAAGCAGTGAAAGCAGTAGAATCAGCCTGATGCATTATTTTTCCTTGGTAAAATTAGTTTTGTTGTTTTTTTTTTTTATTTTAGTGGAATGATAATGATCAGAATTAGAGGTATCATGCAATGCCAATGTTTGGTTACATTAATAGAAGCAGCAATATCAGTTTGCACCAGTATGTATGGTGTGTCATATACTTTTATACCACTTTCATGTTTGACTACAATCAGGACTAAAGTACGCCCACATTTTAGTCACTTGCTGTATCTTGCTGTATATTCCTTCAGAAATTTTCAGACAAAATATAAAAATAGGGTCATGAAGGTATGTGCTATCATTGCACTGGGTCTTGGGAAAAAAAGTTTGAAGAACACTGCTTTAAAGGACGAGAGACAGAGAAAGGTATCCCTAGTTTCTCTTATTTCAGTGAAATTCCCATAGCACGTCTAGAACACTTCCTCATAGGAAGGTAAATCATAGAACTGATAAAGTTTACATAAACTTCGAAGAGTTGACAATGACAGGGGGGATCGGTGTCGTCCAAGTAGCTAAAACCTCCTTCAACATTGAACGAGGTGTTGAAGCATACATCTGAAGGAGACCACTTCAGTATCAGATGAAGGATTTATACTGTCCAGATCTGAGATTTCACCCTCAGAAAGTACCGGTGAATCCTCCTCACCAGACTTAGAACAAGGCCAACCTGTGTAGCAGCATGCAGAGCAGAAACCTTATGATCGGAAACTTTAAATGTCCTCTTGCATTTTCCCTGTAATAAAGGGAAAACAAACAGACCAAGCCACAGATAACGCAGAGGATACCAGAGCTGAAATTCTGTATGCAAATACACTCCTCCTAGAGATTGAGTGGAACCGCTGGGCACTGCATGTGATGCCATGGAGGCTTGGTACTTTTAAGGAGAAAGCTGTGGCATAGCCAGAACAGTATCATCCTGGGAGACATAAAGGACATAGGTTCTGTACAATTCATAGCTATTGTAAAAATTCAGCACAGAAAATTAAACATTCTAATTTATTTTAGTTTTCCAAAACATTCCTAGAGACAACAGGCTCCATCAAAAGGAATCTTTATAATCTAAAGATTAATTCCAAAAGAGATATATAGGACTTACAGAACAACAAATGTTTCTAATAGCCTTTTTAATACCTAGAAACAGGCTTTATTCTAAACTGTTGAAAGTAAAACTAAAGTGTAACCTTAAAGGGACAGTCTACACCAGAATATTTGTTTTTTTAAAAGATAGATAATCCCTTTATTACCCATTTCCCAGTTTTGCATAACTAACAGTTATAATAATATACTTTTAACCTCTGTGATTATCTTGTATCTAAGCCTCTGCAAACTGCCCCTTTTTTCAGTTCTTTTGACAGACTTGCAGTCTAGCCAATCAGTGCCTGCTCCCAGATAACTTCTCGTGCACGAGCACAGTGTTATCTATATGAAATACGTGAACTAACACCCTCTAATGGTGAAAAACTGTTAAAATGCAATCTGAAAGAGGTGGGCTTCAAGGTCTAAGAAATTAGCATATGAACCTCCTAGGTTAAGCTTTCAACTAAGAATACCAAGAGAAAAAGGCAACATTGGTGATAAAAGTAATCTGAATCATGAAAGTTTATTTTGGCCTAGACTGTCCCTTTATGATTTAACAGGGACAAAACACTTAAAGGGACACTCAGGTTAAATTTAATTTTCATGATTCAGATACAGCATGTCATTTTAAACAACTTTCCAATTTACTTCCATTAAAAAAAATGTGCACAGTCTTTTATATTTACACTTTTTGAGTCACCAGATCCTACTGAGCATGTGCAAGAATTCACAGACTATACGTATATGCATTTGTGATTGGCTGATTGCTATCACATGGTACAAGGGGAGTGGAAATATACATAACTTAGAAAATTGTTATAAATAAATCTACTACTCATTTGAAGTTCAGACTAAGTGCTATTGCATTGTCTTGTTATCTTGCATTTGTTGATTATGCAAATCTAATGTGTTGACTGGTCCTTTAAACTAAAAATTGAACGCTTCCATAAAAACGTTATCATCATGTACTCTATTGAATTGCAGGAAGAAGATAATACACTCCTTCTCAAAAACGGCATCAAGCCTTAGCAGGCGAAACGCTTCAGGGGTGTTGTGTGAGACGATGGGTTCCCATATGTTGTTATAATTTTAAAGTCATAATCTATCCGAGGCAAATGGGTGGTCAACTATGAGATAATTTGTTATATTTAAAAGATCCAATCTCCAGATATGGGGATCGCTAGCAATTGATATAGTGGTGCTATAAATAATTTTACCTATCTCAGAACCTCAATGTTTGGTCAATACAGAAGGAGGGCAAAGATTGGCTTAGCTATATAGACGGATAAGTGAAGCAACAGTTGTATTTGAAAAAAGTAAACTAGTATCACACTATTCAAATGCATACTTAGGTAAAAGGTAAATTGGCAAGAAACCTTTTTTTTACGTAAAACGACTATGAGGTGGTGTATCGTAATTTTAGTATAGTTGAAAATATTACCTACGATATTCCAAGCACACACAAGCTAACCTGTAATGTTAGACAAGTTAATGCGGGAGCGCAATTATATACAATAAAGTTGGCACACGAAAGTCTTTAATAATATAAGATCAGCTAGATAACATCTGCTCAGATAGAGCGACATTCTGCAATATAAGAATTCACAATTTGCTAATTTATATGCAAGATGATAGAGCGTTACAACAGTGTAACAAAATAACAAGAGAAGCATACTAATAGTCAGTGGTAACACTGTTTATTATCTACAGCAGTCAGTGATAATTGTAACGAATAAACAGCTGACAAATTTACTCAAGTGTATCAACTGCTCAGATAGAGAGCCATCCCACAGTATAAGGATTCACAACTTATGCATCCCCACACTATTTGAACAAAAGGTTTCTTATTTTACGTAAGAAACCTTTTTTTTACGTAAAACGACTATGAGGTGGTGTATCGTAATTTTAGTATAGTTGAAAATACAATTCATAGCTATTGTAAAAATTCAGCACAGAAAATTGTACAGAACCTATGTCCTTTATGTCTCCCAGGATGATGCTGTTCTTTAATAATATAAGATCAGCTAGATAACAGCTGCTCAGACAGAGCGACATTCTGCAATATAAGAATTTACAATTTGCCAATTTATATGCAAGATGATAGAGTGTTACAACAGTGTAACCAAATAACAAGAAAAGCACCCTAACAGTCAGTGGTAACACTGTTTATTATCTACAGCAGTTAGTGACAATTGTAACGATAAAACAGCTGATAAATTTATTCACGTGTACCACTGCTCAGACAGAGCGCCATCCCGCAGTATAAGGATTCATAACTTGCCAATTAATATACAATATGTTAAAGGGTAAAGCGTAATAACAGTGTAACCTAATAATAAATGTAGTATGCCTACAACTAGTTGAAACACTGGAAAGTATTCATTGCAGTCAGTAACAACTGTAACGATAAAAAGATGACAAACACATCTAAGTGTAATAATTTATTTACACACTAAAACCTTGACCACCTTGAATAGACTCAAAGGCCTCTATTTATCAAAGGTCTTGCGGACCTGATCCGACAGTGCGGATCAGGTCTGGAAAACCTTGCTAAATGCGGAGAGCAATATGCTCTCCGCATTTAACATTGCACCAGCAGCTCACAAGAGCTGCTGGTGCAACGCCGCCCCCTGCTGACTCGCGGCCAATCGGCCGCCAGCAGGGAGGTGTCAATCAACCTGATCGTACTCGATCGGGTTGATTTCTGGCGATTCCTGTCCGCCTGCTCAGAGCAGGCAGACAGGAGCTTGATAAATATGGGCCAAAGTCTGAACATACCCAGGGCCAGTTCATGTGCATTAATGATTACTTTATGTATTGCCAGATGATAATCAATTTCTGATGATTACACTCAATATGCACATAGAACAAGGAATTGTATGACACAATTCCAAACATCTTAGAGGATTATGAGATAGAAATAAATAGCATATGTCACGGATATCAGACGGATAAGGCTACCCCCCACCCCCCTACAACCTCACCTCTGTTGTTTCTCAGTGGTTTTTGGGCTCCTCAGAGCAACCACCATCTCTGGAGACTGTTTGTTTGCTCTGTGTTGGCTTGTTTTTGTGTTCAGAGAAGAGTTAGTTTATGACCAGGAAAACCCTCATAGGCTGGCCGGGCTCCTGAAACTCCCGGTCGGCTGCCTCACAACGGATACCCGCCTAACCCCTCTCAGGCTGGCCAGGCTCCTGGAACTCACGGTCGGCCACAGGACAGCAGAACACCCGCTAACTTTAACCCAGGTCGCTCCAGCAACCATGTGCCCCAGAGCTCCGCTCTTTTGGGGATTAGTAGCCCCAGGGGAGTAAAAGGGGTGGGGGAATTGCCGGAGGGGAGCTCCTTTGGGAACTGGGGGTTTTGGACACCCCTAACCCCATAACTTCAACGGACTGTAACTCCGGTGCCCAGTAACGAATCATGCTAATTTTTGGACTGTGAAATCTGAGGACCGAGAGCTTTAAAATGACATCCTGGATGTGCTGCCGCTCAACCGGGATCACCCCGAAACCGCCACCCATATGTATTGGGATTATGTGGGACTGTGGCTCCTATGGAGGTGTCGGGCTGTCTGGAGGGGCGGGAATGGCGGGAAAATAGTGGGATTGTCCAGGGACTTATCAAGATGAGCTGTCTGTATAAAAGGAGTGCATGTTTTCAATAAAATCAGTTCCTGTGTAACCTGAATGCTAGTGTGTCTAGTTATTTGGGTGAGCTCCAGCTAAAATCACTATCCTGAGCTACATAGCAGCACTGGTCAAGGAATACAAGAGGCTACTGGATCTCACTAAGCAGCGTGCCAGGTGCATACAGATCTGGGGTGCAGCCCTCTGGGATTCATGGAGCTTGACTGTGGAGGAGTGGCAGCAAAGAGAAAGGGAACCAGGGCTGCTGGACCCTGATCAGCAGTCTGGCTCTGAGCTTATAGACTTGGACAAGGGAGCCGCCCCAGCAGAATTGCTGACAACAGGGCAGAGAGCCGCCGGCCTCTGCCCAGCACCTGTAACAGCTCCAGGAAACCTGGGAGCAGAGGTAGTCGTCCTCCCTCCCCTTACAGAGAACCCCTTGCAGGTAGAGATGGATGTCAATAACTCTACCCAGCAACAGAATTCCTTCCCGGGAGTGGAGACAGTCAGTCTCTCTCCCCAGCGGCAGAGCCATCCCCTGGGAGCGGAAGTAGTCGTCCTCCCTCCCTGTAAACAGAACCCCTCCCTAGGAGAGGAGACAGTCAGTCTCTCTCCCCAGCGGCAGAGCCAGGAGCCGGGAGAGGAGACAGTCGGTCTCTCTCCCCAGCGGCAGAGCCCTCCCCTGGGAGAGGAGGTAGTCGTCCTCCCTCCCCGTAAACAGAACCCCTTCCTGGGAGAGGAGACAGTCGGTCTCTCTCCCCAGCGGCAGAGCCAGGAGCCGGGAGAGGAGACAGTCGGTCTCTCTCCCCAGCGGCAGAGCCATCCCCTGGGAGTGGAGGTAGTCATCCTCCTTCCCCGTAAACAGAACCCCTTCCTGGAAGAGGAGACAGTCGGTCTCTCTCCCCAGTGGCAGAGTGTAAGGGTTAACTCCTGTGACAGTTCTTGGATCCTCCTCTTCCTGTTCAGGCTTATTTAAACATGCTGTTTGCCAGCTACCTTTGCTGGTTAATTGAGTTTGCCACTACCTTACAAGCTGCTCAAGCATCCTGCCTTTTTACCTTGTCTCCGGATAACCTATCTATTCGCTGTGTTAGGAGATTCCTACACCTGTGAAGCAACTTTGTTCCACCGCTGTGGAAGTAAATCTACTGCCGGAGCGCTCCGTGCTCATCCTGAACGTTACACTGACGTATCACCTGACGCGTCATCAGCTCTCCCTGCCTCAGAATCTCACAGCGTGCACGCTGACTCATCGCTGCAGCTCTCCGGCTCCTCTCCCAAACAACTACCGGTATCAGGTCTGATTGTACCATTACTTCTAACATTTTAACACACTATCTTTGTTACACAGATGCCTGATATTTCTTTCACAAGTAGCCAGTATTTAGTTAGGTCATTTAAGTTCACATACTTACAACTTTGTAATTTACTGTGTTTACCTTAAACCATTATAAGCCTCCCTGGGTTTTGTTATATGTATCAGTTTGTATAACGTGAACTCAAATTGAGGCTAAAACTAAATTTCACTAAGGGAATATGCAAACCTTGTTTTGCTTTACCTAGTGATACACAAACTTATATATTTCTTTACTCTGATATGAATACCTGGTTTAGAGGAAATTAGTTTAAAGGTTATACATAAATATGATCTTTACACAGAGCCAGGAGCCGGGAGAGGAGATAGTCGTTCTCTCTCCCCAGCGGCAGAGCCATCCCCTGGGAGCGGAGGTAGTCATCCTCCCTCCCCGTAAGCTGAACCCCTTAATGGGAGAGGAGACAGTCGGCCTCCCTCCCCAGCGGCAGAGCCAGGAGCTAGGAGAGAAGACAGTCGGTCTCTCTCCCCAGCGGCAGAGCCATCCCCTCGGAGCGAAGGTAGTCATCCTCCTTCCCCGTAAACAGAATCCCTTCACTGGAGAGAAGACAGTCGGTCTCTCTCCCCAGCAGCAGAGCCAGGAGCTGGGAGAGGAGACAGTCGGTCTCTCTCCCCAGCGGCAGAGACATCCCCTGGGAGCGGAGGTAGTCATCCTCCCTCCCCTTACAGAGAAGCCCTTGCAGGGAGAGACGGGTATCGATATATCTCCCCAGCGGCCGAATCCCTTTCTGGGAGAGGAGACAGTTGGTCTCTCTCCCCATGGAGCGGAGGTAGCAGACCTCCCTCCCCAACGGTAGATCTCCTTCTCTGGAGCAGAGACAGACGGACTCTTCCCTCAGTAGCTTGGCAGGGTCTCTACCCTTTTCTTGTCCTGGAGTATATCTCACAGGGGCAGGCAAGGGGGGTACCCGCTCAAGCAGTTGGTGCCACAAGTTTGGGCACCCGAGTTTTGCCTGCCCCACCAAGGAGCAACCTCAACCTACAGTCTGGGGTGGGTATACCACCGGGAAACCGGCACTGGCTTTGTTTGTGGGTGGGTCAGCCGGTACTCAACAGAGTGTCACAGAGGGAGACAGTTTGGCCATGGAACTTAAGGACACTGGAACTTGTGGAACAGCAATTGTTTGGGAGACGGCCTTAGCAAACTTGTTTGTGACTTTGCATTTTGTGACTATCCCTGCGCCCAGGGCGCAGGGTATAAATGC
Organism: Bombina bombina; assembly: GCF_027579735.1. Lineage (NCBI taxonomy): Eukaryota > Metazoa > Chordata > Amphibia > Anura > Bombinatoridae > Bombina > Bombina bombina. Next base: position 226,695,827 of record NC_069505.1, on the reverse strand, counting down.
CAGCAGGAACCCCTCAGGGTGCCCCAAGCTCAGGAGAGATGGGATAACCTCTCTTAGCAACCGAAAAGTGGAGGGCCACTGTCGGACAGCCCCAGGCCGACCCGTTAAGGGTCTAGCCAGGTCTGCCGAACTGGAGGGGGGAGATGTCACGGATATCAGATGGCTAAGGCTACCCCCCTACAACCTCACCCCTGTTGTTTCTCAGTGGTTTTTGGGCTCCTCAGAGCAACCACCATCTCTGGAGACTGTTTGTTTGCTCTGTGTTAGCTTGTTTTTGTGTTCAGAGAAGGGTTAGTTTATGACCAGGAAAACCCTCATAGGCTGGCCGGGCTCCTGGAACTCCCGGTCGGCCGCCTCACAACGGATACCCGCCTAACCCCTCTCAGGCTGGCCAGGCTCCTGGAACTCACGGTCGGCCACAGGACAGCAGAACACCCGTTAACTTTAACCCAGGTTGCTCCAGCAACCATGTGCCCCAGAGCTCTGCTCTTTTGGGGATTGGTAGCCCCTGGGGAGTACAAGGGGTGGGGGAATTGCCAAAGGGGAGCTCCTTTGGGAACCAGGGGTTTTGGACACCCCTATCCCCATAACTTCAACGGACTGTAACTCCGGTCCCCAGTAACAAATCATGCTGATTTTTGGACTGTAAAATCTGGGGACTGTGAGCTTTAAAATGACACCCTGGAAGTGCCGCCGCTCAACCGGGATCACCCCGAAACTGCCACCCATATGTATTGGGATTATGTGGGACTGTGGCTCCTATGGAGGTGCCGGGCTGTCTGGAGGGGCGGGAATGGCGGTAAAATAGAGGGATTCTCCAGGGACTTATCAAGATGAGCTGTCTGTATAAAAGGAGTGCATGTTTTCAATAAAATCAGTTCCTGTGTAACCTGAATGCTAGTGTGTCTAGTTATTTGGGTGAGCTCCAGCTAAAATCACTATCTTGAGCTACATAGCAGCCTGTTCCAGGCATAGGAAGAACACACTGGAAGAGCTACCTAGTCTGGGTAGCTGGAGTCTGCCACAGGGTGGGACCCTGAGTACTGGTGCTGTCAGGCATCAGGGGTGGCTACAGGCTGTGGTCACCTGCCAGCTACATAGCTGCAGTCAGCAGGGAGGAAGCAGGACCCCTTTTGGCGGAGCTACCCAGTCGGGGTAGCCGGGGGTATCCATCACAGCATAGCCCACCTTTTACTTGCCACCCCACATGTGGAGATCTTTTTCTGATAACAAGTGAGTCCTGATATTACATTTACGCAATAAAGGCCAGACAAGCAATAAACAGGTCTCACTGTTACTCTCACATCCCAGTTACTCAGGATAGGGATTTTTAATTTATGTTCACCCATCTTTTAAGTGTTCAAATAAAAGTTTAATTTTAAATATTTTCTTTGCCTCTACGATCATTCTGGTCAGAGAGTGCTAAAAAAAGCATTTCTTTCCAGGGAATTCTGATCCCAATTGTTCACATTGTTTTGAATAAAAATGCTAGCATCACTCCTCACGAGGAAATATTAAATTGATACTAATATATCAAGTATATTGTGAATAAATATACCAGAGGAGTCTGCCTTTATAGTGCCCTTGCCATTGCATGTGGAGTATACAGTCTTAACTCCTTCAGTGCAAGCCTCCTAACCCCAGAAGACAAAAAGGCACTTACCTGCACATCTAGCTGTCCGGCAGGAGGACATCTCAACCGGCATGAGAGGATGCCACTCCTCGCAGAGACATGTGAAAAAAAAGAAAGAACAGAGTAAACCTACTCAGGCTTTCTATTGCATGGCAGAAGCATGTTAGGAAAATGCAGCAAGGCCCACCTCACAAGTTCCGTCTGCGTCAAAGCCACCACTGCTCTACTGAAGAGACTAACGTGGGATACGGCTAAGCCCAATCTTGAGAGGAAAGATCAGAGCAAGCCTACTCTGGCTTTCAAAATAATAAAATCTTGATTGAAGTGAAATAATCCAATCTTCTTCATGTTGGGATGATTATTATGCTAGGCTACATAGCCATTATTATGCTAGGCCACATAGCCATTATTATGTTACACCACAAAGCCATCATTATTATGTCAGGCTATATAATCATTATTATTATACATTATAACTAAGAATTGCTTATACACACTTGCACAGACGTATGCTTAGTTAGTTTCCTGTTCTTAGCATATGCTAACTTCCCTATTCTTTGTAGATGCTAACTTTCCTATTCTTTGCAAATGCAAAGTTCCTTGTTCTTGGCAAAATGCTGAGTTCCTTGTTCTTGTGTATGTCTGCATTTTTGCTAAGGTCAGTGTTCTGAGAGAATGCTGATTGTACATATTACTATGGTATAACCCATATATGGTCTTTGCCCATTAGCATCCTGTTCCTGTTATATTTTGCTATAAGTATGATCATTATACACATAATAAGAGGAGAACTGCTGAGAAACACCATTGTGTTTGTGTCCATTGTTTCTTGGTGGTCCCCCAGAGCTCTGCTAAAGGAAGGTGCCATCCACTCCCAGTCAGGGACTCCGGCTAGGTGATTTTCCCCACAAATGGTGGCAGCGGTGGGATGGGATACGTGACCCCGTGAGGTAAGTTGAACGGTGTTGTTATTCTACATACATAATCCCTTCACTTATTCCGGGATCCACAAACATCCCATCCTACTTAAAAGGATAGTCTACACCTTAGTCATCTTAAAGTATTACCTTAGATTAAGCTTCAAAAAGTCTCCTGCACCCTTTCTATATCATTCTGCAGGAACAGTAAAAAGTTATTGTAAAATGAATAGTGTTTCTGGCCAGTTTGAAATGGCTGCCAAGCTCAACCCACTAATGACATCATTATCTGGGCTGCATGTGGCATCCAATCACAAAAGGCTCACTAGTTGGATTAAGCAGACTGTCAATGTTATTCAGCAGAGTGCCTAGATGCAGCCCAGATTGGGATGTCATCAGTGGGCAGAGCTTGGCAGCCATTTCAAACTGGCCAGAAACAATAGTGATTTTAAAATAACTTGTTTACTGTTACTGCTGCATGATATAGAAAGGGTGCAGGAGGATATTTGCATCTTAATCTAAGGTAAGTCTTTAAGAGGACTAAGGTGCAGACTGTCCCTTTAAATATAGGGGGAAATTTTATGTATTAAATCTAGGGTAGATTTGGTCTTTTGGTAAGACCCCTCATATATAGTCTAAGGTAGACTTGGTCTTTTGGTAAGACCCGTTTTAAGGATTAAAGTTTCTTGGGTAGAAACATAGGAAAATATTGAGTACTGACTGGGAGACTGGTAACCGGAACTCAGGTGTTTTTGTGTGAATGTGGTGTATCATTTTTGTATGTTCACTAATTTGTCTAGTTGGTGTATTGCTTATATGCCTATCTTTAATATTGTATACTTAACCTTTACTGTGTTATTTTACATAAAGTTATTTTTTGTATTAATCTGTTTATACGTAATGTATAGAATTGAGCTATAAATCTTCCGTGACATTTCAAGACGCCCAGATTCACTGGTGAGGGGAGACCCTGTGATCCAGGAAAATCGAAAGCCAGTGGTTACCGAATGGAAGATAGATTAGATATTATAAAATTTTACCCTTTTGCACATTTAAGCATTTGAGCCAAATATCTGGTTACAGGATTTTGTCGAAGCCTTCACGGTTTAGTAAAGCCGGGCCAGATAGTTCGGTTTTATGCAAAAGGATAGATAACTAAATTGTTGTTGACATTGTGTTGTTACGTATGTTGTTGATATTGTGTTGTTACGTATGTTGTTGATATTGTGTTGTTACGTATAAGATAAGTTAGGAGTTGAGAATGGGCGAATCCCAGTCTAAACAATTTCCACCACCTAGACCGGGAGAGACTTGTAAAGATTATGTGGGAAGGGTGTCGCCCAAAGGATACGCATATGTTGTTCCCTGGGTAGACAACATAGCGGGATGGACGGAGGCCATGAGAAGCTCCGATCCATTCCCTAGAGATGGGGGATAATGATAAATTTCATATGAATATGGTAAAAGGGTTGTGTCTAGGTGATGAAGAGGCATTTCCTTGGTATAAGGGTGATCTCGGCTGGGATATGGAGTATATGAAAAAGGGTGGTGAGAATTGGTTGACAGTTGTCCCACATTGGCAGTATACTGATATAGAGGGGAACAAAAAGGGGAACAAGAATAAGCAAAGGCAAGTAGTGTATTTAAGCCCCTCAGCTCCACTTCAGGTACAGCCACCATTACCATCATATAAGAAGCTATATCCTAGTTTAATTCCCCCGATAGATGATGAACTACAAGCTATCGCAGTAGCATCCCTCTTGTCAAGACAAAATGCCCCACAAACTGATTCAAGTAGTTCAGTAGCCTCTGGTTCCTCTACACCAACACCAACTACCTGCCTGCCTATATCCACTCGCATAGCTCATATCCTTTCACCCCCCCAGATGGCTTTAACGCGAGCGCAAGCAGAGGGTTTTAGACTATTTGAGAAAATCCTTAATGAAAGACAGGGAAGGGATATTGGGATAAAAAAGGAAGACGATGAGGTACCTTGTCAAATGCCTTTTCTTACTGTAGGTGATCAACTCATAATTAAACCCTTTACACCTAGTGAGTTGCGCGAAAAAGGGAGCGTCTAATCCCCGATAGCACCCATCCGCATGCATTCAATATTTAAAGCACAAGTTAGAGGGACAAAACATGACACAAACAGATATATGTATTATTATAGATGCTTTATTAAATCATGACACTGAATCAGGATGGGACTGGGAAAAAGTTAAAACCATTAGGGAAATCAATAATGATACCATGACAGATTATTCATTAAATAATCCCGATAAAAGGGCAGCTATGTGGGAGGAATTATTTGTAGAAATGCATAGAGTATGGAAAGATAAGCAAAAGTATGTCAATTGCATTAGCTTGCAAACAAAATCAGAAGGAAACAGTGGTTGAATTTGTTAAAACGTTTTTATAAATGTTGGAAGGAGGAGGCTGGAATGGAGTCAGAAAATGCGATGGGCTCTTTAAAGGTTCAGACTTGCATAGGTAATATGCAGCCTCAATTTTCTTTGTTGGTTAAACAGCTTGTCTCTGAATGGCCGGAGTTAAAACCTGGTGAATTCTTGAAAAGAATTCATGAAAAATAGGGGGCAGGTTGTTTCGACATCAAGAAACTAGAGGGAAAAAATCTTGCTTTTTATCAAAAGCAAGGTTTGCAGCACTGTGACCCATTCCAGGCTAGAGGGTGAGATCATACAGGAAGTAATAGGATGTATGTGAGAGGACGAGGTAGAGGAAGAGGACGGGGAAGGGGGAATCATAATTCCAATACGACACAGTGTTTTAATTGTTGGGAGCAGGGACACTGGAAGAATGAATGCCCAAACCCCCCTGTTAATTCTGGCCCATCTTACAACCCCCGACAGTATAACCGACAACCTTACATACCCCCTGCGCCCGCAGATCCACCCAAACATAACATACAATGTCCTTAGGTGTCAACAACTTATCGCGAGCAACCATATTTGGTCCTAGAGGTGGAGGGACAACCCCTACCATTCCTAGTAGATACCAGAGCCACATGCTCCGCTTTATGCTCGGATATGTATGAGTGCACTACTGAAGAATCTGAACCTTCTCTAGGGATTAATGGGGTGCTGACTGAGACTCGCATTACACCACTAATTGAAGTCAGGGTACCCTGTACTGGACAGTACATTTTTCACCCATTTCATATTGTAACCGGGAGTCCTTTGAACCTTTTGGGTCAGGATCTTATGGGTCCCCTTGGGGTAAAAGTAACTGTCACTAAAATGGGTGGGTTAAAAGTAAGTTTGGGATCCACTAATTTGAGTTTTTGCAACAACTTATTGGGCGATGTCCCACCTTCAGTATGTCAGGTTGATTCAATGTACCCCGTACAAGGCTAGGTTGAAGCCCAATATTACTCCTGTGTTCATAAAGCAGTACCCATTATCAAAGGAAAAGATGGAGGGTATCAAACCTATGATAGAGGAATTCCTTAATAAATGAATTCTTCGCCCAGTGGTTTCCCCCTATAACACCCCGATAAACCCAGTCCCAAAGAATGATAATGAATATAGACTAGTCCAAGATCTAAGGGCCATTAATGCTATAGTGGTACCTATTGCCCCTATTGTCCCTGCTGTTACAACCTTACTCACGGCCATTCCACATGACGCCCGTAGATTTACAGTAATTGATTTAGCTAATGCATTTTTCTCGGTCCCATTGGACCCTGAGACACAACTACTTATAGCTTTCTGTTACGGTGGGCGTCACCGGACATGGACCCGCCTTCCTCAAGGCTAGGTGGACTCGCCGTCTGTTTATTCGCTGGTGCTCCAACATATCTTGTGGTCATGGACACCAAGCCAAGGTTCCGTCCTCCTACAGTACGTCAATGACCTACTGTTGTGTAGTCCAAAACAGGAGGCTAATACAGCAGACACTATTAGTCTGCTAAAACACCTTGCTGATGAAGGTCACAAAATAGCTAAACACAAATTACAAGTAGGTATAAAAGAAGTAGAATAATTGAGTTTTGTACTTTTCCAGGGTCACAGGTCCATTAGTTCCAAACGCATACAAGCCATCCAAAGGGTCGCCAAACCTAACATTAGAAAGGACATGCTCACCTTTCTAGGCATGGTTAACTATTGCAGACAATGGATTCCTGAGTGCTCCCATCATGATTCCATACTAAGACAAGCCACAAAAGGAGATAGCCCAGAACACATTCAGTGGACCACAGACATGACTAAATTAGTGTCCCTGCTTTAGGACTACCTGATTATTGTAAACCATTCCATTTGTATGTGAGGGACAATTGTAAAACCATAACTGCTGTCTGTGCCCAGGAGCATGGAGGAGGCAATATGCGTCCCATAGCTTTCTTTTTCAAAGTAGTCCCAATACCGGTACAGGGGATGCCGTGTCTCTGAGCATTGGCGGCTTGCGCCATGGCTGTAGAGATGGTTGAAACAATTACACTAGGTCACTCAGTAGTATTGCATGCAAGTCACCAAGTCTTACATCTTGTAAAAAATGTTACCACTCAACATATGACTGCCCAGAGGCTCTCTGGTTATGAGTATATATTGCTGAATAATACGAACCTGACAATTAAATATAGTAATAGCAACTCGGGTCCAGCCCAGATCCTGAATGCCCTACTTTTAGGCTCACCAGACCTGTCAACTGACCATGACTGTTTAGAGGTAATACATCACATTACCATACCACGACCTGACTTAATGGACAAATCTTTTGACCATGCAGATACCGTATTTGTTGATGGCTCCTGTTCCCAACCTAGCGACGGGATTTATAAGACAGATTATGCCATAATGCAGATACCAGACCTTGTACTAGATGCAGGCCCTATTGCTTATCCTTCTGCATAGGCTACAGAACTTATATCCCTCACAAAAGCATGTAAAATGTTTAAGGATAAATCTGTTAATATTTACACTGATTCACGCTATGCTTTTGGGGTTGTGCATGATTTTGGTATGATAT